>NC_133449.1:158587018-158960768 GCF_048565385.1 Saimiri boliviensis
TCTACAAAAGCATACCACCTGAGAAATAAGCTACAGAAACAGAATCTTAGAGGACTGGTTGAGTATGTCCAGCCTGGGGCATAGAAATCAGCTAGTGGTGGTGATGGGCCGGGAACGCAGACAGACCACATCTTCTAGTTACAACCCAGTTCACAAGAGAAAATGCCCTGTACCAGGAGACGGTGTAGGCAGAGGGAGCTTCTCCAGTGATGAGTTCCAGGAGAAGCTTCCATGGTCTGCTTGGGCAGTCATCAGGAATGGCATAAGTCTAGGACATGAAGGATCTTTCAGTAACTCACACTCAATCCACAAGGAAACACAGAAGAGGTGATAGCTGAGCTTGAGGAATAAACAGAAGGGCTGCAAAAGCTGGGATGCTGGGACACAGAGAAATGTCAGAGGTCTGCTGACATCAGGAATAGCTGGGAAACTCAATGGAGTAGCAAAACTGAATTTCTGATTCAAGTGGTAAGCCCCACACAGCCAGCATAGCTTCACAGTGGAGTCAATTTTTCCTTACATTTGGGGAAAATGAGGCCCAAAGAGGGCCAAACTCAGCCCAGATGAGGCTGGGGTTCCAGTTTCTCGAGACAAGACATAAGCCCTCTTTGGAGAATGCAAAGCCCGTCTTCTCCTTTCCTACCAATCCCTCAATTTGTTACGTGCAGAAGTTAATTGTTCTCTCTTCCCACTTCTTCAGTCAAATGAACAGTGATTTGGTAATGGGGCAGAAGTCGTTTGCAAAGTCTTTTGCAAAGGAAGCTTCTGATTCTGCTTGGAGATTATTTGGGGTTCTAGCACAGATGACACAGTTCTAAATTAAAAGAATGTCCTCTGTAGAAGCTTAAGTCCAAGCTCTTAGTTGGCACCAGCCTTGTAGGGCCAACACAGCTGAAAGGAACGAAGAAGAAGAAGAAACAGCCTAGAAAGTGGCAGCCCAGGAAAGCAAAGCTCAGCACGGTCACGTGAGCCCAATCTCTTCATTGCTGACCTTCATCTGTAAAGCGGAGGACTGATGAAACTGGGGAGGAAAAATAAGTCCAAGGGAGACTTAGGAACAGGAATCCCACCCAGGAGAGGAGAATGTAACAGCTACTCACGTTGTGCTGTTGCTCTGACCAAAGCGTTGGTAGGAGCCCGGGGAGGAGAGGTGACTGAGGCCTTCGGACGGGCTCTCCTCAGGGCTCACGTCAGTGGAGCTGTAGTCATGGTAGTCTTCATTCCGAAGTCTCTGAGTGGACATGGCAGCTGCGGAGACAGGGCCAGCATTAGGACTTCCTGCAGCTGGAGCCTGTAGCTCCATGTTTGGGGTGGCCTCTGGGGTAGGAGCTGTCATTGTTGGAGCTGCTCACTGTGACAGCTGTGCTATGGATTAAGTATGAAAGCGTCTGGTACTAAGGGAAATGAAAAAGTGCAAAGTACACCGGAGTGGGCTGGTTCACTCGGCTTCTGACTCCTATTCTTCCCATTGGTATACCTGGTGTTACACTCATAAATTTCTAAATTTTCCAGCGTATAGCTAGACGAGGCAGAGGTGAGGCACTGCTTGGGAGGAGTGGGGGAATGAAACAGTGCTTCCTGGAAGCACTCCTCATTCCTTAGGTCAGAATTATTCACTCCTTCCTCTGAGCTAATTTCTTGGACCTTGCACAATAGCTAAATTGTATATATATGCCCAAGCTCTTGGACGGAAAGCTGGGTATTTCTCATTGTATATTCTTTTTTCTCTGCCTTCAATAGAGAACCGGTTTCACTCAAGAAATCCCCTCTGGACCAGGCACAGTGGCTCACACCTGTAATCCCAACACTTTGGGAAGCTAAGGCAGGCAGATCACCTAAGGTCGGGCATTTGAGACCAGCCTGACCAACATGGAGAAACCCCGTCTCTAACAAAAATACAAAATTAGCTGGGTGGGTGGCACATGCCTGTAATCCTAGCGACTCGGGAGGCTGAGGCAGGAGAATCACTTGAACCCAGGAGCAGAATTTTCAGTAAGCCTAGATTGTGCCATTGTATTTCAGCCTGGGAGACAAGAGCAAAACTCTGTCTCAAAAAAGAAAGAAAAGAAAAGAAATCCTCTCTGGATCATCTAATTCTGCTCAAACTCCCACCAAGTTCCAGAGCCACACATGCCATTCTCCTTCTCTCTGCTGTGACCACTGTCCAATCCTATACTCTTTGGAGGCCACCACTCACTTTTATACCCTGACCCTGGGACTCCTTTCTTGCTGCCAACCTGAGTACTGAGAAATGGTAGCTGAAAGCAGCTCAGAGGAAGACCGAGAGCCTGAAGGGTGCTCACCTTGGCCCTCGTCTCAACATCTCCCATCTATAACTCTTCTTCCTTATTTCTATAGATTTGCACATTTTAAAAATGATGAGAAGAAAACTCTCCTTTCAATGTGTTGGGAGGATGTGAGAGTGGTGCCCCCTGGGTGGACTCAGGAATACTATTAATACTACACAAAAGAGAAGAACAAGGGCTTCTTTAAGATACACAAAAAGGACACATTTTGGGAGCTGTGTACAGGCCCCTAGAATCATAGAGACCATTGCTAAATGAGCCTTCACAGGCCACTCCAAGCCCCTTACTTTAAAGATGAAGAATCAATGCTAAGTAAACTGCCCTGCGACAGCTAGGTAGTACCAGGCAGAAAACATTATCTCCTGGCCCCTATCTGAATCTGAAAACATCCACTCTATAGAGTGCCAGTTGCTATGAGAGTATTACAGCACAGGGAAAGAGTCAACTTCCTCCCCTTCAAGAGCCAAGTAACAAAAAAAGGTACATTAATATTAAAAATTGCAAATAAAAATCCTTCTAACACTTTGCAGACTGGCACAGCTGTTTGCCCATGAGGCTGTCCTCTGGCATTTGGCTGGATGCCCACCCTAAGCCTGGGCACTCTATCTCAGCTACCTTAAGAGGAGACAGGACCTTCAACTATGTCACAGTACCCCACCCTGCCCAGACACCCAGGACCACCTGCCAGAAGACAGTGCTCTACCAAGGGTTCCCCTTAGGTCCAGTCTCAGGGGACTCCTTTGGAAACACGCCAGCCTGGCACCAGAGTGATCCACGGGAGACCTCATTCTCTCTCACCAACTGCAATGTAGGAAGGACCCTCAAGCCATCTCGCAAGGGAAGTACCTGGTAAAAAGCCAGCAAAGGACCTGGAAATCCCTGAGAGGACCTGCCTAGCTTCACTGCCAGAGCCACTTCAGTGAAAAATCTATGAGAGCTTCATTTACTCATGAGCTAGAGGAATTCAAGGATGCCATCCAGCTCTGGGGCAATTAAACTCATTAGAAGGCCAAGGGGGAAACAAAGTATCTGAAGTATCTTTTTTTTTTTTTTTGAGACAGAGTTTTGCTCTTGTTACCCAGGCTGGAGTGCAATGGCCCGATCTCGGCTCACCACAACCTCCGCCTCAGGCAATTCTCCTGCCTCAGCCTCCTGAGTAGCTGGGATTACAGGCACGCGCCACCATGCCCAGCTAATTTTTTGTATTTTTAGTAGAGATGGGGTTTCACCATGTTGACGAGGATGGTCTCGATCTCTTGACCTCGTGATCCACCCGCCTCTGCCTCCCAAAGTGCTGGGATTATAGGCATAAGCCACCGTGCCCAGCATCCTGAAGTATCTTTACACCAGTATTCAAACCTCTTGCTATACAGGCATAAGCTCGTAAGTCAGTTTATAGGTATGTCAGGAGGCCCAGGCGCGAGCCTGCCTCTGTCAACAGTTTGCTTACTACCTCCGAATCATTTTCAAATGTGCAAAAAGGCAGGGGCATAAACTAAAATATCTCTCAGCTCCTTCTAGCACTAATATTCTAGGTATCACTGAATATAATTATGCAAACAGCAGCTGCGTGCGGTGGCTCACATCTGTAATCCCAGCACTTTGGGAGGCTGAGGTGGGAGGATCAGCATGGGCCCTGGAGTTCAAGACCAGCCTGGCACCATCGTGAGACCCTGCCTCTACTGAAAAAAAGAAAAAGCTGCTAATTTCTAGTCCCTTCCAACATACCAAAATCATCTGAAGATAAAACCTTCTGAGTGAATCCTGTGAGAAAGGAAAGAAACTTTTTATCTGAGGAATCCCTTTAAATTATCAGGTCCAGAGAGGCGCTAAAATGTGACAGCAGTCACCTCATTCCCCCCTTGGGTTAAATAATTACCTCTTGAAGCCCCTTGCTATGTGGGTTCTAGACTAACTGACACCACTAAGTCATAAAATGCTAACACTGGACATCGTAACTCATACCCTATAGTCCAACAACATAGTCCAACAATGTACAGCCCATCACTAATCCATGTTATTTCGACAAACCGATGAGAATTCCTGTCAAATAACTTTGTGTCAGTCCTCTCCTTGTCTGCTTTTGCCCTTAAGAGCCTGTGCTAACAAAGGCCAAAGGAAGCACTCCCCTAGGCAACTTGGAAGTGTATCCTGGGCAGCTGTCCTCACTTTGGTTCAAGAAAACTGTTAAAAATTATATTTTGGGTCTCAGCTTCTTCCTTTAGGTTGACACCTATATATTACTGAAGGTGAAAGGATGAATACAGGGACTCATAAGCTGCCCAGTCCTTCCCTAACAACTGAGGAGCCACTCTGTTGCTTACGTGGTACAGATGCTTGATTTATCTCAAACGGTCTAACGAGGCTCCTTTATGTTGCGTATAAAAACTGAAGTTACCCACAGCAGAATGTTGCTAAGAAAACTCCTCAAGAAGAAGCTGAAATCCATAGATATAAGGTCTAATAAGCCACTGCAAGATATGGAAGATGTGGCCTCACAATTGCATACATATCGAAAAAAGAAAAAAAAAATTCTGCTTGGGAGTTCTGGTTGATGATAAGCTCAACAGAAGGCAATAATATAATTTAAGATGCCAAATAAAGCAATACAATCTAGATGGCATTAAGACATGAAAGAATCATGTAGATGTTACATAACTCAGAATTGCCAGACTTTGTGTTCTGTTCCAAACAGCATGCTATAAAGGGAGTAATGAAATACAGTGGTATATCCAGGGGTCAGAACCAGGGTCAAGAAGGGTAGGAAACCAACGAAATGAGGACTGGTTGAAAGCGCTGAGAAGGTTCTACCTAGCAACTTGAGAGGTACAAAAACTGTCTTTAAAAGCTGTCATATGCATTAGACTTGTTATTTGGGGCCTCAATGATCAGGCAGTAAGTGGAGAGTCAAGATGGCTGATTTTTGGCTAGGCATAAGGAAGAACTTTCTATCAAAGACAGATCTGTTCCAAATAGAACAGATCACTCTGAGAAAAAGCCTGTTCCCTTATCCCTGGAAAAATCCACGCAGAAGCCCTTTCTCAGAGCAGTTATGTAAGGATTCAAGCACCAGACAGCGGGTGCAGCCGCTCCCTGGAGTTCTTTCTAGGGTTCTTTCTGGAAACCAAGGTCTCTTCCTCCTGCTCTCCGTCCATCCCCTTCATTGCCAGCCTCCACGGCCACGCTGCCCTTGGGCTCCCTTTGATGAAATCTAATAGCCAAGTCTATTGCTGCAATTGCCAGTTCCCACCCTACTGGAGATTTTAATAGTACCTATTAACTGTCCATATGAGGGTTATACTATACAGAGCTGAAGGCAAGCTTGTCCTTCAGATTTTTGATGACAATGAACAGAATACAAAGTCCGAATCTGCATTAGATATTTAGACTCAGAAGGGTGAGCAGAAGAGTGAGCAACTAAGAAAAGTCTGCATGTTTGATGGCCAAGAAAAATTAAAAACAAAAATTTAAGTGTACCAACCTTAAAACATTTCCTTTTCCCTTATATAACTATTTTTTTAGTTGTATAAATGACAAGAGTTGCTCTTCAATCTACAGAATACGCTATTTTCAGCTTGGCACTGAAAATGAGCAGGGGGGATTGCTTTGGGCAATGAATGCAGTATGGAAGATGTACATGCAAAATGAATTTTTATTTTAAAAAATAAAATAAATTTTATTTGTTTTAAAAAATAAAAAATTTTCTGTGTTACATTTTCTGGAGCTGGGCAATTTTAAAGGGGAATTCTACTGTGGTTTTTTTTTTTTTTTTTTTTTTTTTTTTTTTTTTTTTTTAAGGCAAAGCCAGAAATTTTTCTATTAAATTTAGATGCTGATGTGATTCAGGACTCAGGAGAACATAACCGGGTTGTTAAAAGTTTTGCTCTAATCCTAAAGTTGTTTTCTTATTTTGATACAGAATTGAGAAGATTGCATTAGAGGATTTCTAAGTACACTTTCATTTATAAAGTTTCAGGATTCCAATTTCAATTTTTTAGTGACTGGGTTTCTACAAAATAAAGGATGATTAAGACTCTAAATAGATGGTAACATATTCTAAACTTGCACCATCTAGTACAGTAACCACTAGCCATAAATAGCCACTTCATACTTGAAATACAGTTCGGTAAAATTGAAATGTATGCATACTAGATTTCAATGAACTGGTACCAAAAAAATTGTTAAATATCTCATGAATAATTTTTATATGATTATATATTGCAATGATATCTGGGATATGTTGGGTTAAATGAAACATATTTCAATGAAAAAAACAAACAGATTTCTGGGCCCAACTTGATTCCACCTGAGCTTTTTATTTATTTATTTATTTTTAATTAATTTTTTTTTTTTTTGAGATGGAGTTTTACTCTTGTTGCCCAGGCTGCAGTGCAGTAGTGAGATCTCAGCCTGTTGCAACCTCTGCCTCTAGGTTCAAGAGATTCTTCAGCCTCAGCCTCCCCAGTAGCTGGGATTACAGGTACGCACCACCACACCTAGCTAATTTTTTGTATTTTTAGTAAAGATGGGGTTTCATCATGTTGGCCCAGGCTGGTCTTGAACTCCTGACCTCAGGTGGTCCACATGCCTCAGCCTCCCTGGGATTACAGGCATGAGCCAGCACGCCTATGTACTTTTTTTTTTTTTTTTTTGATACAGTGTCTTGCCCTGTCCCCCAGGCTGGATTGCAGTAGCACGATCTCGGCTCACTACAACCTCTGCCTCCTGGGTTCAAGCAATTCTCCAGCCTCAGCCTCCCGAGTAGCTGGGACTACAGGCACCCACCACCATGCCCAGCTAATTTTTCGTATTTTTAGTAGGGATGAAGTTTCTCCATGTTGGCCAGGCTGGTCTCAAACTCCTTACCTCAAGGGATCCACCCAAAGTGATGGGATTCCAGGCAAGAGGCACTTTAACTAGCTTCCTAGGTGATCTTGATTATAGGTAGATTTATATAAAGCACTACAAAAAATATATGATCTTATTATGATAGGTATACCTTGGGCCTCAACTCCTACCAGAATTCATGCATCTGACACCTGTTTGCAAGCTAAAAGTGTCATCCATTATTCTGAAACAATTATACTGGGTTGGACTTTGGAACCCAGAATAGCAGCAAATTCCCCAGATGTATTTTCTTTTCTTTATTGCTGGAATTCTAAAAACATGAACAAGAACACAGGCCGTATTAATATGTGTGGTCTACAAGAGAGGGAAGTAAAATAGTTTGACTTCTACATAATTTGTTTTTCATCAGATAGAAGTCCATCCAATTTACCAAAGCTGAATATTCCATAAATTGAGACTTTTGCCTGTATGAGTCTGATGATAGAGCAGGCACAGGGTAGCTGCTGACCTCAGCAGGTTCTGCACAGAGCAGCTGCTGAACAGGCAAACATGCAGACTTTTACCCACAACCACGAAGATCAGTTGATGTTAGGACCAGGCATGACTTCCGAGAAGATCAAGCTCCAGCTTCCCACTTGGAAGTCAGAAAACCAAGGTCCACACAGAAAGGCTGAATCATTCAGGCCCCAAGTGTTCAAAGATTTGAGATGATAATCTAGCAAACCAGCATCGCAGTCCAGTGTTCTTTCTACCACACCTTAAATTATCTACCCTTCTCAAAATCTCCCTGAGAACAAAGATGGCCTCAGAGACTGGGGCAGGATTAGGTCTGCAGGGGGTATTCTGCATAATAAAAAGTACCTGAGGCCAGGCTCAGTGGCTCAGCCTGTAATCAGAGCACTTTGGGATGCCGAGGCGGGTGAATCACAAGGTCAGGAGTTTGAGACCAGCCTGGCTAATATGGTGAAACCCCATCTCTCCTAAAAATACAAAAATTAGCTGGGCATGGTGTGCGCAACTGTAGTCCCAGCTACTTGGGAGGCTGAGGCAAGAGAATTGCTTGAACCCAGGAGATGGAGGTTACAGTGAGCCAAGTCACTGTACTCCAGCCTAGGCGATGGAGCGAGACTCCACCTCAAAACTAAACAAATGAATGACTGAATGAATGAATGAATGAAAAAGAAAAAGAAAGTACCTGAGCTTGGAGTCTGGTAGTGTGACTCTGAGCAAGTTACTTAATCTCCCTTTGCCTTAGTTTCTTCATCTGAAAGATGTCATTAATAACATCTATTTCACAATATTGTTATGAAGCTAGGAGGAAAAAATAAACATTAGATATGTAGTCTGGAACATAATAAACCCTCATTAATGATAGCTAGTATGATTATTACTACAGAGAAGTTCAAGGACAGGAAGTGAGAAAGTTCATTAAACAGTCTGCAGTACAGGCTCCATTTAACATTCTGGATAGTGGAGCCAGGTCCCTATCAGGGAGATGATGATCTAAGTGACATAAACACCTCAGTAACTCACAGACAAATTTTCTAACTTCATGGAAAATGAAAGCACACAGGAGCACTTCCTACTTGAGGTGGCCATTAAGAACTAGCCCTGGGCCGGCACGATGGCTGACATCTCTAATCCCAGCACTTTGGGAGGCTAAGGTGGGAGGATTGCTTTAGCTCAGGAGTTCTAAACCAGCCTGGACAAAATAGTGAGACCTCATCTCTAAAAAAAAAAAATACAAAATAATAATAATAATTGAAAGTTTAGCACCAAGGGTCACTTTTATTAAAAAAAAAAAAAAAAAAAGAAAAAGAAGAATAATTAAAAGTAAAAAACAACTGGCCCTGGGTATCAAGGCTTCCAAGAGAAATGTTTTGGGGGATAAAAGAAGAGACAACCCCAAAAGCAGCACCATATTGTTCCTATACCAGCCTACTTTAAGCGCCCCATCCATCGGACCCCATACCCATTAAATAGAGGCTACCTTTATGCTCTCATCACAGTAAGGCCTGGCCAAAGGAGAGAGGTACAGGATTCTTCCAAGGCCTGGGTGGAGGTAAACAGAGTGAGTGTGAGTTTCCTCTGAGGGAAACAAGAGAAGGCCTGGATGGAAATAAGCAGATTCAATGTGAGTTTTCTCTATGGGAAAAAGAGAAAAGCTGGCCTAGGTGTGAGTAGCGTTAATCAGTCACACACTTCAGAAGGCCAGGAAAAGCAGAAATGGAAGACCATTTGCTCATCTGACCTTTGAAGAGATATCAAGCATTTAAAGAACTGAGACACGCACTGACTCACTGGAAGGGAGAGGGAGGTGATTAAAAAAAAAGAAGAAGAAAAAAAGAAAAGAGGAGGATGATCCCAGATGGTCGAAAAATAGGAACAGCTCTGGATTGCAGTTCCCAGCAAAAACGCAGAGGGTGAGTGATCACTGCATTTCCAAATGAATTTTTACTGCCCACAGATCAGGAGATTCCAGGGCAAAAAAGCACCACGAGTCTCCAGTGCAGCTGTTTCAGCTGGTGCAGCGGGTCTCTGCACAAAAACTCACACAAATTCAGGCGCTGTTTTAACTGGTGACTGGAATGCCTGGGACACCGAGTCACCCATTCAACTGAAAAAAAGGGGGCTGAAACAGGGAGCCAGGTGATCTGGCTCGGCGGGTCTCGCCCCGACAAAGACAAGCAATCTGAAATGCTCCGGACTGAGAGTTTTACAGCAAGCACAGCTGGACCTGGGACAGTCCAGCTCTGTGGGGGAGGGGCATCTGCCATTACTGAGGTAGTCCACTACTACTGAGGCAGTCTGCCATTACTGAGGCAGTCCACCACAAGCGAGGTAGTCCACCATTACCGAGGCAGTCCACCACTACCAAGGTAGTCCACCATTACCGAGGCAGTCTGCAATTACCGAGGCAGTCTGCCATTGCAGAGACAGTCTGCCATTACTGAGGCAGACCACCATTACCAAGGCAGGTTTTTGTTTTTTTTTTTTTGAGACAGAGTCTTGCTCTGTCACCAGGCACCAGGCTGGAGTGCAGTAGTGTGATATCGGCTCACTGCAACCTCCACCTCCTGGGTTTAAGCAATTCTCCTGCCTCAGCCTCCCTAGTAGCTGGGACGACAGGCATGTGCCACCACACCCAGCTAATTTTTGTATTTTAGTAGAGATGGGGTTTTGCCATGTTGGCCAGGATGGTCTAGATCTCCTGACCTTGTGATCCACCCTCCCCAGCCTCCCAAAGTGCTGGGATTATAGGTATGAGCCACTGCATCCAGCCCACCAAGGCAGTTCTAACTATACCCCTATAAACAAAACTGCAAGGAAGTTCATACAGCCCCTGGGCAGAGCCCACAGCATCTCAGCAATGCCTCCGCTGGCAGACTGCAACTAGGCTACCTCCTTGCTGGGCAGGGCATCTCTGAAAAAAGGCAGAAGCACAAGAACTTTTAAATAAAGCCCCACCTTCCCAGGACACAGCACCTGGGGGAAAAAAAAAAGGCAGTTAAGAGTTCTGCTGTAGCAGACTTAAATGTACCTGCCCAGCAGCTCTGAATGGAAAAACAGAGCTCACAGCTCAGCACTTGAGCTCCTATAAGGGACAAACTGTCTCCTCAAGCAGCTCCCTGACCCCAATATATGCAGTGATACCTCATAAAGGAGAGCTCAGGTTGACATCTGGTGGGTATCCTTCTGGGACAAAGATAACAGAAGAAGAAACTGGCAGCAACTCTTATGGTTCTACAGCCACTAAGGGTGACCCCAGGCAAGCAGGGTCTGGAATGGACCTCCAGCAGTCCTACAGCAGAGGGCCCTGACTATTAGAAGGAAAACTAAGAAACAGAAAGAATGAATTTCATTATGAACAAAAAGGACGTCCAGAGACCCCATCTGAAATCCACCAACTACAAAGACCACAGGGAGATAAATCCGCAAAGATGGGAAGCAACCAGCACAAAAAGGATGAAAATACCCAAAACCAGAATGCCTCTCCTCCTCCAAGGGATCAAAACTCCTCACCAGCAAGGGGACAAGGCTGGATGTAGAATGAGTCTGATGAATTGACAGAAACAGGCTTCAGAAGGTGGGTAATAACAAATTTCTCTGAGCTAAAAGATCCTGTTCTAAGACAATGCAAAGAAACTATGAACCTTTAAAAAAAAGGTTTAACGAAATGCTAACAAGAATAAATAGCTTAGAGAGGAAGATAAATGAATTGATGGAGCTGAAAAACACAACACGAGAACTTCATGAGGCATACACAAGTTTCAATAGCTGAATCGTCCAAGCAGAAGAAAGGATATCAGAGATTGAAGATCAACTCAATGAAATAAAACGAGAGACAAGATTGCAGAAAAAAGAGTAAAAAGAAATGAACAAAGCCTCCAAGAAATATGGGATTATGTGAAAAGACCTAATCTACATTTGATAGGTGTACCTGAATGTGATGGAGAGAATGAATCCAAGCTGGAAAATACTCTTCAGGATATTATCCAGGAGAACTTCCACAAGCTAGCAAGGCAGGCCAATATTCAAGTCCAGGAAATACAGAGAACACCACAAATATATTCCTCAAGAAGAGCAACCCCAAGGCACATAATCGTCAGATTCAACAGGGTTGAAATGAAAGAGAAAATGCTAAGGGCAGCCAGAGAGAAAGGTCAGGTTACCCACAAAGGGAAACCCATCAGACTCACAGTGGATCTCCCAGCAGAAACCCTACAAGCCAGAAAAGAGTGGGGGGCCAATATTCAATATCCTTAAAGAAAAGAACTTTCAACCTAGAATTTCATTATCTAGCCAAACTAAGCTTCGTAAGTGAAGAAGAAATAAAATCCTTTATGAACAAGCAATTGCTCAGAGATTTCATCACCACTAGGCCTGCTCTGCAAGACCTCCTGAAAGAAGCACTAAACACAGAAAGGAACAACCAGTACCAGCCACTCCAAAAATGTACCAAATAGTAAAGAGCAACAACACATTGAAGAAAATGCATCAACTAATGGGCAAAACAACCAGCTACCATCAAAATGGCAGGATCAAATTCACACATAACAATATTAACCTTAAATGTAAATGGGCTAAATGCCTCAATCAAAAGGCACAGACTGGCAAATTGGATAAAAAGTCAAAACCCATTGGTGTGCTGTATTCAGGAAACCCATCACAAATGCAAGGATACACATAGGCTCAAAATAAAGGGATGGAGGAAGAACTACCAAGCAAATGGGGAGAAAAAAAAAAAAAAAAAAAAAAGCAGAAGTTGCAATCCTAGTCTCTGATAAAATAGACTTTAAACCAACGAAGATCAAAAGAGACAAAGAAGGGCATTACCTAATGGTAAGTAAAAGGACCAATGCAACAAGAAGAGCTAATGATCCTAAGTATATATGCACCCAATACAGAAGCACCCAGATACATAAAGCAAGTTCTTAGTGACCTATGGACAGACTTAGACTCCCATACAATAATAATGGGAGACTTTAACACTCCACTGTCAATATTAGGCAGATCAAAGAGACAGAAAATTAATACGGATATCCAGGACTTGAACTCGGATCTGGACCAAGTGGACCTAATAGACATCTACAGAACTCTCCACCCCAAATCCAAAGAATATACATTCTTCTCAGCACCACATCACACCTACTCTAAAATTAACCACATAATTGGAAGTAAATCACTCCTCAGCCAATGCAAAAGAATGGAAATCATAACAAACAGTCTCTCAGACCACAGTGCAATCAAATTAGAACACAGAATTCAGAAACTAACTCAGAACCACACAACTTCATGGAAACTGAACAACTGGCTCTTGAATGCTGACTGGATAAACAATGAAATAAAGGCAGAAATAAAGATATTCTTCAAAACCAACGAGAATGAAGACACAACATACCAGCATCTCTGGGACACATTTAAAGCAGTGTCTAGAAGAAAATTTATAGCAATAAATGCCATATATGCCCACATAAGAAGCAAGGACGTATCTAAAATTGACATCCTATCATCAAAATTAAAAGAGCTAGAGGAGCAAGATTAAAAAACAAAAAAACAGAAGAAAACTGAAAAGCTAGCAGAAGACAAGAAATAACAAAGATCAGAGCAGAACTGAAAGAGAGAAAGACACAAAAAACCCTTCAAAAAATCAATAAATCCAGGAGCTGGTTTTATGAAAAGATCAAAACAAAACAGGCAGACCACTAGCCAGATTAATAAAAATGAAAAGAGAGAATAATCAAATAGATGCAATAAAACATGATAAAGTGGATATCACCACAGATTCCACAGAAATACAAACCACCATCAGAGATTACTACAAAAAACTCTATGCACATAAACCAGTAAGCCTGGAAGAAATGGATAAATTCCTGGACACTTGCATCCTCCCAAGCCTAAACCAGGAAGAAGTCGAAACCCTGAATACACAAATAACAAGGGCTGAAATTGAGGCAGCAATTAATAGCTTACCAACCAAAGAATGCTCAGGTTCAGAAGGGTTCACAGCTGAATTCTACCAGACATACAAAGAGGAGCTGGTACCACTCCTTCTGAAACTATTCCAAATAATCCAAAAAGGGGAAATTCTTCCCAAATCATTTTATGAGACCAACATCATCCTGATATGAAAACCCGGCAGAAGACTCAAAAAGAAAAGAAACTTCAGGCCAATATCCATGACGAACATAGAAGCAAAAATATTCAATAAAATACTGGCAAGCCAATTGCAACAGCACATCAAAAACCTTATCCACCATGATCAAGTAGGCTATATCCCTAAGATGCAAAGCTGGTTCAACATACACAAGTCTATAAACGTAATTCACTACATAAACAGAACCAAACACAAAAATCACCTGGATTATCTCAATTGATACAGAGAAGGCCTTTGACAAAATTCAACAGCCCTTTATGCTAAAAACCCTGAATAAACCAGGTATCGATGGAACGTATCTGAAAATAATAAAAGCTATTTATGACAAACCCACAGCCAATATCATACTGAATGGGCAAAAACTGGAAGCATTCCCTTTGAAATATGACATTAGACAAGGATGCCCTCTCTCACCACTCCTATTCAATATAATAGTGGAAGTTCTAGCCGGAGCAATCAGGCAAGTAAAAGAAATAAAGGGTATTCACTTAGGAAAGGAGGAAGTCAAATTGTCTCTATTTGCAGATGACATGATTGTACATTTAGAAGACCCCATTGTCTCAGTCCAAAATCTCCTGAAACTGATAAGCAACTTCAACAAAGTCTCAGGATACAAAATCAATGTGCAGAGATCACAAGCATTCCTATATACCAATAACAGACTAACAGAGAGCCAAACCAAGAATGAACTGCCATTCATAAATGCTACAAAGAGAATAAAATACATAGGAATACAACTAACAAAGGATGTAAAGGACCTCTTCAAGGAGAACTACATACCACTGCTCAATGAAATAAGAGAGGACACAAACAGATGGAGAAACATTCCATGCTCATGGTTAGGAACAATCAATATCATGAAAATGGCCATAATGCCCAAAGTTTAACTTATAGATTCAATGCTATCCTCATCAAGCTACCAATGGCCTTCTTCACAGAACTGGAAAAAAACCACCTTAAACTTCATATGGAACCAAAAGAGAGCCTGCATAACCAAGTCAATCGTAAGCAAAAAGAACAAAGCTGGAGGGAGGCATCAAACTACCTGACTTCAAACTATACTACTACAAGGCTACAGTAATCAATACAGCATGGTACTGGTACCAAAACAGAGATATAGACCAATGGAACAGAACAGAGGCCTCAGAGGCAATGCCACACATCTACAGCCATGTGATCTTTGACAAACCTGACAAAAACAAGCAACAGGGAAAGGATTCCCTGTTTAATAAATGGTGTTTGAAAAACTGGCTAGCCATGTGCAGAAAGCAGAAACTGGACCCCTTCCTGACACCTTACACTAAAATTAACTCCAGATGGAATAAAGACTTAAACATAAGACCTAACACCATAAAACCCCTAGAAGAAAACCTAGGCAAAACCATTTAGGACATAGGCATAGGCAAGGACTTCATGACTAAAACATCAAAAGCATTGGCAACAAAAGCCAAAATTAGACAAATGGGATCTAATTCAACTCCAGAGCTTATGTACGGCAAAAGAAACAATCATTAGAGTGAACTGGCAACCAACAGAATAGGAAAAAATTTTTGTCATCTACTTATATCCAGAATGTACAAAGAACTAAAACAGATTTATAAGAAAAAAACAAACAAACCCATTCAAAAGTGGGCAAAGGATATGATCAGGCACTTTTCAAAATAAGACATGTATGAGGCCAACAAACATGAAAAAATGCTCATCATCACTGGTCACTAGAGAATGCAGATCAAAACTACATTGAGATACCATCTCACTCCAGTTACAATGGCAATCATTAAAAAATCTTGAGACAACAGATGCTGGAGAGGATGTGGAGAAATAGGAACACTTTTACACTGTTGGTGGGAGTGTAAATTAGTTCAACCATTGTGGAAGACTGTGCGACGATTCCTTAATGGAAGACTGTGCGACGATTCCTTAAGGACATAGAAACAGAAATTCCATTTGACCCAGCAATCCCATTACTGGGTATATATCCAAGAGATTATAAATCATTCTATTATAAAGACATATGAACAGGTATGTTCATTGCAGCACTGTTTACAATAGCAAAGACTTGGAACCAACCCAAATGCCCATCGATGATAGACCGGACAGGGAAAATGTGGCACATACACACAATGGAATACTAAGCAGCCATAAAAATGATAAGTTTGTGTCCTTTGTAGGGATATGGATGAACCTGGAAACCATCATTCTCAGCAAACTGACACAAGAACAGAAAGTCAAACACCACATGTTCTCACTCATAGGCGGGTGTTGAACAATGAGAACACATGGACACAGGGAGGGGAGCATCACACACTGAGGTCTGTTAGGGGGGACTAGGGGAGGGACAGTTGGGGGTAGGGAGTTGGGGAGGGATAACATGGGGAATAAGGCCAGATATGGGTGATGGAGATGAAGGCAGCAAACCACATTGCCATGTATGTACCTATGCAACAATCCTGCATGTTCTTCACATGTGCCCCAGAACCTAAAGTGCAATAATATGTGTATATATATATATATATATGAAAAGAAAAAGCAGGAGTACTTAACATGAGAATAGTTACCCGACACAAAGAAATAAATAGAAACAAAGTACTCACAAGAGTGGACATCTGCCCCATCCACTCTACATGCTAGTGAGTGGACATCTGCTCCATCCACTCTACATGCTAGTAAGTCCAGTCCTAGAATGTCACAGACTCTGAGTTTAAAGAAAACTTAAAACTTTATCTAGTCCAACCCTCTACCCAACAATCTAATTTCATCCACAACACCCCCAAAGTAATTGCCCAGAGATGAGTACCTCCAGTGACAGGGAACTCCATGCTCAGTGTTCTAATACGGGAGATCACTAATTCTTTGAAAGTTTTTACACTTACCAAACACTCTTCCCTTACGGCACTTTCTCCTATTGGTCCCAGTTGTAATCTTCAGAATATTACAAAATAAATGGAATCCCTTTTGCTTACACTGTCTTTGAAACAGAAACAGCTTTGAGCACTTCAAACTGCCACAAGAGGAGGCTGACAGAACAGCTACATGCCTTAAAGGGAAAACAAGGACTTCAGAGCAGGCAATTACAAATGATGCAATCAGAAAACAAAGGGAGAGGCTTAATGCTGTTACCAGCACAGCCTCTGCTGCACACAGCCTCCATCCCCAGGCAAACTTTGAGTCTCAAACACAAAGTGAATGACAGAGCTATTTGTGTCCCTTTCTACTTGACTTCAACAACATCTTTAAAGAAAACATGTTCTAAATGTACAAGTAAGTTAATTACTGTAAACGACGCTGTTCGCAAGAGTCAGAAGAGGGCCCTGATCATGTTTAAAGTAATAAAAGACAGTTAAAAATCATTGAGTTGTTAGCATTTAGCTTAGACATAATACAGAAATAAGAAGAAAGAGGAGGAAAATTTTATGGCAACATAGGAATAAGCAGAAAAAACTACTTCCTAGACAACTGGATTGTCTTGTTGAAAGGTTAATATTTAGTGTACAGAGGGGTGGGGGAGGGGGAGGAATCTCTCTGAATAAAAAAAAAAAACAAACAGACCCTGGTCAGGGGGACTGGCTCACACCTGTAATCCCAATACTTTTAGAGGCCAAGGTGGGAGGATCGCTTGAGATCAGGAGTTTGAGATTAGCCTGGGTAACATACTGAGACTTCATCTCTATTAAAAAACAAACAAAAAACCAAACCTAGATGCACAGCCTCCAGATCACAGCAGAAGGGGCTGTTAAGAATTCAATTCCATCATTGTCTAGACTGAGAAACCTAAACCCAAGTCACCTAAGGTTGCCAGGTAAGCGGCAGAGCTAGGACAAAATCTCCTGACTCCTCAATCTCTGTTCTGTCCATTGCACCATGATGCTATCTTCAGCAAAATTCAAATAACTGCAAAACGTCCATCCAGATGAACAACCCCAAATCTCACAAGTTACAGAAAAAACAAAGCAAAGGTCTTTACATTCTTCAAGTTAATGTCAGGGCTCTGATGTTCACAACCTCAGCTCAGCCGCTCAGCCGCCCATCCTCCCAGGAGCACACTCCGATTCATATTTCATATTTTGGTGTGACTTACATAGAATCCAGGACGGTTAGAAACCAAACCTACAGAAGGATGAGCTTGCAGAAAAATAATGAACAAACAGGGAACCACACCCAGAGCAAACCAAACCCCAGCGGTGGAAAATGCAGACAGCTAAAAAGGGAGTGGACTAAAAGAGAAAGGGACAGAAAGGGTGCCTTTTCACACGTCAGGTTTCCCGCAGGAGGCAGTGTGGTGAAAAGCAAACAGCTGCTGAAGCTTAGGAGCATTTGCATTCCAGGCGTAGGTCTACGATTAACTCGCTGGGTGACCTTAGGGACGGCCTCCCCTTCCTGGAGTAAGGGCTAGGTTTCTCCAACTGTCCTGGGAGGGAGTTGCACCAGACGACTTCCCAGGGTCCTTGCAATTCTGACCCAAAAACCTATCATTAGCCAGTCTCGAGCAGGGCTCCCGCAGCATTTGCTGGGAACAGCTGGGGCCCTTGAGGAGGCGTCAAAGACGCCCTAGGATCTAGGGCGTTTGGGTTACCGTCACCTTCTACCCCTGTTTACCGCACTTGTCAAATAGGACGGTGAGCCACCCCCACCCCCAACCCCACGAGGTCGAGAAAGACAGCGCGAGGGGCAGGTATCCTCAGTTCGCCCAGTTCACCGAGGGGTGCCCGCGTCGTACCGCAGCTGCGGCCCGGGGGCGCCGAGGAGTCGCGGACCCGCAGCCCGGACGCGTCCGGTGCCTGACCTGGAGCATCTGCAACGCCGGAGGAAGGCGGGCGGGGTCCTGCCCCGGGCCGCGAGCGCCGCCAGCCGGAGCGCGTCAGTGGAGGAACTCCGGCTCGGATTCCGGCCCCGCCCTCGGGCTCCGGCTCTGGCTTCGGCACAGCCCACCTTTCCCTGCTTCAGGACCAGCCCCTCGCCATCCTCCAGCGCTGCCCCGGCAGTCGCTTCCGGGACCCGTCACGTGAGCCTGGCGCCCACGCCCGCGGCCGGGATCACGTGCTCCTTTGCGCGGCCGCCCCTTTTTTCCTCACTGAGCGCCGGCGCGCTGCTCCACAGCACCACCTGGCGACCTATGACTGCCACTGCTGGGAGGACTGTTGTGGGCGCTGGAGACCGCGAGGAGCGACTGAGCGGGGCACTGATCTTGGGCGTGGGACAGAGTCCAGTAGAAGAACACTGTCCCTTGAGTTGTGGGTTTGTGAAACATTGCTCATTTAAACACTGGCTATATTTTCTTTTACGCATCTCGATGGGTTTATATTGCTTTTATAAGAAATATGCCTATTTTAAAAAAACCTTCTAGTCAAATTTTCAGACGCATACACAAACTCATCTGTGGTTGCTACTGGAAATGGAACTGTGGGGTAAGGCGACACTATCTTTGAATACGTTTAAATTTTTAAAGTAACATTTTTAAATGGATGGCAACATTTCAGCGTTATATGTCTAGGCTTCTCCTTTTACCTCTTTGTTGCAGATTTTTCCTTTAACAAATATGTAACAAATAGACCTCAATTCAAAACTGTCTCAAGAGACAGAGAAGATCATTGTTTAATGATAAAGGGGTCAATTCATCAAGAGGGCACAATCATAAATACACATGCATGCAACATTGGAGCACCTAAATAAATACAACTAATATTAATGGCCATGAAGGGAGAAATAGATAGCAACACAGTAATAGTAGGAAAGTCAATATCCCACTTTCCACAATGGATAGAGCAACTAGAGAGAAAATAAGGAAGTAATGAACTTGAATTGCACTTTAAACCAAATGAACCTAACAGATATATACAGAACTTTTCATCCAACAGAAACAGAATACACATTTTTCTCTAACACACTTGGAACATTCACTAGAATGGACCAGATGTTAGTCCAGAAAACAAGCCTGAAATTTAAGAAGATTGAAATCATATTAATATTCTTTCAGACCACAATGGTATGAAGCTAGAAATCAATAACAGGAAGAATCTTGGAAAATTCACAAATACGTGGAAATTAAACAACACCCTTTTTTTTTCTTCGAGATAGAGTTTCACTCTTGTTGCCTAGTCTGGAGTGCAATGGCACAATCTCAGCTCACTGCAAATCTGCCTCCCAGATTCAAGCAATTATCTTGTCTCAGCTTCCCAAGTAGCTGGGATTACAGGCATGTGCCACCACGCCTGGCTAATTTTGTATTTTTGGTAGAGACAAGGTTTCACCATGTTGGTCAGGCTAGTCTCAAACTCCTGTCCTCAGATGATCTGCCCACCCCGGCTTCCCAAAGTGCTGGGATTACAGGTGTGAGCCACCATGCCTGGTCCCATGCTTCTAAACAACCAATAGGTCAAAGATGAAGTCAAAAGGGAAATTTAAAAAAATATTTTCAGACAATTGACAATGGAAACATAACATATTAAAACTTACGGAATGCAGCAAAAGTAGTTTTAGGAGAGAATTTTATAGCAATAAATGCCTACATTAAAAAAGAACAATTCCAATTAAATAGTTTAACATGATAACTCAAGAAACTGGAAAAAGAAGAGCTCACAAAACCCAAAGTTAGCAGAAGGAAAGAAATAAAGAGCAGAACAAAAATAAATCAAATAGACAACAGAAAAAAACACAGACAAAATCAATATAACTAATAGTTTATTTTTTGGAAAAGATAAAATTGACATACCCTTATCTAGTCTAAGTAAAAAAGAAATCTCTAATTAAATAAAAAATGAAAATGAAGACACCACAACAGATGCTTCAGAAATAAAAAAAAAATCATATGGGGCTATTATGAACAATTATTTGCCAATAAATTGTATAACCCAGAGGAAATGGAGAAATTCCTAGAAAAATACAACCTACCAAGATTGAAATCAGGAAGAAATGGAAAGCTTGAATAGACAAAGAGATTGAAGATGTAACAGACTATTTGACTTTCTGGCTTTCTGTTTAAATTTCCCTGAAAGACCAATGGCTTCACAGCTGACTTCTACAAACATTCAAAGAAGATTACCAATACTTAATAAGCTCTTCCAAAAAACATGGAGCTAGAGGGAGTACTTCCCAACACATTTTATGAGGCCAGCATTACCTTGATACCTAAGCCAGAGAAAAACACTATAACAAAAGAAAATTACAGGCTGATTTATCTAATGCACACTGGTACAAAAATCCTCAATAAAATATTTGCAAACAGAATTCAACAACAATAAAAAAATATATACATCATGACCAAGTGGGATTTATTCCTGGCAGACAAGGCTGGTTTAACATACACTAATCAAACAATATAATAAATCACATTAACAGAATGAGAAATGAAGACCACATGGGTATCTCAACTGAACTGGCAAAAGCATTTGACAAACTCCACATCCTTTCTTTCCCTAGCCCCCACCCCAACATACCATCTTGATAAAAATCTCTCAATGGTTTAGGTATAGAAGGAATGTTCCTCAACGTAATAAAGGTCATTTATGAAAAACGCACAGCTAACATTTTAATTAATGGGGAAAAACTGAAAGCTTTTCCACCAAGATCAAGTACCAATCAAGGATACCCACCCTCACCACTTCTATTCAACATAGGACTGGAAGTACTAGCAAGAGCAATCAGCTAAAAAAGAAAAAGAAAGAAAGCCATCCAAATCAGAAAGAAAAAAGTAAAATTATCTTTATCTGCAGATGACACGATCCTACATGTAGAAAACCCCAAAGATTACCAAAAAAAAAAAAAAATGCTGTTAAATTAACAATTTTAGTAAATTTACAGGATATAAAAATCAACATACATGACTAGGGGCCATGGCTCAAGCTTGTAATCCCAGCACTTTGGGAGGCCAAGAGTGGGGGCGGGTCACCTGGGATCAGGAGTTCAAGACCACCCTGGCCAACATGGTGAAACCCTGTCTCTACTAAAAATACAAAAATTAACCCAGCATGGTGGCACACACCTGTAGTCCCAGCTTCTTGGGAGGCCGAAGCAGGAGAATTGCTTGAACCTGGGAGGAGGAGGTTGCAGTAAGCCAAGATCACATCACTCCAGCCTGGGTAACAAGAGCGAAACTCCGTCTCAAAAAAAAAAAAAAAAATATATATATATATATATATATATATATATATATATATATATATGTGTGTGTGTGTGTGTGTGTGTGTGTGTGTGTGTAAAATTTTTGTACATAAATAATTACCTACCTCAAAAAGATATTAAGAGAATGATTTTATTTGAGATAGTATTAAAAACACTTGAGAATCAATTCAACCAAGGACATGAATAGTGTGTACACTGAAAACTATAAAACAATGATTAAACAAATTGAAGAAGACACAAGTAAATGAAAAGCTATCCCATGCACATGGACCAGAAGAATTTACATTGTTAAAATGTCCATACCCAAAGCAACATACAGATTTAATGCAATCCCTATCAAAATCCCAATGGCATTCTTTACTGAGATATAAGAAATAATCCTAAAATTTGCACGAGATCACAAAAAATCCCTGAATAGCCAAGAAATTCTGAGAAAGAATAACAAACTGTGTGCATCACATTTCCTGATTCAAGATTACGTTACAAAGATATAGTAATCTAAACAATATAGTACTGGCACAAAAACTGATACAATAGACCAATGGAACACAATAGAGAGCCTAGAAATAATGCAAACATACATGGTCAACTAATTTTCAAGAAGGGCATCAAGGCAACACAATGGGGAAAAGACAGTCTTTTCAATAAATGGGACACAGAAAACTGGTTTTTATGTGAGGAAGAATGAAATTGGATGTTTATATTACACTGTACACAAAAATCAACTCAAAACGGATAAAAGACCTAAATGTAAGATCCAAAACTATAAAATTCCTAGAAGAGAACATAAGGGAAAAGCTCCTGGACATTGGCCTTGGCAATGATTTTTTTGGATATCAGACCAAAAGGTCAGGTTACAAAAGCAAAAATAAATAAATAGGACTACATAAAACTAAAAAGCTTCCACATAGCAAGGGAAGCAAACAGCAAAGTGAAACAGCAGCTATGAATTGGAAAACATGTATGCAAACCGTATGTCTAATAAGGGATTCATACCCCAAATTCATCAAGAACTTACATAACTCAGCAGTAGAAAACAACCCAACTTAAAAATGGGCAAAGTACCCGAATAAACATTTCTCCAGAGAAGAAATAAAAATGCTCAGCAAGTATATGAAAAAATGTTCAACATCATTAATCATCAGGGAGAATGCAAATCAAAACCAGTGCTAGATACTACCTTACACATATTAGGTTGGCTATTATCAAAAAGTCAAAAGACAACAAATATTGGTGAGGATGTGGAAAAAGGGAATTCTAGTACACTGTTGGTGGGACTGTAGATTGGTGCAGCCATTATAGAAAACGGTATCAAGGTTTCTAAAGAAATTAAAAATAGAACTACCATATGATCCCCCTTTCTGGGCATATGCTAGAAGGAAATGAAATCACCACCTTAGAAAGATATCTGCACTCCCATATTCATTGTAGCATTCTTCATAATAGCCAAGATATAGTAATAACCTCAGTGTCTATTGACAGTGGAATGGATAAAGAAACTGTGGTATATACAGAAACAGTGAAGAAGAAGAAGAAGAAAGAAAGAAAGAGAAGAAGAAGAAGAAGAAGAAGGAGGAGGAGGAGGAGGAGGAGGAGGAGAAGGAGAAGGAGGAGAAGGAGAAGGAGAAGGAGAAGGAGAAGGAGAAGGAGAAGGAGAAGAAGAAGAAGAAGAAGAAGAGGAAGAGGAAGAGGAAGGGGAAGGGGAAGGGGAAGGGGAAGGGGAAGGGGAAGGGGAAGGGGAAGGGGAAGGGGAAGGGGAAGGGGAAGGGGAAGGGGAAGGGGAAGGGGAAGGGGAAGGGGAAGGGGAAGGGGAAGGGGAAGGGGAAGGGGAAGGGGAAGGGGAAGGGGAAGGGGAAGGGGAAGGGGAAGGGGAAGGGGAAGGGGAAGGGGAAGGGGAAGGGGAAGGGGAAGGGGAAGGAGAAGAAGAAGAAAAGAAGAAGAAGGGGGCCAAGGACGATGGCCCTGTAATCCCTGCATTTTGGGAGGCCAAGGTGGGTGGATCACCTGAGGTCGGGAGTTCAAGACCAGCCTGGCCAATATGGTGAAACCCAGTCTCTACTAAATATACAAAAATTAGCTGGGCGTGGTGGCAGATGCCTGTAATCCCAGCTACTCAGGAGGCTGAGACAGTAGAATAGCTTGAACCCAGGAGGCAGAGATTGCAGTGAGCTGAGATTGCACCATTTCACTCCAGCCTGGATAACAAGAACCAAACTCCATCTCTCTCTCTCTCTCTCTCTCTCTCTCTCTCTCTATATATATATATATATATATATATATATATATATATATTCATATTCCTGAATTAATTGCTTTAAAGAAAAAAATAAATTAATAAATAAAATAAAAAGAAGGGAATTCTGCCATTTGCTACAATATGGATGAAACTGGAGGACATTATTCTAAGTGAAATAAACCAGACACAGAAAGAAAAAAATATTGCATGATCTCACTTATATGTGGCATCTGTTTTTTCAAGTCAAATACACAGAGATAGAGAATCAAACAGTGATGACCAGGGCCGAGTGTTGGAGGGAGGAAATGCAGAAGCAGCTGAGAGGATACAGAGTAGCAGATATGTAGGATCCACAAGTCTAGAGATCAAAGGGACAGCATGAAGACTATAGGTTATACAATTGTACTGTACAAAGAGTAGAACAGAGGTTACTAGAAGCTGAGCAGGGTGGAGGGAAGGGTTAGGGAGAGATTTGCTGAAGGATACAAAACTACAGCTAGATAGGAATCAGTTCTAATGTTCTATAGTTCTGTAGGATGAGCATAGGTAACAGTAATATAGCAAGTATTTTCAAATTGCTAGAAGAAAGGTTAGGGTTGAATGTTCTGAACACAAAGAAATAAGTGTTTGAGCTGATGGATATGTTAGTCACCCTGATGTAATCACTATACATCGTATGCATCACTGTGTATCTCATAAATATGTATAGTTATGTCAATTAAAAAATAAAGTTTTAAAGACAAAAAATTGCACTGTATTTAAAATTCCTGTGAAATGCATAAATTTTAGCTGCTCTTGACACAAAAAAAGAAACCCAAAATGATGCATAGCTATGTGAAATAATGGAGATAATTCATTTCACTATAGTTACCATTTTACTGTCTATATGTATCCCATAATATCATGCTGTAAATGCTAAATATACACACATTTATTTGAAAAATAATTTTAAAACAAAAATTATGTACTCAGCCAAAATATAATAAACTATTAATATAGCTACAAAATGTATAAATCTCAAAATAATTACACATGGATAAATCATAAAATAATTATGCTAAGCAAAAGACATTAGGAAAAATATTTCATTTATATAATATTCTAGAAAATAAAAAATAATAGAGAGTGACAGAAAACACACATCAATCATTGTCTGGGAATGCAGGAGAGAGACATGAGAGAGGGTGGTTATAAAGGGGCATGAGGAAATTTTCAAGGGGACAAATTTGTTCATTGTGGTGATTGTGGTGATGATTTCACAGGTAAGTATATATTTATAAACATATCAAATTACAGGCTTTAAATATGTGCAGTTTATTGCATGTAAATTATACTTTAATAAAACCATTAAAATGTTCAGTAAAAAAAATATATAAATAATAGGTCA
The DNA here is from genome assembly GCF_048565385.1 of Saimiri boliviensis. Classification (NCBI taxonomy): domain Eukaryota; kingdom Metazoa; phylum Chordata; class Mammalia; order Primates; family Cebidae; genus Saimiri; species Saimiri boliviensis. The sequence goes on from NC_133449.1 coordinate 158,612,572, forward strand.
ATGTATTCTTAAAAGTTAGACAATATGGAAATATACAAACTGAAAATCCCCTTACCCCAAATTCAGTCCCCTCTCCAAAGGTTTACAGTTGCCAGCATGTGAGTATTGTTCTCCAAACCCTACCTTGTGCAATGACAGAAATATATATCTATGGATAGAAATGTACAGGTTTACCGTATTTAAATTTAAAATTATAAATAGCAGTACTTACTGTTTTGCTTAAGACTTTTACTCTTCGCAATGTTCCTGTTTCTCCCCATTCTACTCCCACCTGTCTCCTCCACTTTCAATATGTGCAGAACTGTCTTTTCTTTTCTTTTTTTTGAGATTACAGGCGTGAGCCACTGAGCCCAGCTTAGAACTGTTTTTCTTTTTCTTTTTCTTTTTTCTTTTTCTTTTTCTTTTTCTTTTTTTTTTTTTTTTTTTTTTTTTTGAGATGGAGTTTCGCTCTTCTTACCCAGGCTGGAGTGCAATGGCACGATCTCGGCTCACTGCAACCTCCGCCTCCTGAGTTCAAGCAATTCTCCTGCTTCAGCCTCCCGAGTAGCTGGGACTACAGGCATGTGCCACCATGCCCAGCTAATTTTTGTATTTTTATTAGGGACTGGGTTTCACCATGTTGACCAGGATGGTCTCGATCTCTTGACCTCGTGATCCACCCGCCTCAACCTCCCAAAGTGCTGGGATTATAGGCGTGAGCCACCGCACCCGGCCAGAACTGATTTTCATAGGTCCTCTTAGAAGCTCTGATGTATATTAACATACTCACATTAAATATAACCTCATGCTTATACCGCATACTATTAAAAACTTTGCCTTAGAATATGCACTCTGTTTTACTGTCTTTTGTTTTTCCTATGTTGCCCAGATTGGGGTGATCATAGCACACTATGGCCTCAAACTCCTGGGCTCAAGTGATCTTCCACCTCAGCCTGCCAAGTAGCTGAGACTGCAGGTGCATGCCACTGCACCTCACTAACATGCATTCTGCTTTAACCATTGTGCCAGTGCTTCTCAATGTGTGGTCCCTGGGCCAGCAGTGTCAGCATCATTTGGGACTTTGTAGAAATGCAAATTCTGGGTGCTACCCTACACCTACTGCATCAGAAGCCCTGGGTGTTTGGGGGGACAGCAATCTGCGTTTTGACAAGCCCTCTAGGAGATTCTGATGCTCCCTCGTGCTATAGAACCACTGCCCTAAAGGACAAGCTTCTGAAGGGACCTGCTTCAGCCATGTGCTAATATGTTGTGTGGCCAGCCCCTGGTAGTAACTTATTAGTCTAGCACCTTTCTGCTGAGTGGTAGAAAGTAATTTGAAGGCTTTTTTCCCCCTCACTTCCCAGCTGGGTTGCCTGGGCAAGACTTTTGATCTCCATTTGGTTTCATTGTTGGGAAAGTGAGATTGAAAACCCTCCCTCCCTCCCTGGGTTGTTGGAAGATCAGATGAGATCAGGCACTTAAAGTTTCTATACATAACATGAGGGCTTATGATGCTGAGAGATAGTAGGGTAATTAATCCTTTTGCATGCAATAGTCTTGAGGAATGTGACTTCCATTTTTCTTTACCATTCTACCCATCTCGAGCTCTCAAGCGTACTAGCCCCTGAGATGTCATAGGAGCCCTACCTGGTGTCCCCTTTCCCTCTCACTCTCTCTTTTTGAGACACCTTGGGTCCCTGATCCATCCTCGTGAACATTCTGTGACTGATTGCACTACTGTCAAGCCTTTCTTTGCTAAGAGCACCACCCCCTACAGTTGCTTCTAGCTCTAAAATTCTCAGGTTTTGTATCTTAAAAAAATAAAAAAATAAAAAATCACGTGCTTACAATGTGCCAGGAACTGTGCTAGTTTCTTATTGATTGAGTCAATGGTCACGGCAGCCCTATGAGGCATATAGGAGATGCTGTAGGTGCCCTTTCTGTATCTCCTTTACCAGAGCTGATGCCCCATCTCCTAGCTGCAGTGAGTCACCTGCTACACTGTAAAGTGTGCTACTCTGTGACAGCCACATAGTGGCCACTTCAGCCGGGATACAAAAGGCCCACCTACTTTTGTCAGTACACAGAGAGCAATGCCATTATTTACACTTTCGGAACTCCTGTGGGAAGTCTGGGTAATTCTTTGCTGCAGTATTAGTATTTATCTGCATTATGATTTCAATATTTGACCACCCAGTCACAACAAAATTCGAGAATTCATTAAGTGACACAAGTGCTGAAAAATGAATTTGAAAGTTTCTTAACTTTGGAATGGAAATTGGAAAAAATAAAGTTGCTATCAAGAAGGCCAGACACCATCAGGATACGACAGGTGGTGACTTAGGAGAGTGTCTCCCGTAAATAAATTAGCACTGGAGTGGAACAAATGAAAAGCCACTGAAGCAAGAAAACATCAGCTCAAGCACAAAGGAAAAGTGCCGGGGCTAGATCAACACCACTGCAATGTGCCTTGAGGCCATGCTCTTGTTTTACACATTTCTTTTTTTTTTTTTTTTTTTTTTTTTTGAGTCTTGCTCTGTTGCCCAGACTGGAGTGCAGTGGTGCGATCTCGGTTCACTGTAGCTCCCACCTCCTGGGTTCAAGCAATTATCCAATTATCCTGCCTCAGCTTCCCAACCAGCTGGACTACAGGTGCACGCCACCATGCCTGGCTAATTTTTGTATTTTTAGTAGAGATGGGATTTCACCATGTTGGCCAGGATGGTCTTGATCTCTTGACCTCGTGATCTGCCTGCCTCAGCCTCCCAAAGTGCTGGGATTACAGGTGTGAGCTACCATGCCCAGCTATTCCCTTCTTTTTTAAAAAATTGTTTATTTCTTATTGTGATTTTTGATAAGTTGAAAGGAGATAACTATGATATAATATGGTTTGGCTTTGTGTCTCTGCCCAAATCTCATCTCATTGTAATCCTCATGTGTGAAGGGAGGGGTCTGGGTGGCAGGTGACTGGATCATCGGCAGGGGAATTGTGATAGTAGGGGAGTTCTCAGGAGAGCTGATGGTTTAAAAGAGGGAGTTTCCCCTGTACTCTCTCTCTCTCCTGCTGCCACGTAAGACAAGCCTGCTTCCCCTTCCCCTTCTGCCATGATTCTAAGTTTCCTGAGGCCTCCCAGCTACGTGGAACTATGACTCAATTAAACCTTTCTTCATAAATTACCCAGCTTCAGGTAGTATACCAGTATGAGAATGAACTAATACAGCGTGAGAACAAACTAACACAGTGTGAGAAGGAACTGATACACAATGAAACATTATATCAATAGTATATTTGTGATCAATGAAGTATGTTTAAAAAATATATATGACAAAGGTAATAGATACATTCACTCTGAGGACTCAGAAAAAATGTTGCAAGTAATTCAAGATCCTGTCCTGCGACTAAATAGGACGGCTCTGCTACCAGTGCTAGGACTCTGGCGCCTGGAAGAGTGCATGAGAGATAGTGAATTTCGCAGGGAGAGAGAGCTGCAGAAAATATCTCAGAGGATGCCAGAGAGCACCTTCTGCCTGACAACCTGTAGACAGAATCACAATGACAGGAGTGTCAGAGCACATGTATGAGACCCAGGTCTCCTTCTCGGAACTCCTCTTCTTGGAACAAAATGCTACTCACACAGAAGCTCATCGAAAGAACAGGCTTTAAACACATTACATTGCTTTAACATACGGAAGACTTTCCCAATCATGTGCAGTGGTCAATGGGGTACCATAAATGAGTTATAGGGGGTGCTGAGTGCCAGGTGGGTCCTGAGGTAGCTAGAGCACCTGAGGTGTTTTTTCGTTTTTTTTTTTTTTTTAAGCTCTAGTTAAGAACAGCCTGTTCTTTGATCCCAAGGAGATACAAAATGTTATTTTCTTCATGTTATGATGTGAAAAAGATTGGGAAGCACTAGGTAAGTAGGGTGTTCATGTAATTTCTTTGTTCAAATGGAGACACTTTTGAGAATGAAAGGGGATATATTAGCATTTCACCGGAACAACAGGCACACAGTGGAACTGTCCCAGGTAAAGTGGAATGTATGGTGTGGTAGGCAGAATAACGGCCCCCAAAGCTGTTCGCTAATCTCCGGAACTTTTTACCTTAGATGGCAAAAGGGAGTGAAGTTAAGGATGTCTAGGTGAGGTGATTATCCTGGATTGTCTGGGTGGGCCTAATATAATCACAAGGTTTTTTCATAGGAGGGAAACAGGAGGGTCAGAGAGGAGAGAAGTTTCTATTCTGTTGGCTTCAAAGATGGAGGAAGAGGCCATGAGCCAAGGAAATGCAGGAGGCCTCTAGAAGCTGGAAAAAAACAAGGAAACATTCTCCCTTAGTGCCTCCCGGAGAACACAGCCCTGTCACACCTTGATTTAGGACCTCTGACTTCTAGAACTATAAGAGGATACAATTGTGTTGTTCTCATCTATTTGCGGTAATTTGTTTTTTGTTTGTTTGTTTTTTGAGATGGAGTTTCACTTTTGTTGCCCAGGCTGGAGTGCAGTGGTGCCATCTCGGCTCACTGCAAACTCTGCCTCCTAGGTTCAAGCGATTCTCCCACCTAAGCCTCCCAAAGAGCTGGGATCATAGACATGCACCACCACACCCGGTGAATTTTTTTTTTTTTTTTTTGCCCACCATCTAGCTTAAGAAATAAAACGTTAGAGCAGTGTATCCCTCTGAGATCACATTCTTTTCCCTTTCTATATTTTCTGTCTGATCACATGTATATACCCTAATAGTAGGTATAATTTGTTGGTATTGAATTTTATGAAAATCAAATCCTTTTTTTTTTTTGAAAAAGAATAAAGAAGAGGAAGAAAGAGAAAGAGGAAGAGGGAGAGAGGATGGGGGTATTGCTTTATTGCCCGGGCTAGAATGCAGTCTAAATATGGGTATGCCTATAATTGTCCTTAATAATGGAGATATAAAAGAAAATGAGGGAAGAGAATAACAAACAAGGAGCCAACCAAGATTTCGTTTAAACTTCTAAGTTGATATGATGTGGTACTGATAAGAGTGTATATTTTGTATATTTAAAGTGGAGAGTTCTATAAATGTTAATTACATTTACTTGTTCCAGATCTGAGTTCAAGTCCTGAATATCGTTGTTAATTTTCTGTCTCATTGATCTGTCTAATATTAATGTTGAAGTCTCCCACTATTATTATGTGGGAGTCTAAGTCTCTTTATAAGTCTTGTATGTCTGCGTATTCCTGTATTGGGTGCGTATATATTTAGGATCTTTAGCTCTTCTTGTTGTTGCATTGATCGATCCTTTTATCATTATATAATGCCCTTCTTTGCTTCTTTTGATCTTTGTTGCTTAATTGTAACTTCTGCTTTTTATTTATTTATTTTAGCTCTCTGTTTGGTTGGTAAATCTTTCTCCATCCCTTGTTTGGAGTCTTTGTGTATCCTTGAGTGTGAGATGAGTCTGGATGCAGCATACTGATGGGTTTTAGTTTTTTATTCAAATTGCCTGTCTTTGGATTGAGGGGTTTAGTCAATTTAAATTTAGAATTAATAATAATATATGTGAGTTTAATACTGCCATTAGCTGGCTATTTTGTCCATTAGTTGATGTAAATTCTTCATTATATTAATGCTCTTTTTGATAATTTTTTTTAGAAAGGCTGATACTGTTTGTTCCTTTCTATGTGTAGTGGTTCTTTCAGAAGCTCTTGTAAAGCAGGCCTGGTGGTGATGAAATCTCTGAGTGCTTGCTTATTCACAAAAAACTTTATTTTTCCTTCACTTGTGAAGCTTAGTTTGGCTGGATGTGAAATTCTGGGTTGAAAGTTCTTTTCTTTAAGGATGTTGAATATTGGCCCCCACTCTCTTCTGGCTTGTAGGGTTTCTGCTGAGAGATCTGCTGCAAGTCTGATAGGCTTCCCTTTGTGGGTAACCTGACCTTTCTCTCTGGCTGCCCTTAGTATTTTCTCCTTCATTTCAACCCTGGTGAATCTGACGATTATGTGCCTTGGAGTTGCTCTTCTTGAGGAGTATCTCTGTGGTGTTCTCTGTATTACCTGGAGTTGAATATTATCCTGCCTTACTAGGTTGGGGAAATTTTCCTGAATAATGTCCTGAAGCGTATTTTCCAGCTTGGATTCATTCTCTTCGTCACATTCAGGTACACCTATCAAGCGTAGATTAGGTCTTTCCACATAGTCCCATGTTTCTTGGAGACTTTGATCGTTCCTTTTTATCCTTTTTTCTCTAATCTTGTCTTCTTGTTTTATTTCATTGAGTTGGTCTTCGACCTCTGATATCCTTTCTTCTGCTTGATCAATTCGGCTGTTAAAACTTGTGCATACTTCACGAAGTTCTCCTATTGTGTTTTTCAGCTCCATCAATTCACTTATATTCCTCTCTAAATTGTGTATTCTTGTTAACATTTCGTCAAATCTTTTTTCAAAGTTCTTAGTTACTTTAGATTGGGTTAAAACAAGTTCTTTTAATTCACAGAAGTTTCTCATTATCCACATTTTGAAGCCTGCTTCTGTAATTGGAACATACTCGTTCTCCATCAAGCCTTGTTCCGTTGCTGATGAGGAACTGTGATCCCCCACTGAGGGAGAGGCGTTCTGATCTTGGGCATTCTCAGCCTTTTTTGGCCGTTTTCCTCCCTTCGTTATAAATTTATCCATCTGTGGTCTTTGTATTCACCGTCTTTGTAATTAGGTTTCTGAGTGGACGTCCAACTTACTGATTCTCAGCGCCAAAATCTGAGCAACCCACTGCACCGACCAAATCAGCGGCGTTAAGATTGATGGTGCTTTTCTGACTCTGCACCAAGAACCGTCGCTCCAAGGCGCCGGCAAAACCGCCTCGCCAGTCACAAGAGTCGCGCTGGCGACCCATAGGGCTCCTCCGCTGGGAATCTCCTGGTGCGTGAGTAACAAGAATTCATGTGAAGGTGTGGCGTCCTCTCATTCTTTGCGCTTTCACTGGGAGCTACAATCCCGAGCTGCTAGTGATCAGCCATCTTGGATCTCTCTCCAGAAACATGAATTTTGTATTTTTTAGTAGAGACGTGGTTTCTCCATGTTGGCCAGGCTGGTCTTGAACTCCAACCTCAGGTGATCCACCTGTGTCAGTCTTCCAAAGTGCTGGGTAAATTATAGGAGTAAGCCACCACACCCGGCTATTTGTGGTAATTTGTTATAGCAGCAACAGGAAATGAATATTATTTATAATCTAAAAGAAATTTAGCTTTATTTTTATGTCATTATTAAAGTTATGAAGGTAAGCATTAAAGAACCAAAACAGTAAAATAATTATATTGAGAAGTAAAGTAGGGGAGTTTGAGAGGTACAAATTTTCATCTAATATGTTGAGAAATATCATTATAGGTATATTGTACAGAGAAAAGAACTAAGGAACTAAAACAAACCACTGATTTTACTATACTTGATCTTAGCCAAAAGACTGAGAAGTGATCAAACCACTAATTAAAAAAAAAAAAAAAAGAGGAAGATAGTCCTAAAAAGAACCGCTTTGGATAGAGAAGATCAGAGAAGGAGACTATAGCTTTTCATTATAAATCTTTTGTTTAAAACTAATCATAGTTTCACCATGAGCATGTTTTTTTAAAAATGTGAACATTAATTGTTAAAGTAAGATTGTATTAGGGGACACTTTCAAGAGCTTATTGGGCTCAGGCTCGCCAAAGCTCTAGCCCCTTTATACCTAAGACATGTTCACAGCTTCCACCCAACTCAGAGCCTCCCCTAAACTCTTACTCAGCCAGCAGCTTCCTTGATGTCAGTCTTGGCACAAGACAGGGCCAACTGGTAGATCCTTCTGAAGCAAGGCAGGAAAAGACACTGTTGAATAAGGCATAGATCCAGGGTTGGGCCCAGGCTCTATTAAGAGCTTTGGAGCAAACGCCCAAAGCCCCATCTGTAGGGTGGGCAGACCTCAGGGTTACCTCACAATGGGAACAAAGGGCCTGGGAGTGCTCCAATGAGAGGAGCAGCATCCATTGCCACTGAAAAAGCAATTATGTAGGGGCCAAAAAATAGATATATGTAGCTGAGACCAGCCCTGCCACTTCCTAGCATGTTTTATCACCAATGCAATGAATAGGGGAGGTTCAGCTCTCAGCTCTTCCAACTCTGAGAGTCCTCCTTTTCCCAGTCCAGCTACATTCCTCCTACCAAACGTGACTGGATAGGTCCTAGGTCAGCCATAGTAGCATCATAGATGATACTGTGGCTTTAGCATTTGGAATGGCTTTGAGATGGTCTATGGCAATTCATTCATTTTATTCGTGGGAAACTCAGCCTCAATGAGGCAGAAGCATTTGTTCAAGGTCACATTTTATAACCAGTGTGAGAATCTGTGTGGGTTCTCCTGTGACTTCTTACATAGACCCTAAGATTCCTTGGTCACAATTTGCCACATGGTTGTGTGAGAACTTGTGACCCCTCACTTAGACACTTGGAGCCCTTGATCATGATTTACCATATGAAGTTGCAGAATGGTGGATACAGTGGGGTGGCCCTCAACACACATTCCAACCTCCCTTCAATCTGCCTTTCAGTACTGTAGAGGCTGCAAAGAGTAGAATACGTACCATATTATCTCATTAATATAAAGGTCAAGAGCAGGCAAAACTAATTTATGGTGATAAAAATCTAGACCGTGATTATTGGGTATGTGAGGGGGGTGATGTTTGACTGAAAAGAAGCAAAAAGGAGCTTTCTGGGTAAGTTGCACCAGTGTATTCATTTGTCAAAACTCATTCAACTGTACACTTAAGATCTGTGCATTTTATTGTATATAAACTATACTTTAAAATTTTCAAATAACTATCTTAAAGGAATGTTGCTAAGAGTAATTCATATATTGCCTGTTACACAGTAGGTACTCAATAAACAGTAGTAGCAGGGGCAGTAGCAATAATTATTGATATTAAAATTGATATATTGGCTTTCTTTTGGTAAAATTTGCCTGTGAAATCTTTCCTAATCCTTTTACTTTCAAACTTTCTGCATTCTTATGTTTTAGATATGTCTTTTATAAACATTTTGGTATTTTAAAGATTATTCTATTTATATTATTGTATTAATAATTACAGATATATTTATAGTCATATTTACCTTATTATTTTATTCTATAGCTTCCACCTATTACTTTATTTTCTCTTTTACTGAGCTTCTTTTGGAGTTTTCCCTTATTCTATTTTTATCTTATTCTCTAAAAATTTGGAACTTAAACACTTTATTTCTATTCTCTAGCTGTACCCTAGTAATTTTAACATGTATAGATTAATAAAGTATTAACCAAAAGTTAAGCAATACTTTACAGCAACTGAAGAAAATATAGGCACTTTAAAACATCTCTTCATTGCATTTTATTTTTTATAATAAAAATGTCACATAGTTTCTTTTTCTTATACTCTGTAATACTTTATTATTAGAATCAAGATTTACCCATACCCATATTAGAATCAAGATTTACCTGTCTTAGGTTTTTTATTTCCTTTTGCATCTCAGATCTTCTGTCTGAATATGGAATTTAAAATTTCCTTTAGTGAAGGCCTTTCCAATTTATTTTGTTTGAAAGTGTCTTTATTTTGCACTTAATGGATAGTTTATATCCTCTCAGCATATTGAGGTGATTGTTCCAGTTTCCTGTGGCTTCCACTGCTGTTAAGAAAACAGCTGACAGCCTGACTGTAAATCTTTTCTTTTCATTTTGAAATTTCTTTTTTTTTTTTTTAGACAGAGTTTCGCTCTTGTTACCCAGGCTGGAGTGCAATGGCACGATCTTGGCTAAAGGCAACCTCCGCCTCCTGAGTTCAAGCAGTTCTCCTGCCTCAGCCTCCTGAGTAGCTGGGACTACAGGCACGCGCCACAGTGCTCGGCTAATTTTTTGTACGTTTAGTTGAGACGGGGTTTCACCATGTTGACTAGGATGTTCTCGATCTCTTGACCTCGTGATCCACTCACCTCGGCCTCCCAAAGTGCTGGGATTATAGGTGTGAGCCACCGCACCCGGGCTGAAATTTGTTTTACACTGCAATCCTTTTGAATGTAATACTTTTCCCCAATCTGGCTGACTTTAGATCCCTTTAATGTTCTTCAGTTTCACTATAAAATGTCCAGATATGTGTGTCCTTTACTTATCCTGCTTGGAATTCACTGGGTCTCTTGAATCTGTGGATTGGTATCTTTCATCATTTCTGGAAAATTCTCAGCCATTATCTTTTCAAGTATTTATTCTACCACATTCCCTCTATCCTTTCCTTCTAGGAGTCTGACTTGATGTTGCCTTCATCCATTTGGGCTGCTATAACATACTACCATAGCCTGAGTGGCTTAAACAAACATTTATTTCTCACAGTTCTGGAGACTAAAATGTCCAAGATCAAGTTGCCAGCTGACCTTGTGTCTGGTGAGAGCTCACTTCCTGGCTTCCATGTGGCTGTCTTCTCATTCTATCTTCACATGGCAAAGAGCAGAGAGGACACAAACTCTCTCATGTCTCTTCTTACAGAGCACTAATCCTAGTTATGAGGGCTCTACCTCATAACCTAATTACTTCCCAAAGATCCTCCTTCTTAATACCATCACATTGAGGGTTAGGATTTCAACAAACAGTCCATAATAGATGTAGGATGTATTTAGGTCCTTCATTCAATTTTCCATTTTCCCTCAGTTTTCTTTTAGATTTTTCATCCCTTGGTCTCTGTGGACTACATTATGAATACCTTTCCCTGATCTAGTTCTGACTCACTAATTCTCTCTTCATTGTATATAATCTCCTATCAAGCCCATCCATTTCAACTAAAATTAACTAAATGTTTAAAACTCAATTAACATTGACTTTCAAATTTCAACTATTATAATTCTATTTTCTGGAAGTTTTATTTAATTAATTTTCAAATACACTTGATTACTCTTCAGAGTATCTTTCTCCTTGCACATATCTTCCAGTACATTTTTCTTTTTCTGTTACTAGACATGTTAAAAAGAGCCACTTTTAGTTTGTATCATGCATTTCTCTTCTGCAAAAGTTCTTGTGCTCTATTTCAGTTTTCTCTTGTTTTACTGTCCCTTGGAATTTTATTTACAGAAATTCTTTGAGATCTGAAATGAAGGTGAGTTGCTCTTGAAAGTCTTTGTATTTGCTTCCTGCAGCCACTGGTGACTATCAATCTAGGATCATGTGAACTACATTCTGGGCTGGTGGTATTCTGGATCACCAAGGTAGATGAAGTGGACTGTGGAACTGAGTGAAGGTTGAATCCTCATTCCACATTTTAGCCACAGTTTTTACTCCATCCTTTGGGCACTAGGTTCAGGGAAGCCACTTTTCTTCCAAGTCCCTTGATTGGGAGGTAGGGTGAGAGTGAGAGTAGGGTGGGAGTGGGATAATGGTTTATTTCTAGTTCACTCTTACTCTGAAGAAGAGGTCCTCAGCTCTGGAATTTGTCTCATGCCCCATAAGGCCATGATATTAAAGCTCAACTTCACTGGGTTCAGCAAATACCCATGAGTATTCTCATGTTCCACTGTAGTCATATTCCACTCAGGTCTTGAAGTTCCCATCTTCACTTGTCTAAGTGATTACTCACCTAGAAATTCTTTGCTCTCTTGATCTCCTCTCAATATTATTAAGATTTAAAAAAAATATACGTTATTCAGCCCAGGAGTGGTGGCTCACACCTATAATCCCAGCACTTCGGAAGGCTGAGGTGGGTGGATCACTTGAGGTCAGGAGTTCGAGACCAGCCTGGACAGCATGGGGAAACTCTGTCTCTACTAAAAATACAAAAAAAAAAAAAAAAAATTAGCCAGATATGGTGGGGGGCACCTGTAATCCCAGCTACTTGGGAGGCTGAGAAAGGAGAATCTCTTGAACCCAGGAGGCAGAGGTTGCAGTGAGCCAATGCTGTGCCATTGCACTCCAGCCTGAGCAATAAGAGTGAAACTCCATCTCAAAAAATATATATATGTTATTCAGAAGCTTTAGTTACTTTCAGCAGCAAGGTCAACCTGGTTACCTAGCCCGTGACAACATTACCATGGTAATAATTACAATGAGCATTTTATTTTGAAAATTATAAACTAGAATCCCAGAATTGCAATGCTTTATTGAGTGTGTTCACTTTCTACCTCCATGTAACAAATTGCCACAAACTTATTAGCTTAACATGACACACATTTATTATCTCACCATTTCGGTAGGTCAGAAGTTCAGGTACGGCTTTTGCTGGGTCCTCTGCTTAGGATTTCATAAGCCTTCAATTACAGTGTTTCTAGGCTGTATTCTTATCTGTAGAAGTGACTGGGGAAGGATTTTCTTCAAAGCTCTTTCAGGTTTTTGGCAGAATGTGTTTTCTTGCAGTAATAAAACTAAGGCTTCAGGCTTCTTGCTGTCTGGTTGCTTTTTGCTTCTACTCCTTGCAATGCCTCTTGTATTCCTTGAAATGTGGCCACCTCCATCTTCAAGCCAGCAATGACACATCAAACCCTTCTCATGCTTCTGATCTCTCTGGCCTCCCTTTCTGCCCGGCAAGAGAAAATTCTGCATTTAAAGAGTCCATCTGATTGGGTTAAGCCCACCTGGATAGCTTCCATATCTTAAGATCAACTGACTTGCGACTTTAATGACACCTGCAAACCCCCTTCACAGTAGTACCTAGATTAGTGTTTAATTGAATAACCAGGGGATAAGAGTTTTGGAGCACCATCTTTAGAGTTCTGCCTATTTCCTTGAGATTATCTTATTCTATATGTCTAGGTCAGTCTCCCATTCAGTGCCAGAGTTCTGCAAAAGTCATAACTGGAAACCTGTGGACCAATTGTCCCAAACATGTTTCCTTCTTGCCTGTGCAGTTTTAACAAAATAAAGCTTAATGAAACATTTAAAATCAGGATATTTCCTGGTTTTTATTGGAAAAATCCAAAAATTTGGTGAAACTAGGATCATATCACCCAAAACAAGCATCAGCTGTAACTAAGTAGCAGGTGGTCCCTGTTTGCCACATTCCCTACTGTTCCTTATTGAACTCTCATTTCTGAGGCTGAAAAAAATATTTGCTATTTCATTATCATGCTTGCACTGTTCTTCATTTTGTTTGCTTGTTTCTTTGTTTTGACATGGAGTCTCACTCTGTCACCCAGGCTGGAGTGCAATGGCATGATTTTGGCTCCCTGCAACCTTCACCTCCTGGGTTCAAGCGATTCTCCTGCCTCAGTCTCCCAAGTAGCTGGGATTACAGGCACCCACCACCACGCCCAGCTAATTTTTGTATTTTTAGTAGAAATGGGGTTTTATCATGTTATCCAGGCTGGTCTTAAACTCCTAACCTCAGGTGACCTGCCCACCTCAGACCCCCAAAGTGTTGGAATTATAGGAATAAGCCACCATGCCTGGCCTGTTTTCTTATAGTGAAGAAGAAAATAAAATATTTTATGTACCTACATTTCTAGAGAACACAGGCAAAAAAATTGAAAATAAGATTTATAAACTCACTTAGTCTCTCTGCATATATATTGAGACATCATGTGCTTTAGGCCTGGAAATATAGCAGTGAGCATAGAAAAGCAAGAGAAACAAATTTTGTTATGGAAGTGAAGATTACTTCTGCCTGTTTAATATGCATATAAATTGTATTTGTGTTTTTATAAAACAACTTAAGATGTCAATATGGGACAAATATAAAAAGAACCATATCAGAAGATTAGTGATTAGTTTTCTAATGTTGTATATAAGCTTCTACTATCTCACAGTTTTTTGTTGTTTTTTGTTTTTTGTTTGTTTGTTTTGAGATGGAGTCTAGCTCTGTGGCCAGGCTGTAGTGCAGTAGCATGATCTCAGCTCACTGCAAACTCCGCCTTCCGGGTTAAGTGATTTTCCTGTCTCAGCCTCCCGAGTAGCTGGGATTATAGGCATGTGCCGCCATGTCCAGCTAATTTTTGTAGTTTTAGTAGAGACAGGGTTTCACCATGTTGGCCAGGATGGTCTCGATCTCCTGACCTTGTAATCTGCTTATCTTGGCCTCCCAAAGTGCTGGGACTACAGGCATGAGCCACCGTGCCCAGCCTTTTTCTTTCTCTGTTGTCCAGGCTGCAGTGCAATGGCGAGATCTCATTTCACTGCAACCTCCATCTCCCAGATTCAAGCGATTCTCCTGCCTCAGACTCCCAAGTAGCTGGGATTACAGGAGTGACCCACCACACTTGGCCTGTCTCACAGTTTTTTCTGTCAGGAGTTCAGGCATGGCTTAACTGGGCTCTGCTTAGCCTTATGAGAATAAGCCTGGAATCGAGGTGTCAACTGGGCTGCCTTCTCATCTGGAGGCACACCTGAAAAAGAATCTCCCTCCAAGCTCATTCAGGTTTCTCACAGAATTCATTTCCTTATCGTATAAGACTGAGGACCCAACTTTTTGCTGGCTGTCAGTTTGAGGCTACCCTCAGCTCCTAGCCATTTGGGCCTCCCAACAAGACTACTTCTCTAGAGACTTTGAAGTCTCTAGAGAGAGCCTGCTAGTAAGACAAAATCTTATATAATACAGTAGAATCATGAAAGAGACATCCTGTCACCTTTGCCAGTTTATATGGGTTACAAGCAAGCCACCCACACTCAAGGGGAGAGGTCATAGAAGAACATGAATATCAAGGGAGGTATAAAGCCTGTGTACCACAGTGGTGAAAATCACAAGTGTAAAGGAGACTGAAATTTCTACTCCTGTTACGACAAGTAAGAAGAAGACTAAGGATTAGCCATTGGATTTGGCAAGAGCAGTTCAATAGGACAAAAGTCTGCCAGCATGGATTCAAGAAAATGAAGAGTGATAAATTGGAGTGAGTAGAGACAACTCTTTTAAGACGTTTTGCTATAAAAGGAAGGAGAGAGATGAGAGATTAAAGAGATTAAAGATGCTATGGCATATTTATATGTTCATGGAAACAATGGAGTAGAAAGAAAAATTTTTCTGATGCAAGAGGGAAGGGACAATTGCAGGAGCAAGGCTCTTGAGCAGATACTTGAAAAGAAATGAGATAAAGGATGGAAGAAAAGGATGAGGATGGCTCAGCTTTTGTAAGCTGAGCACATTCATTCAAACAAAGGTCAGTGGATGGATTTGATGGCTAGAGGATGAGAGAACTTTCTTATCCTCCAGCCATTAAATCCCTTCTTTTCACTTTTATTTTCTCAATAAGAACAAGGTCATCAGTTGAGAGTGAGAAGAAGAGAGCAGTGAAGGTTTGAATAAAGAGAAGAGACAGAAAACAGTCTTCTTGAAGAATAAGAGCTTATTATCCATAAGACAAGTAGTGAATTTTCCCAGTAGTTCTAGGATCTACCTGAGGTTTGTGTTCATAAACCTAAAATGGGACCAGCTGATAAAACGATGTATTTTTCTCTGGCCATAGTCAACTGCTTGAGTGTAGGCTCAAAGTAAACAAAGATAGTTCTGATCAGTTTGTGGCATTGCAAAGTAGAGTCAAAGCAAGTAGAGGGACAAGAAAGATGAAAAGGTGTGGCAGGGAAGCAGTACAACCATTGACTGATCACTGGGTAGAGAGGGGAGTGAGGGGACGCGGGGGAAAAGAACAGTGAACAGGTAGCAGTGAACAGGATTGCTCCAGAGAGGGTCTGCTGGTAAGACAAAATCTGATGTAACACAGCAGAAGCATGAAAGAGACATCCTGTCACCTTTGCCACTTTATATGGGTTACAAGCAAGCCACAGGTCCCACCCATACTGGAGGGAAGTGGAGGCTCTGATGAGGTCAAAGCATTCTAAGAGTAGTCCACCTAGTAGATGTGAGCTGGAACAAGAGGAGCTGTTCCCGGAGTGGAATGCTTGAAATAGAGATTTAAAAGGTGATGCCATGTTTGGTGATGACTAGGTCTGGGGTATGATGGTGGCACTGGGTGTCTGAATTAGAGGGGAGAGCAAGCTAATTGAAAGCAAAGGTGGGGAAGGTCATAAGAGGCTGCAGTACAGATAATTCATTTATGGTTGCTGAAGTCATCATGAGTGACCATCACAAAATAGAAAGAGAGAGAGAAAGAGAGAGCAAGCTAGGTATTAAAATATCTGGGGAAGAAGGAGCTAGCCCTGAGGTAGTACATACAGCAGCAAGGAGAGGTGGTGTTGGTTGTCTACTGGCACGTATTTCAATGGAGCCAGCATTTTTAGAGAGGAGGAAGGAATGGTGAATGATCTGAAAGGAAGGGGGAGCAAGGATGCCTACCCACTCCTGGCATGCTGATATGAATCTGAGGGGGGGTGAGGGAAAAAGACACTTCTCTCAGAGGCCTGCAAAGGGAGTGGTGACCTTGGGAAGAGCCACCTTTGAGTGGGAGCAAGAAGGTGGGGAAGACACTGCAATGCAAGGGATTTTCCATGTTCTCCGAAAAGCTTTGCTGACCGCCTTTGCAAGAGCAACTGCTTTTGTTACACACTCATGCCTCTTTTCCTTTTCTTTCAAAATGCTTTATTATGGTTGAATTTTTTTAAACGTATTTAAGAGAAACTATGATTAATATTCATGATTTCCAAGTTCATTACCTCCAGGGACTGCATTACTGGGAACTGTTTGGTTCCTGGCATTCATCACAGTGCCTGGCATGCGATAGTCATTTGGCAGGAAAGAACAGATTGTCAGAGCAACTGTGAATGGCTTCTGTGTGTGTGTTGAAGGCCATTTATCCATCCATTAATGCTTTGGGCCATTCATTCTTCCTAAGATGCAGAGTCTGTACCACTCTAGGCAAGGCGGGTGGAGCTGTATTTAAGCTCCTGAACTTATTAAGGCCCAAGAGCTGAGAGCATATTTCACAGCTCCTGCATGCCAAAGCTTTTCTTGCTTATGATCTCTGCCAAAGCCATGTGTGTGAGTTCATTTTCACTCTGCTGATAAAGATATACCCAAGATTGGGTAATTTGTGCAGGAAAAAGGGTTTTATGGACTTACGGTTCCACAATCATGGTGGAAGGTGAAAGTCAGTTTCACATGGCAGCAGACAGGAGAAGACAGCTTGTGCAGGGAGATTCCCCTTTTTGGAACTGTCAGATCTTGTGAGACTTAGTCACTATCACAAGAATAGCACAGGAAAAACCCCCACTCCCCATGATTCAATTACCTCCCACTGGGTCCCTCCCACAACACATGAGAATTGTGGGAGTTATAATTCAAGACAAGATTTGGGTTGGGGGGACAGCCAACCATATCACCATGGCTGCTTCCAACCCCTCACCTGCCCAGCATGTGAAGCTAAACAGCCAGGTATCCACTTGCCTGGGCTTGAGGGTGCCTCCACCAGTGCCAGTCCCTGGATGATGAAGCCCAAAGAATGCCCTACCAGCCCCCAGGGAGGCTGCAGCAACTCTTTCAGTGGGCTGTTGCTGCCAGGTCAGGGCCAGCAGGATCTCCTAAGTGTCCTTTGCTCCACAGAAGCTTTGGGCCTGAGTCCTTGGACCTGAAAACTTTTTGTGGGAATTTTTTTTCTTCTTTCTAGCAACCCAAAGAGCTAAATCTGTGCTCTCCAGTAGTTCTTGACAGACAGGCAAAGAGGAATAGAGAAGTTGTGTTAGTAGCAAAAGTAATGCTCCTTGAAGTGATGCTTTGAACCCTAAGCATAACTCTTCAGAGGACCCTTCACTGAGCATTCAACACCTGAGACCCGTGGAACTAAAGCAGTGAACACAATATGCCACTTGGTTCCCTGCAGCTAAGGATCTCACAGCCTAGGGAGGAAGATATATATATAGACATGAAATTCCAAGGCCGGGTGCGGTGGCTCAAGCCTGTAATCCCAGCACTTTGGGAGGCCGAGGCGGGTGGATCACGAGGTCAAGAGATCGAGACCATCCTGGTCAACATGGTGAAACCCCGTCTCCCCGTCTCTACTAAAAATACAAAACATTAGCTGGACATGGTGGCTCATGCCTGTAATCCCAGCTACTCAGGAGGCTGAGGCAGGAAAATTGCCTGAACCCAGGAGGCAGGTTGCAGTGAGCCAAGATTGCGCCATTGCCCTCCAGCCTGGGTAACAAGAGAAAACCCCGTCTCAAAAAAAAAAAAAAAAAAAAAAAGAAGAAGTAAAATTCCAGAGAGTGAACTCAGTGTTCTACAAGGATTCAGAAAAGGAAGTGTTATCTCCAAATGGTGAAAATGGGAAAGGCTTTCTATTAGAGGAGGCCAAGACTGATCTAGTCCTTGGAGAAATGATGTTGCCAGTAAGGATACCCAAAAGCATTATCTACCTCCACTCAGGAAGACAGATAAAGCTTTACCCAGCAGAATAAGAATAATAGCATTGATTTCAGACAATAAGAGTCAACTGGAATAATCCATGCAATGAACTTAACACAGTACCTGGCACACAGTAGCTGTTCAGTAAAAGGTTAGCTATTTCTGTGGCCGGGCATGGTGGCTCATGCCTATAATCCCAGCACTTCGGGAGGGCAAGGCAGGCAGCTCATGAGGTCAGGAGTTCAAGACCAGCCTAGTCAATATGGTGAAACCTTGTCTCTACTAAAAATATAAAAATTAGCTGGGTGTGGTGGCATGCACCTGTAATCACAACTACTGGGGAGGCTGAGGCAGGAGAATTGCTTAAACCCAGGAGGCAGAGGTTGCAGTGAGCCAAGATCCCACCACTGCAATCCAGCCTGGGTGACAGAGCAAGACTATGTCTCAAAAAAAAAAAAAAGGTTAGCTAATTCTAGCTTAGACTAGCTGCCCAGAGGGTGAGCAACCCAAAGGCAATAACCAGGCCTTATTATCTCTATATCCTCCTAACACAAAGACTGAGCACAAGGAGCTCAGTAAAGGTTTGCAAAAATGAACGCATGAACAGAACAGGGATCTTCTATATCAACCTCTTAAATTACGCGGGAGGGAAGATGTTTTTGAGAATGAGTATGGTTGAATCTTAAAATGGGTTTCGAAGAAGTCTATGTTATTGACAAAGGTCTTTTAAGAACATGAAATGATCACCTGTCCTTGAAGGTCTAAGAGACCAACCTGTTTGATGTCTGTTTCTACCCACGTTCAAGCGTTGGCTGTGGTAGGGAAAAGTCAAGCATTTTATGAAAGGAAGAGAATGTTGAACTAAATGACTTCTAAGGATTCAGGATAACATGTGGCTAAAACACAGAGAAACACTCAGATTCCAGTCCCAGCTTTGCTACTCCCATATTAGCTGTGTGACCTCGAGCAGGCTCTCCATTCCTGAGCCCAAACCTTTTAAAATCATAGGTAAGATTCTGAGAAGACTAATCATTGCTGGCCGGGACCAGTGGCTCCCACCTGTGACCCCAACACTTGGAGGCTGAGGCAGGCAGATCATGAGGTCAGGAGTTTGGGACCAGCCTGACCAACATAGTGAAACCCCATCTCTATTAAAAATACAAAAATTAGTGGGGCATGGTGGTGGGGCCTGTAATCCCAGCTACTCAGGAGGCTGAGGCAGAATAATCACTTGAACCCCGGAGATGGAGGTTGCAGTAAGCTAAGATAACACCACTGCATCCTA
Organism: Saimiri boliviensis; assembly: GCF_048565385.1. Classification (NCBI taxonomy): domain Eukaryota; kingdom Metazoa; phylum Chordata; class Mammalia; order Primates; family Cebidae; genus Saimiri; species Saimiri boliviensis. The sequence continues at coordinate 158,632,066 of NC_133449.1, forward strand.
GCCCGGGGCAACACTGCAAGACTCTGTCTCAAAAAAAAAAAAAAAAAAAAAAGACTATCCGCTTAGAGTTGTTGAGAAAGTAAAATGAGGCCATGGGGATAAGCATTGTGTAGGGAGCATTTATGCCTGGATTTCTTCCCACAAACCTGTACAGTGCAGGATCTGAGTGCTGGGATTAGGGTGAAAGTTGCTGCACAGGGGTCCCCACCTGGACGCACGACGCCGTTGCCTCCCTCATCCCCGTGACAGCCCTTCCGAGATGGGCAGGGAGCGAGTATGTACACTGTCCTAGCTTCCACTGAGCCCTTTCAGGCTCTAGTCCTAAGACATTGCCTGCTGGCCTGGCCGCTGACAACTTAACTCGCCTCTGATCAGGTTTCAGTCTGACAAAACTCTTAACAAAGTGAAAAATATGGAACCAAGCCCTCAAATGCAAACAAACCCCATAGAGAGCTGTGACTCAGGACAGAAGGTGTGACACACGGTGGTTGCCAAAACAGGTGCAGAGTCCCTGTCACCTGCTGCTGGTGTGGAAGCAATTGATACAGCTCCACGGGGGCAATTTGCCTAGTTCGCTACAACTCTTAAAGCACTTACCCTTGACCCACTCACTACCTCCACTTCTGAGAATGTGTCCAACAGACAAGCCCTCATGTATGTATAAAATGACATGTACACAATTACTCATTTCATCTTGGTTGAGAGTGTCAAAAGACTGAAGCAACTACATATGGGGACTGGCTAAATAAGCCATGATACAACCAACATAATAGTATGCAGTTTTTAAAATGAAGAATGAGCACATCCATTATGCACTAATATGTACAACCTCCCTCCTTAAAAAAATAAGGGTAGAAGTGAGTTTAATATTGCAAAGAAAAGTATGTGTGTATGGATATAGGTATAGATAGATTTTACATATATATATATATATATATATATAGAGAGAGAGAGAGAGAGAGAGAGAGAGAGAGAGAGAGATGAGGGAGAGACAGAGAGACCATCTCTGGAACGATATGCGAGAAACTTTAAACAGTGGTTGCTTCCAGAAAGAAGAACTGGGATTTCAAGAGTCACATGTGGGAAGATTTACTTTTTATTCTACAAACTTTAAAAATATTTATATTTTACCATGCGTAATATCACTTATTCTGATAAACTACATATATATATTTTAAAATAACTATGCCTAATAGTCCAAATACAGCCTGTGTTCCAAAGAGGAAAGTGAGGCTGTGAATTTCATTTCTAGATAACTTTTTAAAAATACACACTTGCGGAATGCTGGGAAGATGGCCGCCTAAGAACAGCTCAGGACTTCAGCTCCCAGTGAAAGTGCAGAGGGTGAGTGGACGCCGCATTTCCAGACGAACTCTTATTGCCTACAGACCAGGAGATACCCAGGCAGAGGGGTCGCCAGCGTCGCAGTCCCAGCCGGTGCGGCTGTTTTGGCCCCCGCGGGGCTGATTCCGCCCGTGCGGCTGCTGTGACCACTCCCTGTTGCTGCGGTTCTCCGTACAAAAGCCACTGGTCTGGGAGCCCTCTTACCTGGCGAGCAGAGCCCTGAGACGGCAGAATACCCCATTCATCTGAAATAGCGAGTCAGGCCAGGAGATTCCTAGGCAAAAAACCCGCCAGGAGCCGGCGCCGCGGTTCGAGCCAACTCCATGAGTCGCAGCACGGGAGATCCCGGCGCCTTTTCAACAAGCGACCGGAACGCGGGGTCGTTCAACTTAAAAGAAAAGACTCTGAGTCAGGGAGCCAGGTGATCAGGCTCCGTTGGTCCCACCCCTCCACCCCCAACAACAACCAAAACAAAAACAGTAATTGGAAACCCTCTGGGTTGAGCCCTTCAAACCAAGCACAGCTGAACCGGGACGGTCCGGCTCCGTGGGGGAGGGGCTTCCACTATTACTGAGACTCTCCACCGCTGGGGAGGCAGGCTGCCGTTGCCGAGGCAACCCGCCGTTGCCGAGGCAACCTGCCACAACAGAGAGAGTCCACCATAACAGAGGCGGGGCCACCGTTGCCGAGACAGTTCTAACTACGCCCATATAAAAAGGACTACAGGGAAGAGCTCAGGGCAGCTGGGCGGAGCCCACAGCAGCTCAGCAAAGCCCCTGCGGGCAGGCAGAGGCTAGGCCTGCTGCTAGCTGGGCGGGTCCGACCTGAAAGAAAAATCAAAAAAGGCAGTAGTGCAACGGAAACTCATAAAGCTCCAACTCCCTGGGACAGAGACAGACAACAGGTGGATAAACCCACAAAAATGGGAAGAAACCAGCGTAAAAAGGATGAAAACTCCCGAAACCAGAACACCTCTCCTCCTAAAAGTGATCACAACTCCTCACCAGCAAGGGAACCAGACTGGATGGAGAAGGAGGGTGATGAAATGACAGAATCAGACTTCAGAAGGTGGGTAGTAAGAAACTACAATGAGCTAAAAGAGCATGTTCTAACCCATCGCAAAGAAAATAGGAACCTTGAAAAAAGATTGGATGAACTGCTGACAAGAATGGACAGCATAGAGAGGAATATAAGTGAATTGATGGATCTGAAAAACGCAACACGAGAACTTCGTGAAGCATGCACAAGCTTCAACAGCCGAATTGACCAAGCACAAGAAAGGATATCAGAGGTCGAAGATCAACTCAATGAAATAAAAAGAGAAGGCAAGAACAGAGAAAAAAGCGCAAAAAGGAATGAACAAAATCTTCAAGAAATGTGGGACTATGTGAAAAGACCTAATCTACATCTGATAGGTGTACCTGAATGTGATGAAGAGAATGAATCCAAGCTGGAAAATACTCTTCAGGATATTATCCAGGAAAACTTCCCTAACCTAGCAAGGCAGACCAATATTCAAATCCAGGAAATACAGAGAACACCACAAAGATATTCCTCAAGAAGAGCAACCCCAAGGCACATAATCGTCAGATTCACCAGGGTTGAAATGAAAGAGAAAATGCTAAGGGCAGCCAGAGAGAAAGGTCGGGTTACCCACAAAGGGAAGCCCATTAGACTCACAGCAGATCTCTCAGCAGAAACCCTACAAGCCAGAAGAGATTGGGGGCCAATATTCAACATCCTTAAAGAAAAGAACTTTCAACCCAGAATCTCCTATCCAGCCAAACTAAGCTTCATAAGTGAAGGAAAAATAAAATCCTTTGTGAACAAGCAAGCACTCAGAGATTTCATCACCACCAAACCTGCTCTACAAGAACTCCTGAAAGGGCTCTAGACATATAAAGGAACAACCAGTACCAGCCACTCCAAAAACACACCAAATGGTAAAAAAGCATCAACACAATCAAGAATCTGCATCAACTAACCAACAAAACAGCCAGGTAGCATCAAAATGACAGCATCAAATTCACACATAACAACACTATCCCTAAATGTCAATGGACTAAATGCCCCAATCAAAAGACACAGACTGGCAAATTGGATAAAAAGCCAAAACCCATCAGTGTGCTGTATCCAGGAAACCCATCTTACATGCAAGGATACACAAAGGCTCAAAATAAAGCGATGGAGGAAGATCTACCAAGCAAATGGAGAGCAAAAAAAGGCAGGAGTTGCAATTCTCATCTCTGATAAAATAGACTTTAAAGCAACAAAGATCAAAAGAGACAAAGAAGGACATTACATAATGGTAAAAGGATCACTGCAACAAGAAGAGCTAACGATCCTAAATATATATGCACCCAATACAGGAGCACCCAGATACATAAGGCAAGTTCTTAATGACTTACAAAGAGACTTAGACTCCCACACAATAATAGTGGGAGACTTTAACACCCCATTGTCAATATTAGACAGATCAACCAGACAGAAAATCAACAAGGATATCCAGGACCTGAATACAGACCTGGAACAAGCAAACCTAATAGACATTTACAGAACTCTCCACCCCAAATCCACAGAATATACATTCTTCTCAGCACCACATCACACCTACTCTAAAATTGACCACATAATTGGCAATAAATCACTCCTCAGCAAATGCAAAAGAACAGAAATCATAACAAACAGTCTCTCAGACCACAGTGCAATCGAGTTAGAACTCAGAATGCAGAAACTAACTCAGAACCGCACAGCTTCATGGAAACTGAACAACTTGCTCTTGAATGTTGACTGGATAAACAATGAAATGAAGGCAGAAATAAAGATGTTCTTTGAAACCAATGAGAACGAAGACACAACATACCAGAATCTCTGGGACACATTTAAAGCAGTCTCTAGAGGAAAATATATAGCAATGAGTGCCCACATGAGAAGAAAGGAGAGATCTAAAATTGACACCCTATCATCAAAATTGAAAGAGCTAGAGGAGCAAGATCAAAAAAACTCAAAACCTAGCAGAAGACAGGAAATAACTAAGATCAGAGCAGAACTGAAGGAAATAGAGACACAAAAAACTCTTCAAAAAATCAATAAATCCAGGAGCTGGTTTTTTGAAAAGATCAACAAAATAGACAGACCACTAGCCAGATTAATAAAAAAGAAAAGAGAGAATAACCAAATTGATGCAATAAAAAACGATAAAGGGGATATCACCACAGATTCCACAGAAATCCAAACCATCATCAGAGATTATTACAAACAACTCTATGCACATAAACTAGTAAACCTGGAAGAAATGGATAAATTCCTGGACACCTGCAACCTCCCAAGCCTAAACCTGGAAGAAGCCGAAACCCTGAATAGACCAATAACATGGTCTGAAGTCGAGGCAGCAATAAAGAGCCTACCACCCAAAAAAAGCCCAGGTCCAGATGGGTTCACAGCTGAATTCTACCAGACATACAAGGAGGAGCTGATACCATTCCTTCTGAAACTATTCCAGACAATCCAAAAAGAGGGAATCCTTCCCAAATCGTTTTACGAGACAAACATCATCCTGATACCAAAACCCGGCAGAGACTCAACAAGAAAAGAAAATTTCAGGCCAATATCCATGATGAACATAGATGCAAAAATCTTCAGTAAAATACTGGCAAACCGATTGCAACAGCATATCAAAAAGCTCATCCACCATGATCAAGTAGGATTCATCCCGGGGATGCAAGGCTGGTTCAACATACGCAAGTCCATAAACACAATTCACCACATAAACAGAACCAAAGACAAAAACCACATGATTATCTCGATTGATGCAGAGAAGGCTTTTGACAAAATTCAACAACCCTTTATGCTAAAAACCCTCAATAAACTAGGTATTGACGGAACGTATCTCAAAACAATAAAAGCTATTTACGACAAACCAACAGCCAATATCTTACTGAATGGGCAAAAACTGGAAGCATTCCCTTTGAAATCTGGCACTAGACAAGGATGCCCTCTCTCACCACTCCTATTCAATATAGTACTGGAAGTTCTAGCCAGAGCAATCAGGCAAGAAAAAGAAATAAAGTGTATCCAAATTGGAAAGGAGGAAATCAAATTGTCTCTATTTGCAGATGACATGATTGTATATCTGGAAGACCCCATCATCTCAGCCCAAAATCTCCTGAAACTGATAAACAACTTCAGCAAAGTCTCAGGATACAAAATCAACGTGCAAAAATCACAAGCATTCCTATACACCAGTAATAGACTTCAAGAGAGCCAAATCAAGAACGAACTGCCATTCACAATTGCTACAAAGAGAATAAAGTACCTAGGAATACAACTAACAAGGAACGTAAAGGACCTCTTCAAGGAGAACTACAAGCCATTGCTCAACGAAATACGAGAGGATACAAACAGATGGAGAAATATTCCATGTTCATGGTTAGGAAGAATCAACATCGTGAAAATGGCCATACTGCCCAAAGTAATTTACAGATTCAACGTTATTCCCATCAAGCTACCAATGACCTTCTTCACAGAACTGGAAAAAAACACCTCAAACTTCATATGGAACCAAAAGAGAGCCCGCATAGCCAAGTCAATTCTAAGCAAAAAGAACAAAGCAGGAGGCATCACACTACCGGACTTCAAACTATACTACAAGGCTACAGTAATCAAAACAGCATGGTACTGGTACCAAAACAGAGATATAGACCAATGGAACAGAACAGAGGCCTCAGAGGAAATACAACATACCCACAACCATCTGATCTTCGACAAACCTGACAAAAACAAGCAATGGGGAAAGGACTCCCTGTTTAATAAATGGTGTTGGGAAAACTGGCTAGCCATGTGCAGAAAGCAGAAACAGGACCCCTTCCTGACACCTTACACCAAAATTAACTCCAGATGGATTAAAGACTTAAACATCAGACCTAATACCATAAAAACCTTAGAAGAAAATCTAGGCAAAACCATTCAGGACATAGGTGTAGGCAAGGACTTCATGACCAAAACGCCAAAAGCAATGGCAACAAAAGCCAATATAGACAAATGGGACCTAATCAAACTCCACAGCTTCTGCACGGCGAAAGAAACAGTCAGTAGAGTGAATCGGCAACCAACAGAATGCGAAAAAATTTTTGCAGTCTACCCATCTGACAAGGGGCTGATATCCAGAATTTACAAAGAACTAAAGCAGATCTACAAGAAAAAAACAAACAAGCCCATTCAAAAATGGGCGAAGGATATGAACAGATACTTTACAAAAGAAGACATACAGGAGGCCAACAAACATATGAAAAAATGCTCATCATCACTGGTCATCAGAGAAATGCAAATCAAAACCACATTGAGATACCATCTCACACCAGTTAGAATGGCGATCATTAAGAAATCGGGAAACAACAGATGCTGGAGAGGATGTGGAGAAATAGGAACACTTTTACACTGTTGGTGGGAATGTAAATTAATTCAACCATTGTGGAAGACAGTGTGGCGATTCCTCAAGGACCTAAAAATAGAAATCCCATTTGACCCAGCAATCCCATTACTGGGTATATATCCAAAGGATTATAAATCATTCTACTACAAGGACACATGCACACGAATGTTCATTGCAGCACTGTTTACAATAGCAAAGACCTGGAACCAACCCAAATGCCCAACGATGATAGACTGGATAGGGAAAATGTGGTACATATACACCATGGAATATTATGCAGCCATCAAAAACGATGAGTTCACGTCCTTTGTAGGGACATGGATGAACCTGGAAACCATCATTCTCAGCAAACTGACACAAGAGCAGAAAATCAAACACCGTATATTCTCGCTCATAGGCGGGTGTTGAACAATGAGAACACATGGACACAGGGAGGGGAGCACTACACACTGGGGTCCGTTGGGGGGAAATGGGGGAGGGGCTGGGGGTGGGGAGGTGGGAAGAGATAGCATGGGGAGAAATGACAGATACAGGTGAGGGGACGGAAGGCAGCAAAGCACACTGCCATGTGTGTACCTATGCAACAATCTTGCATGTTCATCACATGTACCCCAAAACCTAAAATGCAATAAAAATAAAAATAAAAATAAATACACACTTGCGACACATTCGGTTTTATTTTGGTTTTGGTCATTTACCTAACTAATTTATTCACTCATCCATCCATCCATCCATCCATCCATCCATCCATCCATCCATCCGCCCATTGGGCCCCCCCGACATTCACACGGTGACTCTACACTGGGTACTTGCAAGAAGCTTGTCTGCCAGCTCTTCCCCAAGCAGCTGGCTCTGGGGCCAAGGTCAGCAGTGGCCAGCCTCTCTCATGCCTTCTTTCTCTCCCTCCCTAGGTGGTTGCAAATCCTGATCCACATAATTAAAGGCAACATTGACATGGGGTTCCTGAGGCTGCTCCAGCCATGAAGAATGTGGGCATCTTGGTAAGAGGGGCTGGAAGTGATCCTGATTGCGGGGGAATGTGGGGTGTGGATGTCTTTGGTGCTCTTAGATTTGCCTGAAAGCAAACCTCACCTTGAGTGACATGGGACACAGTTTGACATCAAGTGTCCTTGTGACCATTTCTCTCTTAGGAGTCCCCTTTAACAGATTGACTCTGCTGCACAACTTGGGATCAGAAAGTCTGAGTTCACCCCAGCCCTGTTGCTTCTAAGCCAGGTGAGCTTATATGAGCCTTAGCCCTTTTTGTTGTTGTTGTTGAAGAGCTTTATTGAGGTATCCTTTACATATCATAGAATTTATTCATTTTTAGTGTACAACTCAACAAATTTTCAGTAAATTTACAAATTTGTACAACCATCACCACAATGTAATTTCAGAACAAATTGCATTGCCCCCCCCAAAAACTTTTATTTATAGTCACTCCCTCCCTAGCTCTTTCGAGCCTCAATTTCCTCACTTGTAAAAGGGGAACTGAAGCTTAGTTATTAGAAAGATTAAATTAAATAATTTTGTAAGATTATTTTGTTAACTTTACGCAACAATCAAATGGTTCCTATTATTATTCTTTGTTAATGATTATTTGCATCTCATTTATTCCCTAGGTCTGGGTCTTAGGAATTCCGGAAGACTCATGAAATTGTAGACAAATTCTAGTGATTAATATATGCTTTTTTTTTTTTTTTTTGGTGACATCTATTTATTTCATGAAAAAGGAGTCTGTGATTTAAAAAAAAAAGAAGAAGAAGAAAAAGTTAGAAATGTCTTTGGACAGTTTTGTAGAGTGATAACTTTTTTCTTCCCTTTCGACTTGGAAGCCCATGTTGTCTTCCCCTCTTACCTTCTTAGCTTCCCTTGTCTGCCTTCTTAGCTCTAGAGATCAGTTTCATCCCTAAAACCTGTCCTCTGCCTTTCTTCCTCTGGTGTCGCTGACACCCGCATCCCTTCCCCTTCTCTGAAGTTGCTGCACGCTTTGTGCTCCATCATGGTTCTCTGTGATATTAGAGATGACTGCGAGAGTCTTCCTGTTCAAACCCATGTCCTGTCCAACATAATGTACTTTTATTGCCACACTTTCCACTCTCCAAACCCAGACAATGAGAGGCTCTTTATGCAGAGTGGTTGAGAGGGAGGGTGGCATAGCCAGCCCCACCTGCTCTCCGTGACGTCTTATTGCCCATCCATGTGAGGCGACTTGTGCACTCGTACCAGTATTATCAAACGGCAGCGTTCTTAGTCTTCCCATCTGCATTTCTTAAATATCCAAGATTTTTGTTTTGTTTGTTTTTCTAATACATTGTATTTTTTTCTAGTAGTTTTAGGTTCATAGCAAAATTACGAGGAAGGTATGGAGATTTCCCATATACCCTCTTCTCCCACACACTCACTGCCTCCCTCATTATCAACATCCACTACCAGAGTAGTACATTTTTACATCAAGGAAACTACCTTGACACATCATTATCACCCAAAGGGCTCAATCTGGTATTGTACATTCTATGTTTTTTGGAAATGCCATACGACAGCATGTGTCCTTCATGATAATATCATACAAAGTAGTTTCACTGCCCTAAAAAATCTTCTGTGCTTCATCTATTCATCCCTCCCTCCCACAACCCCCTGGTAACCACGGGTTTGTTTACTGTCTCCATAGTTTTGACTTTTTCGGAGTGTCATATAGTTAAAATATACAATACACAGCCTTTTCAGATTGGTTTCTTTTACTTAGCAATTTGCATTTATAGCTCTTCCATGTCTTTTTATGACTTAAGAGCTCATTTCTTCTCAGTGTTGAATAATACTCTCTTGTTCGAATGTATCATTGTTTATTTATTCATTCACCTACTGAAGGACACTTTGCTTCCAAGTTTTGACAATTTTGAATAAAGCTGCTATAAACATGAATAGCAGGGTTTTTTTGTGGATGTAAGTTTTCAACTCATTTGGGTAAATACCAAGGAATGCAATTGCTAGATCATATGGTAAGAGTATATTTCGTTTTCTAAGAAACTGCCAAACTGTCTTCCAAAGCGGCTGTACCACTTTGCAGTTCCTGCTGCTTTACATTCTCACCAGCATTTGGTGTCATCAGTATGTTGGATTTTGATTGTTCTAATAGGTTTGCGATGGTAGCTCATCGTAGTATGTATTTGCAATTCCCTGATGACATGTGACATGGAGCATCTTTTCATATGCTTATTTACCATCTTCTTTGGTGAGGCTTCTGTTCAGGTCTTTTGTCTATTTTTTTTTCTTTGAGATGGAGTCTCATTCTGCCACCCAGACTTGAGTATGGAGTCTCACTTTGTCACCCAGACTTGAGTGTAGTGGCATACCGCAGCCTCAAACTCCTGGACTTAAGCAATCCTCCCACCTCAGCCTCCCAAGTAACTGGGACTACAGGCATGCACCACCATGCCCAGCTAATTTTTATTTTTATTTTTTTAAGATACAGAGTCTTGCTATGTGGCCCAGGCTGGTCTTGAAGGAAGACTAAAGCCTCTGCCATTTCAGAGGTTTCTGCCTCCACCTCCCAAAGTGCTGGGATGACAGGCATGAGCCACTGCTCTAAGCCTTTTGGTTCATTTTTTCAACCTAGTTGTTTGTTTTCTTATCATTACGTTTGAAGAGGGATAACAGCCCTTCATCCCACATGTCTTTTACAAATATTTTTCCCAGCTATTGGCTTGTCTTCTTATTCTCTTAACAAATCTATTTTTGTCCCGTGTTTTCACTCCTAACATACGTACTCAGCTTTCTTCCTTCTGCCCGTACCCCATCTCCTGCTGGTTCCTGTCAGCCTGTTGGTGACAGGCTTCCTAGCCATGCCCTGTGTGGGTATTCTGGTGAAATGTACCTGCCACTTTCATCACAGGTGAGAGCCTCTAAGTCTCTCTGCAAACATGACTTTCTATGTTTTACCTCCCCCCAGCATGTTTGCCCACGCCCCTGCTATCTGTGTTCATGCACCTGCGAGAATAAGGCCTCTTGATCACACTCCATCAGTCACAAGTTAGGTCAGCTTTTTATTCTGCAGTTTCCATCACAAAAGTGGTGTTCTTTTTTCCACTTTCCACACCATTTAAAAATAATATTAAACATGCTTTTAAAAACTCTACAAGATTTGCCTGGCATGGTGGCTCATGCCTGTATTCCCAGCACTTTGGGAGGTTAAGGTGGGTGAATTGCTTGAGTCCAGGAGTTGGGAGTCCAACCTAGGCAACATGGTGAAACCCTATCTCTACAAAAAAAATGCAAACATTAGCTGGGTGTGGTGGCTCACGCCTGTAGTTACAGTTACTTGGGAGGCTGAGATGAGAGGATTGCTTGAGCTCAGGAAGTGGAGGTTACAGTAAGCCAAGATCATGCCACTGCACTCCAGCATAGGTAACAGAGCCAGACAAGAAAGAAAGAGAAAGAAAGAAAGAAAGAAAGAAAGAAAGAAAGAAAGAAAGAAAGAGAAAGAGAGAGAGAAAGAACAAAAAAGAAAGAAAGAAGGAAAAAGAGAGAAAGAAAAGAAAAGCTCTACAAAATTTTTAAAAATAACCTATTTACATTTATTATTTATAAATAGATTTTAAAAGATCTGAACTTAACCAATCCACACTATTAAAAGAAGTGGTGAGGAGGACTATATTGGGATGAGGCAGGGAAGGATATGCATAGAGACATTCCTTTCTTACTATATAGACTTCTGTACAATTTCACTTTTTAAAATAGGTATTATTATTGCTATATTTTAAAATAAAATTGGGAAAAAATCACATTCTCTCTCATTTCCTGAGATTCTGATACAATCTTAGGAGTATGAGCTCCTGTGCTCCTGGTGAAAGTCATTACTCCTAGGGGTGGCATGCACGATCATCCCCATCATTAGCGTGAAGACAAGCAGTGTGAGTGGTCTCAGGGAAGCAGGAGAGTATCATAGGAAAATCACTGTTATGGGAGTCAGGAGACCTAGGGTCAGGTCTTGACTCTATTCTCAGCTCACTGTGTGGCTTTGGACAAGTGGCCTGCTCTCTCTGGGCTGAAATGATCCCAGGCATTCAGTGAATGCATGGGTCTCATTAATCCACATGACTGACAGCTCCAGAAGGATGGAGCCTTGCCTATTTTACTCACTGACATGGACCCTAGGGACCTGTATAACTCCAACACTTGTATAATTCAGTAGCCACTCACTAAATACTTGTTCATCAAGTTAGTAAATGATTTTTGGAGCCCTTCAGGGAAATGAGAGAGACTTAGTGGGAACCAGTGGGTATTGGCACCTACCACTTCTGCCAAGGTTCCTACTATACATTTCTCCATTCAGTCTTGTCCTAGGGAAAGATCTACTTTGCTCTCTCTCCTTGTTATACTTCTGAACCTAACAGTCTCCTGCTCTCTCCCACAGACTCAACAAGCCCCTGACGGACTATGGAGATACTGCAATGCAGTGTTAGAGGCCCGCCCCCATGCCTGGCTCCCTGACCATGCCCACTGGGGGAAGTACCTTGCCCTCTCCTTGCCTGGGATGGGGAAGGATGGTGGATTCCATCGAGGTCCCACAAAGCCTGTGGTCCAATGTTGATATCCGTCCCTCTGGAAATGCAGTTCTAATTAATATTAATACTTTCAGATATCCTAAAGAGTTGTTCTCAAAGTTGGTCCCCATTCCAGGTGCATCAGCACCACCTCGGGACTTATTAGAAATGCACATACTTCAGCCCCACCCAGATAGACTGATCAGAAACTCTGAGGATGGGACCAAGAAATCTATATTTTAACAAGACATCCAGATGACTGATTGACACAGGAGTTTGAGAACCACTGCCCTGAAGAAACTACTTTACATTGTTGACAACAGAGGCAGCTTCTGGAAGCAAATTAATATCTCAGAAATTGCTATTTCCTGTGCTTAGCTTGAGAATGTTCTTTAGTCCTAAAATCAAGACAGCCATGGGAAAAGAGTCCAGATGTGCACAAGGGTCCAAACAGACTCCTATAGGGACAGAGCCAGAGGCTGCTGGAATCCAACCTACCAAAAGTACAGATGGGGAAATTGGGCCTTAAAGATGGAACGCAACCTGCCCAACTGTACACAGCAAACCATGACAGGGCTGAAAATCACGATCTAAGCAAATGTGCTATCAAAATGTGGTCAACTCCTGGTGTATTAGTCCATTTTCACTGCTTTAAAGAACTGCCCAAGACTGGATAATTTATAAAAGAAAGAAGTTTAATCGAGTCACAGTTCAGCATGGTTTGGGAAGCCTCAGGAAACGTACAATCATGGCAGAAGGTAAAGAAGAAACAAGGCACTTTCTTCACAAAGAGGCAGGCAGGAGAAGTGCCAAGTTGAAGGGGGGAAAGAGCCCCTTATAAAAGCATCAGGTCTCATACGAACTCACTCACTATCACAAGAACCACATGGGGGAAATGGCCCCCATTATTCAATTACCTCTACCTTGTCTCTCCTTTGACACCTGGAGATTATGGGATTTATAATTCAAGATGAGATTTGGGTGGGGACACAAAGCCTAACCATATCATTCCACCCTGGCCCTTCCCAAATGTCATGTCCCTTTCACATTTCAAAACCAATCATTCCTTCCCAACCCAAAAGCCTAAGTCCAAAGTCTCATGTGAGACAAAACAAGTCCTTTCCATCTATGAGCCTATAAAATCAAAAGCAAGTTAGTTGCTTCCTAGATACAATGGTGGTACAGACAATGGATAAATTCACTGATTCCAAATGGGAGAAATTGGCCAAACAAAGGGGCTACAGGCCCCATTCAAGTCCAAAATCCAGCTGGGTGATCAAACCTTAAGCTCTGAAATGGTCTCCTTTGACTCCATGTCTCACATCCAGGTCACACTGATGAAAGAGCTGAATTTCTATGGTCTTGGGAAGCTCCACCCTTGTGGCTTCACAGGGTACAGCCACCTCTCCTGGCTGCTTTCATGGGCTGGCATTGAGTATCTGGCTTTTCCAGGTGCACAGTGTAAGCTGTCAGTGGATCTACCATTCTTGGGTCTGGAGGATGGTGACCCTCTTGTCACAGCTCCACTAGACAGTGCCCCAGTGGGGGCTCCAACCCCATGTTTCCCTTCCTCACTGCCCTAGCAGAGGCTCTTCATGAGTGCTACACTCCTGCATTAAACTTCTGCCTGGACATCCAGGCATTTTCATACATCCTCTGAAATCTAAGCGGAGGTTCCCAATTCTCAATTCTTGAATTCTGTGCACTTGTAGGCCCAACACCACATTTAAGCTGTCAAGGCTTGGGGCTTGCATCTTTGAAGCAATGACCTGCACTGTATGTTGGCACCTTTTAGCCATAACTGGGATGCAGGCCACCAAGTCCCAAGACTTCACAAAGCAGCAGGGCTCTGGGCCTAGCCCACAAAACCAATTTTTTCCTCCTAGGCCTCCAGGCCTATGAAGAGAGGGGCTGCCATGAACACATCTGACATGTCTTGAATAAGTTTTCCCCATTGTCTTGGTGATTAACATTTGGCTCCTTGTTACTTATACAAATTTCTGCAGCCAGCTTGAATTCCTCAGCCCCCCAAAATTGGTTATTCTTTTCTATTGCATCATCAGGCTGCAAATTTTCTCAACTTTTATGCTCTACTTCCCTTTTAAACATAGGTTTCAATTCCAAACCATCTCTTTATGAATGTATAAAACTGAATGCTTTTAAGAGCACTCTAGTTACCTCTTGAGTGCTTTGCTGATTAGAAATTTCTTCCACCAGATACCCTAAATCATCTCCCACAAATTTAAAGTTCCACAGATCTCTAGGGCAGGGGCAAAATGCTGCCAGTCTCTGCTAAAGCATAGCAAGGATCACCTAGGCCTAGGAGGAAAAAATGATTTTGTGGGTAGAACCCAGGACCTTGCTGCTTTGTGCAGTTTCAGGACTTGGTGCCCTGCATTCCAATTTCCAACAAGTTTCTCATCACCGTCTGAGACCACCTCAGCCTGGACTTCATCATCTACATCACTGTCAGTATTTTGGTCAAAGCCATTTAACAAGCCTCTAGGAGGTTCCAAACTTTCCTGCATCTTCTTATCTTCTTCTGAGCCCTCCAAACTGTTCCAACTTCTGCCCATTATCCAGTTCCTAAGTTGCTTCCACATTTTTGGGTATCTTTATAGCAGTGCCCCACTCCTCGGTACCAATTTACTATATTAGTTCATTTTCATACTGCTATGCAGGACTACCCAAGACTGGGTAATTTGTAAGAGAAAGAGGTTTAATTGACTTACAGTTCAGCATGGCTGGGGAGGCCTGAGGAAACATATAATCATGGCAGGAGGCGAAAAGGAAGTAAGGCACCTTCTCCACAAGGCAGTAGACAGGAGAAATGCTACATGAAAGGGAAAAGAGTCCTGTATAAAACCATATGATCTCATGAGAACTCACTATCATTAGAACAGCATGGGGGAAATGGCCCCCATTATTCAATTACCGAATTACCTCCACCTGGTCTCTCCTTTGATATGTAGGGATTATGGAGATTTTGGGGTTTACAATTCAAGATGAGATTTGGGTGGAGACACAAAGTCTAACAATATCATCTGGTTATCCTGGATTATCCTGAATGTGTATGGACAGATTCTGGTAGCTGAAGTTTCTAGTCATCTATCTCAGCAGCCAGGTGACAGCCTGACACCCTGACAGCAGAGCTGTCATTTTCTTCATCAGCTCTTTTTTTTCTTTAGTCTTTAGTTATTAGGAGGCAACAGATTGAACAATGAAGCTTTCTTTAATACTGCTCTCAAAGTGCAAAATAAATCATTTTCAGTTTTGATAAAGCATTTACAGCAATCATGCACAAGAAATACATTTTGACACCACATAGTGTTGTAATTGTCCTTTGGAGTGCTCTGTGAACATCTTTCCTCACTTCTGTTGGCTGTGTTACTTCTGATCAAAGCAGAAGGAGCCCACATCCAAGGCGGGCTGGGCCCCAGGACTTGGGCAGTGGAAACCATCCAGCTCTAGTGGCTGCAGTAAGCAGGGCAGAGAAGCTAAAGGATGCATGTAAGCACAGAGAGGACAGGATAAGGAGGTTCCTGGGAAGCCTGACATGGCTCCTAAACCTGAACATTAGGGAATGCCAGGTAGCATGTGAAAATGCAAGCCACATCGACTCTGTGTACTTTCTTTCTTTTCTTTTCTTTCCTGTCCTTTTCCTTTTTTTTTTTTTTTTTTTTTTTTTTTTTTTTTTTTTTTGAACAGAATCTCACTTTGTCACCCAGGCTGGAGTGCAATGGTGTAATCTTGGCTCACTGAAACCTCTACCTCCCTGATTCAAGCGATTCTCCTGCCTCATCTTCCCCAGTAGTTGAGATTACAGGTGCCTGCCGCCACACCTCGCTAAGTTTTTGTATTTTTAGTAGAGACAGTGTTTCACCATGTTGACCAGGCTAGTCTCGAACTCCTGACCTTAGGTGAAATATCTGCCTCAGCTTTCCCAAGTGCTGGGATTACAGGTGTGGGCCACTGTGCCCGACCTGACTCTATGTACTTTCTAAAAGATCAGTCTATTCACAGAGAACCAGAGCCACTCCCTCATTCATTTACTGATTGGACAAACATCAACCAAGTAGCCACTGTGGGCTGAGCATCGTTCTGGGTGTTAGAAAATTAGAGACAAATAAAGTAGACACAATCTACCTCAAAGGAATTTTATGATCTTATAGTAGGGACAGAAAATCAGTAAGAAAAGATACAAATGTATAATTATGAATTAGGATAAGAGTTGCAAATGAGGTGGGGAAAACTTTTCTGAGGAGGTGAAATTTAAGCTAAGAGTTGAAGAGTATGTAAGAGTCAGCCCTTTAAATAGTGATGGGGAGAACTTTCTAGGAAAAGGTATCGGCAAAAGGCTGTGAAGTGGAAAGAGCTCAGAGGACTGCAGGAACTGGCAAAGCAAGGAGGAGAAGTAGAAGAGAAGAATGTAAGGGTCAGCAGGAGCCAAATCACTCAGCGACTTGTAGGCAAGTTAATACATCAGAGTGCTGTCCCAAGAGAAAAGAGAAGCCCCAGACGGCTTCCAAACCTACGAAGGACGTAATATAATCAACAATCTTCAAAAGACCAGTCTGGTTGCTGTGTAGGACACAGATTGAGGGGTAAGAGCGGAAGCTGATATTTTGCATGGGGGAAGGGACAGCCAAGATCAAGCAGAGTTCTCAGTGTAAAAGTCAAATCAGTCAGAATTTAAGACAGAGACTTCCCTGCCCAAGAAGATGAGGTTGGGTGGTGGATGATAGGATGGGAGATCAAGGTGGGCCATCTTGACTCCATACCTGAATGCAACCGTTCAGCTTGGAAACATACCTGGACATAAATGTAATGAGCCTGCCAGGGTATTCCTGCCTCTTCTGGAGCTGGAGGAGGTCTTAGGCTACAGCAGAGCTTCCAGCTGTGGTTGTGAGAAGTGAGGGCATCAGTCAAGGGAGGTAAGGCAGGCCCTGAAAGCACCAGCACATCAGGTGGTCACATATTCAACTTCGCCTTCCCTCTTTTTATAACAATCTTCTCCCAGCGCCCAGGGACATTGTGTTCTTCCTGACTGTGGACCAACTGGGCTTCTGATGTGTGTTCCTGATGTTTCTGGCAGATAACTTTAAACAGGTAGGGCAGAGAACTCAAGCAGAAATACAAGATGGCAAGAGATAGCCCAGCTTGAGCTTTGAGCAGCTCCATCCAAATCAACTAAGTTCGTGAAAACCTGTGAAATTCAGCCTTTGCTTTGGACCCTCCAGGTCCCTGTCTCTGAGCAATAACAGATAAAACAGTATACTTTTTCAACTTGAAAATCTTCAATATCTCCTTATTGGACAAGATATATTCCAAATACCTTAATCTGGCTCATAAGACCCAGATGCTCTAGTCTCCCTCTGCCCTACAGCCTGATCTTTTATTTCTCTCTGTATGTTTCAACCCATCTGGGCTATCTACCATTCTCAAGTAGATTCTGCATTTTCCCAATGCTGAGCCCTTACTCGTGCTGTTTTTCCTACAGGTAATGTGCTCCCCTCTCCTCTCTCATCTCCACGTATCCAAATCACACCCATCCTAAATGCTTACCTCCACTGGGTATTGTTCCCTGAGTTACACAGCAATCACTACCTTACTTTTCATCTTCTTAATTTAACCCTACTGTTTAATTATATGTATAGTTTTCCTTGAATATAGTTATGTGCCCACACATGAGCACATGCAGAGAACACAAGTTAATTTGAAGCTATTAAACCAAATAAGTACTCAGCAAGTATTTGTTATACATGTGTTTTGAGCAAATAGGTCTGTAAACTCCAGTACGTGAAGAAATTCAGGTGATATAGTCACTTAACGCACTCCACAAAGCACTGTGGTCACTTAGGTCTTACGTTTGCAAATATATTATGTTTGCATATGCATTCATACACACACACACACACACACACACATATATATATATATATATATATATATATATATATATATATAATGTCTACTGCTAACATGTAATACACCTTTCCTATGGGTGCATCTTTTATTTTCATTTTAAGCTCTTTTTTATTTTTTTGTGATGTCTCTTAAGTGATATAAAATCTTTATGGTTGGTTTTTCCCCCTCAGAAGACAAAGTAACACAGCTCTTTCTTAAACAAAATCAAGCAATAGTATGAGACTATAAAATATAAAAGGTCCCCCATAAATTTCTCCTGCAAAAACACACATTAAAAGTTATTTGACCATCTGTAAAATGAGGGAATAAAAAATCAAAAAGCAAAAGTTATGTGAATAGTTTTTCGTTTTTTTCATAAATATTCAAACATGCATATATAATAATTTTTCAGACTATGATATTGATATGCTATTTGCTTTTTTCCATGCTTCATGATATATAATGGACTCACTGTATATAATTTGTTCACTAAGTCCTTATGGATTTTCTATTTTATAAAAATAAAAAACTCTGTACTGAGACTCCAAAGATAATTTTTCTCTCTTTACATTTTATATTTGCTTCTTTATATTTTTCACCATTATAAAACAAAATTCATATTTGAAAAAAAAAAAGGTCCCTAGGTCATCTCTACGTTCCTGTTTGAATATCTAGCCTTGAACTGGCCACTGTACTGGTAATAGACCAGTGAACAAACCAGATAAAGTTCCCGCCCTCAGACACTTACATTCTAGTGGGAAAGATACACATTTAGCAATAATCATGCAAGTGTAAAATTACAAAGCATGATAAGCCCTATTGAGGCAATGAACTAGTACTATGAGAGTAGAGGCCTGACGGAGTTTGGAGGGAACATTGTCTCTGAAGGCTGAGCAGTCAGTAAGAAAGGAATTTTGGGAGAGAAGGTTCTCGGCAGTGAGAACATCTCCAGAGGATGGTGCTTTTAAGAGCTGAAGATGAACAGGAACGGCTGAAGCACACAGGGGCAGGAACAGGTAGGTCACAGCTAAGGTTCACATAATCCTTTCCTATCCATAATGATCAAGACAACTGATGAGACCACAGCTGACTGCCAGGGCAGAGGGGTGGCGATTCCCACACCAACCGTGGACGCTACATCTACACAGTGCTCACGTTTCTCTTGCTGTGTTGCTGGTGTTCCTCCAGAATCTCTGTGCCCTGTCTACTTTCTCGGTCCTGAACAAAGTCTTCACGCTGGGAAGCCTCCTCCTCCTCCTCCAGCACCTCCTCCAGGTAGATTCCCCACCCCATGTCATCGCCTTGATAGGCGTGTGTGTGTGTGTGTAGAACAAAACCTGGAAACACATCCTCCAGACTGTCGTCTCATCTAGAGAGAGAAAGTTCAGGTTGGTGTATATTTTCTTATATGTGTCTGAATTGTTTGACATATATATGGAATTATCACACAGAAAATTTCTGTGTGATACCCAAACTCCAGGGAATGAACATCTCTCTCTCACAACAACTTTTCCCCATTTTATGCAGGAAACATTTATACTTCTATCCCCAAACACAATACAACATGCTTAACAAAACATCCTGTGGGAAATGTCTTGAGACATTCCTTACTCTGTCTTACCTTCCAGACTTAGTTAAATGTTAGGACCCACACAGAGGGTTTGGAAAGAACAAGCATCCACCCAGAGGATGTGCAGAATGTGAGCGGAGACAAAACAATTTCTTGTAACAGTCGTATTTATTTGTGCTTAGCATCAAGTTTTAAGCATTCATAGACTAACATCATAGTTTGTTGCTTATACATATGCATTTTACTTGCTTTAGTTATGGCTGAAGTATTGGAGCCGGGTGTGGTGGCTCACACCTGTAAATCCCAGCACTCTGGGAGGCTGAAGCAGGCAGATCACCTGAGGTCAGGAGTTTGAGACCAGCCTGACCAACATGGAGAAAACCCATCTCTATTAAAAATATAAAATCAGCTGGACTTGGTGGTGCATGCCCGTAATCCCAGCTAGTTGGGAGGCTGAGGCAGGAGAATTGCTTAAATGAAGGAGGTAGAGGTTGCAGTGAGATCGCACCATTGCACTCCAGCCTGGGCAATAAGAGCAAAACTCTGTCTCAAAAGGAAAGAAAGAAAGAAGAAAGAAAAAGAAAGAAAGAAAGAAAGAAAGAAAGAAAGAAAGAAAGAAAGAAAGAAAGAATTGGTTGAGTATTTGGGGTGGATGTTCATCTCACAATTTCTTCTATTTAAAATAATAGAAACTTTTTTATCAGTGTTTTCGCCCAGATCATGAGATTTTTAGAGCAGATTACTGCTATGAAGAAGGTTTGGTTCTGTTAACAAGCAGATATTTTCTTATCCATGGGAAAAACTGTACTAAGGACCCGTGTTCAACTCAACTTGAAGTAACTTGGGGAAAAGAGACTATTACAAAGATTCGGAAGGCGTCAAGGAATGGCCAAGCACTGAAGGATCCTGAGGCAGTCAGGATTTGCAGGTCACACCAACACAAGGTGGACCCACACTAGGGCTCCCAATGCCTCTGCTTACTTTGGCTCTGTGTGTTGGCTTTATACCTCTCTCTTGATGTGAGCTGGCTGTCCACAGCTTTTGAGTTTTACATTTCACAATTAAGCCAACAGAAGGAGACAAATCTGATGTTCTCTCAGGTCTCAAAATTTCAGGAAAGGAATTCATTGGTTCAGCTCGGGTCAGTGCCATCCACCGGATCAATTACCTATAGTTGAAACCAACACCAATAGAAACCATACTTGATACAGAGGGGGTTCAGGTCACTTCAGGAATGTAGGGGATGGTTGCTGAGCAGATCATCCTGTAGGTATCCATGACAAAGCCTTGAAGAAATAAGAGAAATCAGGAGTAAGCATTTCTCCTTCAGCTTTGCTCATTTGTGAGGGACAAACTCTTCCTCCTGATGCCCACCATGGGTGAGAATCAAAGGACAGGTTTGAAATGTGGATATGAGTCCTAGCTTTGCAACCTATAGCTCTGTGACCCTGGACAAGTCACACTTTTAAAATAAGACTAGTAACTTCTCTCTTGTGAGGTTGTTTTGGTGTAAAACTACAAGTGAGAACACAGTAGCTCTTAGAGTCAGCAGAGTGGGTGCAAGTCTAGACTTTAGACCAGTGGTACCTAACTGGAAATGATCTTGCTCCTCCAGTGGACATTTGGCAATTGCCGGAGGCATTTTTGGTTGTCACAACTGGGCGAGGTGGATAGAAGCAAGAAATGCTGTAAAACAGCCTGCAAGGCACATGACAGTCCCGCTCCACCAAGAATTATCTGGCCCTGAATGTCAACAGTGCCGAGGTTGAGAAACTGCTCTGGAGCCAACTTACCTGAATTCTGATTACAGCTTCACCATTTCAAACTTTGGCAAGTTATCTCTGTGCTTCAGTTTTCCCAAGTGGAAAAGGAGACAGCGCTAATACCTATTTCTAAAACCTGTTATGAAGATCAAATGGATTTATACATGTAAAGAGCTTAGGATTTTGCCTGGTAGATTGTGAGCGCTCCCTAAACAAATGGAAGCTGTTATTTTCCCCAAACCTGGCTGAGCATCAGAATCACCTTGGGACTGTGGTTAGTAACAGATTCCCAGGCTCTATTATCTTGGCCTTGGTTGTCTTGGATCTGAATCTTTGGAATTCGGAACCCAGGAGTCTTCCTGTAGAAATACATTTCCCCAGCTGATTTTGGATGATCAGCCAAGTGTGGAGACTTTTCTGAATCTTTGTTTTGCAGCACGTGGCCTTTGGACCAGCCGAATCAGTAACACCTCAGAACAGTGCTACTCCAAATCTGATGTGCACACAAATCCCCTGGGGGCCTTGTTACACCCAGATTCTAAGTCAGGAGGTCCAGGGTGGGGCCTGAGATTCTGCATTCCTGACAAGCCTCTAGGTGACGCTGATGCTGCTGGTTCATAGACCACATTTTGCGTCATAAAGCTCCAAAGCACTTTGTATATGTATGTTGCGATTTCCATGCGCTCAATAATGCCAGGGGATCAAAGCGCCTGTTGAGCACTAAAGAACTGAAATAGCTGCCACTGTTTCTTCTTTTTGATAGTCAAAAGCAATGTAAGGAAAAGGAGGCTTGCTGCAATCCAGATAGTCTTTGCCTTCTGAGGGGTCTTCTGCCTGAGCAACAGTGAAAATCTATCCCCTCCTCCCTAGCCAGACACAGTGGCTCACACATGCCTATAATCCTAGCACTTTGGGAGGCTGAGGCTGGTGGATCATTTGAGCCCAGGAGCTCAAGACCAGAGTGGAAAACATGGCAAAACCCTGTCTCTACCAAAAACCACAAAAAATTGGCTAGACATAGTGGCATGCACCTGTCAGTCCCAGCTACTCCAGAGGCTGAGGTGGGAGGATCACCCTGAGCCTGGGAAGTTGATGCTACAATGAGCCATCATCACACCTCTGCACTCCAGCCTGGGCAACAGAGTGAGACACTGTCCAAAAAAGAAAAGAAAAGAAAAGAAAAGAAAAAAGAAAATTCACCCTCACCATGTTTCATTCCCAGGAAGTTATTCACTTACCACTCCCCTGGTTGGAAAGGTTTCTATCAGTTTTCAGACAGAAACAAGCAAACAAACAAACCCTTCAGAGGCTCCTGGAAACCAGTCGCTATAAATATCCTGGACGTCATCCTGTTTGCAAGTGGATTTTTATTGGTGTTTCTTTCCAGGGCTGATATCTCTTAAGAAGCATTGTTTTCTAGCTGTCAGTCCTCACCAGACTCCAGAATTCTGCATTCTTACAGAAGCAGAGATAGGGATGGACTTACAAGTTATTTAATTCAGTGGTTTTTCAAGGTGCATTTCCATGCCTCTGATGGTGTGAGTAATAAATTTGGGGAGGGGACATATAGTGTTTGTTTTCTTAATTATGTATTTGTAGTATGCATGTATGTATGTTTTCTTCTATTTATGGAAATGGAGAGAAGTGCATTATAATGCTTCTTTGTAAAATTAATCTAATTTTATAACACTGGCTAGGCTGGGCGCAGTGGCTCACACCTGTAATCACAGCACTTTGGGAAGCCGAGGTGGGTGGATCACAATGTCAGGAATTTGAGACCAGCCTGGCTAATATGGTGAAACCCTGTCTTTATTTTAAAAATACAAAAATTATCCAGGTGTGGTGGCACGCACCTGTATTCTCAAATACTCGGAAGGCTGAGACAGGAGAATCGCTTGAACCCAGGAGGCAGAGGCTGCGTGAGCCGAGATTGCACCACTGCACTCCATCCTGAGTGACAGAGCGAGACACTCTCTCAAATAACAAAACAAACAACAACAACAACAACAACAAAACACTGACTTGATGGGAAAAATAATGCAGATGGAACACAAATACAATAAATGACTGAGCTTCAGATATGCCGCTTTAGTTCAACGTTCTCACTTTATGGAAGGAGAACCTAAAGCTAGAGTGACCTTGAGCCCCAATTTTCTTATCCTTAAGGTGAAAATAATAATCCCTGCTTTGTAGGGTTGTGGTGAGAATAAACAGTTCATTTAAAGCCCTAGCACAGTGCCTGGTCCATCACAAGAACCTAAGAAATATTCACCGCTAACATTATCTTATTAGAGGAGGAACTTTATTACAATCACTGTTCGCCTTCCTGGGCTTCAAGTCCCCATGTGTAAAATGAAACATCAGACAAGAGGATCTCTAAGGACCTTCTTTCTCCTTTCCTAAGCATCTCTGTCCATCCAGCCTTCTCATTCTCTTATTGACCCCAAAAATTGGCTCCAGAGAACGGCAGAGGGCAGGCCAACTTTCATCCCCAGCCCCATCTCTCCACCATATTATACACATGGAGAAACTGAGGTTCAGATGCTTGTGTGGTTATTTCAGCCCTAGAACTGAGCCCCGCTCACTCTCAGATCCCCCCTGAGTCTGAGAGTTTCCTGCTGCTGCTGTCTTAAAGAAACAAAGTGCATCCACCAAAGGATGAAGGTCAGCAGAAAACTGAGCCCATTGTGGAGCTCTGCTAGCTGGCTGTTTCACTGTTTGCTTTATTTCCACTGGGTTTTCTCAATTCCCGTTTTATGGTAACCATTACCATTTTTCCTGGTTTTCACTATCAAGTAATCCCAGACTCCTGCAGTCTGCCCCTGATGGCAAATTGGGAGACTTGTGCCCTGTTCTTTGGGACAACCGTCTTTGCCTTCGAAGGTATTGAAGTGGTAAGGTCTGAGATGGAGTGAGTGCCCCCATCCCCTATGCAAAGTTAAGAAAGTGTACTGGGTAGGCAAAGAGCACTGACTCTGGAGACCGACAGGCATGGATTTGAATACTGTTTTTTTCATCCTTTCAAGTTATGTGATCTTGAACAGCTATTTAAAAATTTCTCTGAACTCACAGCATACCTCACAGCCTTTTCTGACTCTGCCAAGCTCAGAGGACCCACAGGTTTCTAGGGAACTGCAGGTTTCCTGGTGAAATAACCTTTAGTTCAAGCCACCCCAAGAGAGGAAGGTGTGCAAACTGCCAGGGCCCTTCTTGGGGCTAGGGAAATGCATGTGCAGCACCAGTGATTGGAGGGGACACCACTCATACTCCGGAAGAGACTTGTTGAAGGGGTCATCTTTTACCCTCTCATCCCCCTTTCCTAGAGTGCAGCTGCAAAGGCGCTGAAACGCAAAAGAGGCATGCAGTTGAGTAACAGCCGATCTGTCAGCCTTTACTCCTAAGCACTATCTACTGGACTGCATCCTGAATTACTCCACCAAACAAAAATAAATTTCTTCACCATGCCACACCTGTAAAACCCAATTCAGGTAAATAACCAAAAATAAGGTAGCCAAACAGAGCCTTGGCCCTCTAAAAGCACCCAGAAATGAAGCCAATCAACTATATACAACATATACTACAGTCAAACCCTCAAGACTTAAAAAAGAACACAGAAACAAAAAGCCCCATCAAGCCGGGCACGGTGGCTCAAGCCTGTAATCCCAGCACTTTGGGAGGCCGAGGTGGGTGGATCACGAGGTCGAGAGATCGAGACCATCCTGGTCAACATGGTGAAACCCCGTCTCTGCTAAAAATACAAAAAACTAGCTGGGCGTGGTGGCGCGTGCCTGTAATCCCAGCTACTTAGGAGGCTGAGACAGGAGAATTGCCTGAGCCCAGGAGGCGGAGGTTGCGGTGAGCCGAGATCGCGCCATTGCACTCCAGCCTGGGTAACAAGAGCGAAACTCCGTCTCAAAAAAAAAAAAAAAAAAAAAAAAGCCCCATCAAAATAACAGCAAATTCAAAAAGGTAAACACCAGTCCCCTAAAATGAGGAATAATCAGCATGAGAACTCCAGCAACTTACAAAGCCAGAGTGTTTTCTTATCTCTAAAGGATCCCACTAGCTCTCCAGCAAAGGATCCTAACTAGATTAAAATGTCTGATATGACAGATATAGAATGGCAAGAAAGCTGAATGAGATTCAAGACGAGTTGGGTGCAGTGGCTCATACCTGTAATCCCAGAACTTTGGGAAGCCAAGGCAGGCAGATTGCTTCAGCTGGGGAAGTTGAGGCTGCAGTGAGCCATAATCATGCCATTGTGAGAGATTTAAGAGAAAGTAGCAAAAGTAGCAATTCAACCCAAGGAAGTCAGTAAAGCAATTCAAGAGTTGAAAGACAACATAGCCATTTTAAGAAAGAACCAAACTGAACTTCTGGAATTGAAAAATTTACTACGGGAAGTTCAAAATACAGTTGGAAGCCTTAACAACAAACCAGACCAAGCCGAAAAAATAATTTCAGAGCTTAAAGACCAGTCCTTCCAATGAACGCGGTCCAACAAAAATAAAAGAATTTAAAAACTGAACAAAGCCTTTGAGAAAAATGGGCTTATGTAAAAAGACCAAACCTACAACTCATTGGCATTCTTAAGAGAGGAGAGAGAGTAAGCATCTTGGAAAACATATTTGAGGACATAGTTGATGAAAATTTCCTCAATCTCATTAAAGAACTTTACATGCAAATTCAAGAAATTCATAGAACCCCTGTGAGATACTGTACAAGAGACACAGTCATCAGCCTTTCTGAGGTCAATGCAAAAGACAAAACCTTAAAGGCAGCTAGAGAAGAATCAGGTCACTTACAAAGGGAGAACCCAATCAGGCTAAACAGCAGTCTTTTCAGCAGAAACCTTACAAGCCAGAAGAGATTAACAGTCTATTTTCAGCATTCTTAAAGAAAAGAAATTCCAACCATGAATTTCATATTCTGCCAAACTACGTTTCATAAGTAAAGGAGAAATGAAATCTTTTCCAGAAAAGCAAGCACTAAGGGAAAGTTTCACCACTAGACCAGCCAGGCCCACAAGAGATCCTTAAGGGAGTTCTCAACATGGAGGTGAGAGAATGATACCAGCTACCACAAAAACACACTTAACTACATTCCCCAGAGACCCTATAAAGCAACAACACAATCAAGACTACAAAGCAACTAGCTCACGACATCAGCGCAGGATCAAAATCTCACATATTACTATTAACCTTGAATGTGAATGGTCTAAATATCTCACTTAAAAGGCACAAACAGGAAGTTGGATTAAAAAAATCAAGACTTAAACATCTACTGTCTTTAAGAGACCAATTTCTCTTTTTAAAATTTTTAAATATATATATTTTATTGCACTTTAGGTTCTGGGGTACATGTGCAAAACATGCAGGATTGTTGCTTAGGTACATACATAGCAATGTGGTTTGCTGCCTCCATCACCCCCATCACCTATATCTGGCATTTTTCCCCGTTATCCCTCCCCAACCTCCCTACCCACCACGATCCCTCCCCTATTCCCCCCACGACAACAGACCCCAGTGTGTGAAGCTCCCCTCCCTGTGTTCTCATTTTTCAATACCCGCCTATGAGTAAGAACATGGGGTGTGCGTTTTTCTGTTCTTGTGTCAGTTTGCTGAGAATGACGGTTTCCAGATTCATCCATGTCCCTACATAGGACATGAACTCATCAGTTTTATGGCTGCATAGTATTCCATGGTGTATATGTGCCACATTTTCCTTGTCTAGTCTATCATCAATGGACATTTGGGTTGGTTCCAGGCCTTTGCTATTGTAAACAGTGCTGCAGTGAACGTATGTGTGCATGTATCTTTATAACAGAATGATTTATAATCCTTTGGATATATACCCAGTAATGGGATTGCTGGATCAAATGGAATTTCTATTTCAATTCCTCAAGGAATTGCCACACTGTCTTCCACAATGGTTGAACTAATTTACACTCCCACCAACAGTGTAAAAGTGTTCCTATTTCTCCACATCCTCTCCAGCATCTGTTGTCTCCAGATTTTTTAATGATTGCCATTCTAACTGGCATGACGTGGTACCTCAATGTGGTTTTGATTTGCATTTCTCTAATGACCAGTGATGATGGGCATTTTTTCATATGTTGGTTGGCCTCATATATGCCTTCTTTAGAAAAGTGTCTGTTCATGTCCTTCGCCCACTTTTGAATGGGTATGTTTGTTTTTTTCTTGTAAATCTGTTTTAGTTCTTTGTAGATTTTGGATATTAGCCCTTTGTCAGATGGGTAGATTGTAAAAATTTTTTCCCATTCTGTGGATTGCCAGTTCACTCTAATTATTGATTCTTTTGCTGTGCAGAAGCTCTGAGTTTAATTAGATCTCATTTGTCTATTTTGGCTTTTGTTTTCAATGCTTTTGGTGTTTTAGTCATGAAGTCCTTGCCTATGCCTATGTGATGAATGTTTTTGCCTAGGTTTTCTTCTAGGGTTTTTATGGTGTTAGGCCTTATGTTTAAGTCTTTAATCCATTTGGAGTTAATTTTAGTGTAAGGTGTCAGGAAGGGGTCCAGTTTCTGCTTTCTGCACAATGGCTAGCCAGTTTTCCCAAAACCATTTATTAAACAGGGAACCCTTTCCCCATTGATTGTGTTTGTCAGGTTTGTCAAATACCAGATGGTTGTAGATGTGTGGCATTGCCTCTGAGGCCTCTGTTCTGTTCCATTGGTCTATATCTCTGTTTTGGTACCACTACCATGCTGTATTGATTACTGTAGCCTGGTAGAAAGTTTGAAGTTAGGCAGCTTGATGCCTCCGGCTTTGTTCTTTTTGCTTAGAATTGACTTGGCTGTGCAGGCTCTCTTTTGGTTCCATATGAAGTTTAAGGTGGTTTTTTCCCAGTTCTGTGAAGAGGGTCATAGGTAGCTTGATGGGGATAGTGTTGAATCTATAAATTACTTTGTGTAGTATGGCCATTTTCACAATACTGATTCTTCCTAACCATGAGCATGGAATGTTTTTCCATCTGTTTGTGTCCTCTAAGAGACTCATTTCACATGTAAAGACACCCAGAGGCTCAAAGTAAAGAGACAGAGAAAAATCTATCACACAAATAGAAAACATAAAAAAGTGAGAATTGCTATTCTAATATCAGATAAAACAGACATCAAACCAACAGCAGTAAAAAAGGGCAAAGAGGGGAATTACATGATGATAAAGGGTTCAATTCAACAAGAAGGCTTACTAGGGAGGCCGAGGCGGGTGGATCATGAGGTCAAGAGATCGAGACCATCCTGATCAACATGGTGAAACCCCATCTCTACTAAAAATACAAAAAAGTAGCTGGGCATGATGGCACATGCCTGTAATCTGAGCTACTCAGGAGGCTGAGGCAGGAGAATTGCCTGAACCCAGGAGGCGGAGGTTGCAGTGAGCCGAGATCGCGCCATTGCACTCCAGCCTGGGTAACAAGAGCGAAACTCCGTCTCAAAAAAAAAGAAAGAAGTCTTACTAACCTAAATATATGCACACCCACTATTGGAGCACCTGCATTCATAAAACAAGTACTTCCAGACCTATGAAAACATTTAGTCACACAGTAATAGTGGAAGATTTTAATACCCCATTCACAATCTAAGACAGGTCATCAAGGCAGAAAACTAACAAACTCTGGGCTTAAATTTAATGCTTGACAAATTGGACCTTATAGACATCTACAGAATAATTCACCAAACAACTACAGAATATACGGTTTTCTCATCTGCACATGGCAGATACTCTGAGATCAACCACATTCTTGGCCGTGAAGTAAGTCTCAATACACTTTAAAAAACAGAAAATCAAACACCACATGGTATCACTCATAGGCGGGTGTTGAACAATTAGAACACATGGACACAGGGAGGGGAGCATCGCACAGTTGGGAAGGACTAGGCGAGGGACAGCGGTGGGTGGGGAGGGTGGGGAGGGTTAACGTGGGGAGAAATACCAGATATAGGTGATGGGGGAAAGAACACCGCTGTTATGTACCTCTGCAACAATCCTGCATGATCTGCACATGTACCCCAGAACCTAAAGTACAATACAAAATAAAAATAATAAAATTGAAATTATACCATGCATACTCTCAGGCTATGGTGGAATAAAAATAGAAATCAATACCAAGAAAATATCTCAAAATCACACAATTAAATGGAAACTAAGCAACTTTCTCCTAAATGATGTTTGGGTAAGTATTCGCCTGTTCTTGCATTGCTATGAAGAAGTGCCTGAGACTGAGTAATTTATAAGAAAAGAGGTTTTATTGTCTTAGGGCTCTGCAGGCTGTACATTGCTTCTGGGGAGGCCTTGGGGAACTTTTACGCATGGCAGAAGACAAAGCTGGAGATGCAGGTAAGGTAAGAGCATGAGCATGGTCAGGGGAGTGGGGCGGGGGGTACCACACACTTTTAAATCACCAGATCTTGCAAGAACCAATCCACCATTGCAAGAATAGTACCAAGGAGATGGAACTAAACCATTCATCAGAAATTCACCCCCATGATTTAATCACCCCCACCAGTCTCCACATTCAACACTGGGGGGGCGGGGGGGATGACAGTTGAACCTGAGATTTGAGGGGGGACACAAATCCAAACTACATCAGGTAAACAACAAAATTAAGGCAGAAGTCAATAGATTCTTTGAAATAAATGAAAACAGTGATACAACATACCAACGTCTCTCGGGTGCACCAAAAGCAGTGTTAAGAGGAAGGTTTATAGCATGAAATTCCAACACCAAGAAGCTAGAAAGATTTCAAATTAACACTCTAACACTGCACCTAGAGGAACTAGAGAAACAGAAATATACTAATCCCAAAGCCAGCAGAAGAAAATAAATAACTAAAATCAGAGCAGAACTAAATGATATTGAGACCCCAAAAATCCACACAAAGGATCAATGAAAGAAAAAGTTGATTTTTAAAGGATAAACAAGATTGATAGGCCACTAGCAAGTTAACTAATGAAAAAGAGAGAAGATCCAAATAAGCACAATCAGAAATGACGAAGGTAAAACTGCAACCAATCCCACAGAAATACATTAGATCCTCAGAGACTATTAGGAATACCTCTATGTACACAAACCAGAAAATCTAGAGGAAATTTATACCTTCCTGGAAACAAAACACCTCCCAAGTTTTATTCAGGAGGAAATCAAGACTCTGAACAGACCAATAATGAGTTTCAAAATTGAATCATCAATTTAAAAAAACCTACCAACCAATAAAATGGTTGGTTTTAATTTACCCTGGACCACAAAGATTGATAGTCAAATTCTATTAGATGTACAAAGAAGAGCTGACATCAATCCTCCTGAAACTATTCCAAAAAATTGAGGAGGGACTCCTCCCTAACTCATTCTATGCAGCCAGTATCATTCTATTACTAAACCCTGGAAAAGATACAGTGAAAAAAGGAAACTACAGGCCAACATCACTGATGAATATAGACACAAAAATTCTCAACAGAATACTAGCACACCAAATCCTGCACACATCAAAGATTAATTCCCCAGGATCAAGTAGACTTTATTCCTGGGAGGCAAGGTTGGTTTGACATACACCAACCAACAAACGTCATCCACCAAATAAAGAGAATTAAACATAAAAACTATACGATCATCTAGATCGATGCAGAAAAAGCTTTTGATAAAATCCAACATCGTTTCTTAATTAAAAACCTTTAATAAACTAGGCATCAAAGGAATATACCTCAAAATAATAAAGCCATCTATGATAAACCCACAGCCAACATCATCTTGAATGGGCAAAAGCTGAAAGCATTCTCCTTACAAACTGGAACAAAACTAGTATGCTCACTCTCAGAACTCCTGCTTAACATACTATTGAAGTTCTAGCCAGAGAAATCAGAAAAGATAAAGAAATAAAAGGCATCCAAATAGGAAAAGAAGTCAAATAATCTCTCTTTGCCAATGATATGATTCTACACATAGAAAACCCTAAAGACTGCCAAAAGCCTTTTAGAAGATTTCAGAATACAAAATCAATGTACAAAAACCAGTCTCATTTCTATACGTTGATAATGTTCAAGCAGACAACCAAATCAAGAACACAATTCCATTTACAATAGCCTCAAAAAGAATAAAATACCTAGGAATAGATCTAACCTGGGAGGTCATGGTTTCCACAAGGAGAACTACAAAACTACTGAAAGAAATCATAAATAACACAAACTAATGGAAAAACATTCCATAGATTTAAAGAATCAATATAATTAAAACGACCATAATGACAAAAGCAATATACAGAGTCAATGCTATTCCTATAAACTACAAATGTCATTTTTCACAGAATTAGATAAAACTATTCTAAAATTCATCTGGAACCAAAAAAGAGCCCAAGTATCCAAAGCAATTCTGAGCAAAAAGAACAAAAGTGGAGTCACATTACCTGACTTTAAACTATATTACAAGGGTACAGTTACAAAACCAGCATGGTATTGGTGCAAAAACAGACACATAGACCAATGGAACAGAATAGAGAACCCAGAAATAAAGCTGCACACCTACAACTGACAGATCTTTGACATAGTTGGCAAAATTAAGGAATGGGCAAGGGACTCCCTAGTCAATAAATAAACGTTGCTGTGTTAACTGGCTGGCTATATGCAGATGAATAAAACTGGACTCCATATCTATTACTATATGCAAAAATTAACTCCAGATGGATTAAAGCTTTAAATGTAAGTTTTGAAACTATATAAGCCACAGAAGAAAACCTAGGAAATACCATTCTGGGCATTGGCCTTGGCAAAGAATTTATGACTAAGCCCTCAAAAGCAATTACAACAAAAACAAAAATTAACAAGTGAGACTTAATTAAACTAAAGAGCTTCTGCACAGCAAAAGAAACTATCAACAGAGTAAACAAACAACCTACAGAATAGGAGAAAACATTCACAAACGATGCATCCAACAAAGGTCTAATATCTAGAATGTTTAAGGAACTTGAACAATTCAACAAGCAAAAGAACCAAATAACCCCATTAACAATTAGGCAAAAGACATGAACAGACACTTGTCAAAAGAAGACATACAAGTGGCCACCAAACATGAAAAAATGCTCAACATCACTAATCAGAGAAATGTGAATCCAAATTACAACTAGATACCATCTCATACCAGTCAAAATGGCTATTATTAAAAAGTAAAACACAAAACAAAACAGATATTGGCAAGGCTGTAGAGAAAAGGGGATACTTATACATTGCTGATGGAAATGTAAATTAGTTCAGCCACTGTAGAAAGCAGTTTGTGAATGTGTCAAAAAATTAAGAATAGAACTACCGTTCCAGTCAGCAATCCCACTATGGGTATATACCAGAAGAAAATAAATCATTCTACCAAAAAGACACATGCATTCATATGTTCATTACAGCACTGTTCACAATAGCAAAGACATGAAATCAACCTAGATGTCCATCAGTTGTGAACTGGATTTTAAAAAATGGTACATATAATCCATGGAATACTACGCAGCCATAAAAAGAATGAAATCATATCCTTTGTAGGAACATGGATGCAGCTGGAGGCCATTATCTTAAGCAAATTAATGCAAAAGCTGAAAACCAAATACTACATATTCTCACTGATAATTGAGAGCTAAACATTGAGTACTCATGGACATAAAGATAGTAACAGTAGACACTGGGAATTACTAGAGTGGGGAGGAAGGGGAGCAAGGGTTGAAAAACCACCTACTGGATACTATGCTCATCAGCTGGGTTCCGGGATTGTTCATACCCTAAACATCAGCATCACATAATATACCCGTGTAACAAACCTGCACATATATCCCCTAAATTTAAAAGTTGGAAATTATATAAATAAATAAAAACATCTTTGAGCCTCATTCTCTTCTGCTAAATGGAGATTATAATACCTACAAAGCATGGATATTTGAACCACTCAAAGAGATAAGGAAGGCAAAGTGTTTAGCACATTGCCAGACACAAAACGAGCAATGATGATTCTTATTTTGCTTCACGAGCCTGTACTATGTGTATGCAAAAAATGCTAATGTGCTAGAGAAAATATCTGATAGAAAGATGTGTGATGTTGGGCAAATCTTCTCTTCTCAGTGGGTCTCATTTTATTCAACTGTAAAATGAGAAAACTGAAAATCTCTGTATGACAATCCCTGCCAACAAGTCCCCTTATTTACACACTATGATCTTCATATTAAAAGTTACTGTTTAATTGAATATGGCCTCATCAACATATTTGGGTGCTAGAGCTACTTTGATCAGCACTAAAAGGAGTTTAGCAGTAGTTTTCAAATATTTCCTATCATCTGAAACTTTCAAATGAAATCACAAAAAGAACAAAGTATTTAAAATAAATCAGGGTTAATCTTACATAGCTCAGAAAACATACACACACCCCTCAAACATATATGCATGGGAATATAAATATATATGTACATTATGGTGGCTCATGCCTGTAATCCTAGCACTTTGGGAAGCCGAGGTGGCTGGATCACCTGAGGTCAGGAGTTCAAGACCAGCCTGGACAACATAGTGAAACCCTGTTTCTACTAAAATTATGAAAATTAGCCAGGTGTGGTGGCACCCACCTGTAATCCCACCTACTTGGGAGGCTGATGTGTGAGAATCATTTCAGCCTGGGAGACAGAGGTTGCAGTGAGCCGAAACTGCAGCACTGCACTTCGAGTGAAGTGCGGTAAGACTGTCTGAAAAACAAACAAATATATATATATATATATATATATATATATATATACACACACACACATATGTACATATATATACACACATACACAGACACACACACACACACACACACACATATATATATATACATTAAAAATACACATGCAGAGCGAGAAGGAGAATATGAAAAAGCAAACGTGCTAATCTTTGGGGAATTGGTTAAAAAAAAAAAGTATATGGGAAATCTTTGTACTATTCCAACATTTCTATAAATCTGAAACATTTCAAAATAAAGTGATCATAATTTCATCCTCAGTTTGAAGTGGTGTCCACATCCGTGCACAGATGATGAAGCCAAGGGCTAGAAGTCGCATGGCTGTTCAGAGGCATATGTTAAATCTAAAGCCAGAGCTCGCACCCTCACCCACTAGCTCCCGGACCTGTTCATTCCCCTCTCAAATTCTTCTCTGGTCTGCCCCATCGCGCTTTTTAAACAGTTTTCTTTTTAGTTCTCCTTCGAGAAGACTGAGTTATTAGGAGCTGATGCTCTCACTTTACCCCACTGGGAACAGAATCATGGATCACGAACAGCTGGGGCTGAAATAAAGGATGAGGCATTGGAGCTTTCTCTAGACAGTTCACACCGCAAATAAGGAAACTGAGGTTTTTTCAGTCCTAGTGCCAGTACAATATCTACTCCTTTTCCATCCTTTGGTCAGGACCTACTATATATTCTGATATATATGGTACTTTCTTCTCAACACCCCACGCAAAAGAAATCCAAAATTACATTGCAGTCCACACAGCTACTGCAGGTCACCAGCTTCCACCCAAAAGTGGGATCGTGTGCCCGGCTGGTGGGCTAAGCGTAGAAACTAAACTCCTGCCAAGACACCAGCTTGTACATTCTAATTGCCATTTTCCGTGACAAAAATTATAATAATGACGATCATCCTCATCCATGGGACACAATGCTACTCGGAGGCAGAGCCTTTCCTGAGCATGAAGGAAGATACTCAGGAATGAGTGGCTGAGCTAGAAAACCTTTAAGATCTTTTAAATAATTGATGTTATAACTCAGTAGTTTCTTACTAGATTTGAAACTAGAACCATGTCTTGAAATATTTTTTTTTTTTTTTTTTTTTTTTTTTGAGACGGAGTTTCGCCCTTGTTACCCAGGCTGGAGTGCAATGGCGCGATCTCGGCTCACCGCAACCTCCACCTCCTGGGCTCAGGCAATTCTCCTGCCTCAGCCTCCTGAGTAGCTGGGATTACAGGCACGTGCCACCATGCCCAGCTAATTTTTTGCACTTTTTAGTAGAGACGGGGTTTCACCATGTTGACCAGGATGGTCTCGATCTCTCGACCTCGTGATCCACCCGCCTCGGCCTCCCAAAGTGCTGGGATTACAGGCTTGAGCCACCGCGCCCGGCGAAATATTTTATTTGTTCTTTTCTCTTGAGTTTTCTCATGACTGTGATGTATGAATATAGAATTAAAAACAATGGGTGAATTAGGTCTTTACATAAGTAGGAAACACCGTGTAATTGCCTGTGGCCGTCAGTTTGCAGGTTTTGTCTCTGGAAAAGAAGATGCAGGATCGTGCCCAGCTTTCGCTTGTCCTGTATAGGGGAAGTTCATGACTGTCACCTGGTACATAGCCTCAGGCCTTGGGTTTCCTCAAGTTTGGGGCCACCAGCCAGGAGAGCAGGACCTTTAGCCTATCCAACTGCTGGTGCGTTCAGGCCTCAGAGTCAAAAGTTCTTACGGTGTGCGAATCAGTGAAAAGGGTAGTGAGAGGGACATCACCGTAGGGTGGCTCTAGGATAATGTGTGGCAGGGCTGGCTTAACTTCCCCTTATCAGAGGAGAGGAGAAAGGCCATGAGTGGTCATTTAGTCTTCTGCATGGAGAAGAGGGGCCAGGAAACTGCGCCATGGAAAGAGGTGGAGCAGATAAATGAAGAGACCCAGTTTCTTGTTCAACAAAGCCATTAATCCTCCTGTGCTCTGGGCAACATATTTTTCTTCTGTACACCCCAGTTTCCTCAACTTTAAAACAATAGGATTAGAATAAGTAATTTCTAAATATTCTCTCAACTTTGACAGATGTATCAGATCTCTTTCACATGCAAGGGACTGAAGTCCAATCTAAACTGGCCTAAATTTTAAAACAAAAAAGAGAAATCTATGTATATATCTAGCTTCAGGCATGGCTGGATCCAGCTAGTAAGTGGTATCATCAGGACTCAGTTTATCTCCAACTCTCAAGTGTGTTTTTCTCTGTGTTGACTTTATCCAACTCTTCCTATTCACAGAGTGACATGGTGACAGCCAGAAGCTCCTTGGTTACAGGCCTTTCTCTCATCAGCCCTAGTGTAAAGAAAATTTACCTTTTCCAGAAGGTCCTTTTAAAATCTTGGAAATTAATTCAGATCTCCCTGGCTAGGGTTCGTTCCTGAATCTATGGTTTGTAGATGACATATGCTGATTGGCTGGGCCTGGATCATGCGTTTTGCTGGGGTGAGGGGTTCCCTGAACCTAGTGTACTGAGAGTGGGTATAAGGTGATTCCTGTTAACTCAGGGGGCAATGGTTGCTGGGTCAGTTAATCCAACCACTGTCCATATTTGATTTTTTCTTTTGAGACAGGCTCTCACTCTGTCACCCAGGCTGAAGTGCAGTGGGGTGATCTTGGCTTACTATAGCCTCGACCGCCCAGGCTCAAGCGATCCTCCAGCCTCAGCCTCCTGGGTAGCTGGGACTACAGACACGTGCCACCATGCCCGGCTAATTTTTATAATTTTTCATAGAGATGGATTTTGCCATGTTGTCCAGGCTGTCCTCGAACTCCTGGACTCAAGTGATCCTCCACCTGGGCCTCCCAAAGTGCTGAGCCACTGTGCCCAGCCACATGTAACAATTTCACTTAAATCTGGAGACCACAGATCACTACAGATCACTTGACTTTTTTTTTTTTTTTTTTTGATGGGATTTTGCTCTTGTCACCCAGGCTGTAGTGCACCACCCCCCAGATATCCACCCCCACCAGATACAGGCAATTCTCCTGCCTCAGCTTCCTGAGTAGCTGGGACTACAGGCATGCACCACGATGCTCAGCTAATTTTGTATTTTTAGTAGAGATGGGGTTTCGCCATGTTGGCCCTGGTCTTAAACACTGGCCTCGGCCTCCCAAAGTGCTGGGATGACAGGCCCATGTCACTGTGCACCATTTGACATTCTTACCACTTCTCAGTAAGACAGGCAAGATGTGGATTCATTGAAAAGGGTGGTGAGTGGGATATCACTACAGGGAGGCTAGCAGCTCCTTCTGCCTTTTGCTGACCATCTTGACTTTCTGAAAGCACTCGGGTTCTCAGGCACATCAACCCTCTTTGTTCCGCTCCCCACTTTGCGCTCCTCTGTTAACGTCCTCACTGGGAATGAGCTCCCTGTGTGTGCATGGGGTGAATACAACAGAGAGTGTTAGGACCTTAAAGGTGGAGGTGGGAAGTTTCAAGTGGTAAGATTCAGCTGAGAGCTGTCTATGTGGAGCCAGGAGCTGGTATCAGGATCACGTGCAGTATCAGGTATGAAAGTGCTTTGTAAACTACACAAATGTGATTGGGTGGTAATCGCTGTGAATTTTACCAGGCCCACAGAGAAGTCTGTGTGAACTCACACTGCTCTGTCCAGAGTGTTATGGTTCACAGAAGCACACGATTCACATCACTAACAGGGATGGTGGGTAACAGAGAACCCAGAAGAAAGGAGAGGTGGCCTAGCTAACCCTTTACAGAATGCTTAAGAGCGTGACTTCGGAAGTCAGTCAGACGGGTCCAAGTTCATGTTCCTCACGTGCTAGCTTCCTGAACTTGGAAATATTGCTTAACCTATCAAAGGCTCAGCTTCTTTACTTGTAAAATGGGATAACAGTGCCTATTTCATAGGGTTGTAGTCAAACAATATAAATCCGAGTAAAGAGTTTAGCACAGTGCCTGTCACCAAGTTATTATCTTCCCCCTGGAAACGCAATCCCATACATGTCATTCCTCTTTCTTTAAATAAAAACTCTAAACCAACATATTTATTTTTTGTTGTGTGTGACCCTTAACTAATTTTTGGCTACTAGAATTCAGTGGCCCTAAAGAACAGAATTTTACATTATTATTATTTATTTTTATTTTTATTTTTTTTTGAGATGGAGTTTCGCTCTTGTTACCCAGGCTGGAGTGCAATGACGCCATCTCGGCTACTGCAACCTCCGCCTCCTGGGTTCAGGCAATTCCCCTGCCTCAGCCTCCTGAGCAGCTGGGACTACAGGCACGCGCCACCATGCCCAGCTAATTTTTGTATTTTTAGTAGAGATGGGGTTTCACCTTGCTGAACCAGGATGATCTCGATCTCCTGACCTCGTGATCCACCCGCCTCGGCCTCCCAAAGTGCTGGGATTATAGGCGTGAGCCACCGCGCCTGGCCAGAAATTTACATTCTTGATCTAATTTATAAAGAAAGCCCAGCACAGTGGCTCATGCCTGTAATCCCAACACTTTGAGAGGCTGAGAAGGGTAGATCACAAGGTCAGGAGTTTGAGACCAGCCTGGCCAATATGGTGAAAACCTGTCTCTACTAAAAAATATGTATATACAAAAATTAGCTGGGTGTGGTGGCGCGAGCCTGTAGTCCCAGCTACTTGGGAGGCTGAGGCAGGAGAATCAATTGAACTCAGAAGGTAGAGGTTGCACTGAGCCAAGATCATGCCACTGTACTCCAGCCTGGGTGACAGAGCGAGATTCTATCTCAATAAGAAGGAGGAGGAGGAGGAGGAGGAGGAGGAGGAGGAGGAGGAGGAGAAGAAAGAGGAGAAACAATAGGCTGGGTACATGTGGGTCATGCCTGTAATCCCAGCACTTTGGGAGGCCGAGGTGAGCAGGTCCCTTTAGCTCAGGAGTTTGAGACCAGCCTGGCCAACATGGTGAGACCTCCCCATCTGTAGTAAAAATTCAAAAATTAACCAACGGTGGTGGTGCACATCTGTAATCCTAGCTACTCAGGAGGCTGAGGCATGAGAATCACTTGAACTCAGGAGGTAGAGGTTGCAGTGAGCCTAGACTATGCCACTGCACTCTAACCTGAGTGACAGAGCAAGACTCTGTCTCAAAATAAAGAAATAAAATAAGAAAGAAGAATAGCAAGTATTCACTGAGTGTTTCCCATGTCATAAGTGGTTTTCAGACCTGAGCTCATCCTTATCACAGCCCATCTACCACTCTGTCTTGAAGACCGAATACCGGGTACGAGGAATCCTGACATGATTTGGCCACAATCTCTAGCTTCTTGAAACGCTGATGCACACACACCAACTCACATTCCGTGAGAGTCTCTGTGACATGGATGAGGACTGGGGTTATAGGAACTCAAAAGAAGGAGGATTAATTATGACCAGGGGACAGGAGGCATGACAGAAGCCTCTGACTTGAACAATGAACAGAAATATAACAGATTACAAAGGGAGGGAAAGGGCCTTCTTAACAGAAGGAACAGCTCATGGAAAGGCACTGATTTTGAAGGTGAATTGCATGCTTCAGACATTCTCTGGAATGGTTACAGCATCAAGCACAGGAAGGTGGAGGCAGAGGGAGGGAAACACACTCCACATTGTAACTGAGCCAGGCAGAACCACTGGACCTGAAATACCATGGACTTTGAATCCCAGGCTCAAGTTTCTAACTCTTTCCTGTAGGCAATGAGATATGATTAAGGGCTTTTTGAGCATTGGAGTAACATGGAACTAATCTTTCTTCTGCCTTACGTCCCTTAAAAGCAGTGGGTTTTTTTTTCCCTGTTTTTGATAAAAATTAGTTCCATTTGGTTAGTGTTTTGTGACTGTAGACTTTCAAAGACCATCAGATCCAGCCCCTACCTTTTAGCAGGTGTGAGAGATAGGAAAGTTCTTCAAAGTTTTTATCTTAGACTACATTACAAGGAGAAGGAGTTACAGTCTCTTGCTCTATGGCCATTATCCACTATTAGGGTAAACATATACATATATATATATTCTCTAAATCAGCTACGTCTTAAATCCTCTACCTTGACTCACTCTGGCATGTCTGAACAGAACTGGGAAAGCTCCAAACACTAGTGCATGCCATTCCTTATGTGCAAAGTCTCATCACCGTCTCCTGACTACATTCCTCTCCTTCCTGTCTTTTTTCTCATCTTCGTTCCCCTTATCTATTCAAGAAATTTCCAAGTTTTACCCAATCAGGGCAAGCATAGAGCATGAGGCTCCGTTCTGGCCAATGGAAACTAGACATGGCAGTAGGGCGATTGTGTCAGGTTATGAAAGGTACAAATGTCCCTGTCTCTCCTGTTCAGGTGTGTGCTCATGGCAAGACTGCCAGTTGCACCCTTCCTGCTGGAATTAAACTAGCCTTGCTGAGTGATCCATTGTCTCAGTGTGGACTTTTCCTGACTCTGTAAAATATTTGAAGAAATTTATTATGAGCCAAATACTAGTGACTACGGCCCATGACACAGCCCTCAAGAGATGCTGAGAACATGTGTCCAGAGTGGTTGAGCCACAACTAGGTTTTATACATTTTCTGTGTTAAAACTGTAGGGATCAAGGTTCTTACCATGCAGATGAAGCCTCCAGGTAGCAGGTTTCAGAGAGAATAGACTGTAAATGCTTCTTATCAGACTTAAAAAGAGGACAGACTTAGTTGATTCTCTCCTGGATCTGGAGCAAAAGGCCTGGAAAGGGAAGGGGGTTCTCTATAGAATGTAGATTTTTTTTCCCCCACAAGAAACAACTTTGCAGGGCTATTTCAAGAGATGGCAAATAAAATATATTTGAGGTTAAGATATTTTGATTTCCTGATCTGTTATGCGATGTTATGCCAGAGTCAGGTCTGAAAACAAGCCACATTATGTAAGGTTAAATAAAACCCTTCTGATGAGACTATATGGTCTATAGGGCGTGGCTTCCCAGGCCCCTTAGATAGGAATTTGAACAAGAAAATAAAAAAGGTAAGAGTTTAGTCCTCAAAAAGACAAAGAGTTCTTAAAGAGTAGGCATGCTGGGTGCAATGGTTCATGCCTGTAATCATAGCACTTTGGAAGGCTGAGGTGGGCAGATCACCTGAGGCTGGGAGTTCGAGACCATCCTGACCAACAAGGAGAAACCCCATCTCTACTAAAAATACAAAATTATCTGGGCACAGTGGCACATACCTATAATCCCAGCTACTCGGGAGGCTGAGTCAAGAGAAGCTCTTGAACCCAGGAGGTGGAGGTTGCAGTAAGCCGAGATCGTGCCATTGCACTACAGACTGGGCAACAAGAGCAAAACTCCGTCTCAAAAAATAAAAAAATAAGTAAAGAGCAGGCAAGCTAGGCATGGTGGCACATGCTTGTATTCCCAGCTACTTGAAAGGTTGAGGTGGGAGGATCACTTGAATCCAAGAGTTCAAGGCTACAGCAAGCAAGAATTGTGCCACTACACTCTAGCCCAGGCAATAGAGCGAAATCCTGTCTCTAAAAATAAAGAAATAAATAGCTCAGGTAGTTTCACCCAGCACCCCACTCATTGAATAGATGTCTGTGAAAGAGCTGAGACAGAGAACATGAATCCACCATCTTCTCCGTAGGTCTTAGCACCTTCACGCCCTTCATAGAGAGTGAGACTCTTGTCGCTTGAATGAGACTCTAGTGCCTAAAGATATGCATACAGTTGTTTCTACTATATAGCCTCTTAGCACCTTCCTGTATTTTCTGACGATTAGGGGGTTATTGGAAGCAACTTTATTCCCAATTTCTGCCTCATGCTCTGGCCTGAGAGATCTCTTGACTAACCCCCATGGGTTCTCCAGAGGCTGCTGATGTCTGCGTGGATGTTTCCTGATCCCCTCTGCCTTCCACAGGTTGTACCATTCTGTTGAGCTCCTCTACTTGGGTGGTAACTGCCTCACCCTGCAGTTCTGTGTCTCTGCCAAGGTCACTGTGCCCTTCACTGTTTCCTGGGTGTAGAAGTGCTGACCCCTCGTGGTAGAACTCAGCATTGGTTCTGCCATGCTCTGGCAGACACGTGAGCAAAAGGCAGAAAGACTTGCTTCTTTTCTATCCCTCCACCAGGGCCCAGGAATTTACAGGTGTTAGGCCACCTGTACCTAACAGGCAGATGGACCTAGCTGGTGCGAAATTCTAAACATAGTAAAAGTTTGCAGAATTAAGCTGAACCTAAGAGGAGCACATCAATTAGGTTCTTTGGAGGCAAACAACAGAATATAATTCTGGACAATTTAAACAAATGGAGGCTAGATGCGGTGGCTCATGCCTGTAATCCCAGCACTTTGGAAGGCAGAGGCTGGTGGATCACCTGAGGTTAAGAGTTCAAGACCAGCCTGGCCAACATGGTGAAACCCTGCCTCTACTAAAATACAAAGATTAGCCGGACATGGTGGTGGGTGCCTGTAATCCCAGCCACTCAGCAGGCTGAGGCAGGAGAATCACTTGAACCTGGGAAGTGGAGGTTGCAGTGAGCCGAGATTGCACCACTGCACACCAGCCTGAGAAATAAGAGCGAGACTCCTCTCAAAAAAGAAACGAGGAATTCCGTTTTCTTTTTACTGTTCCCTGAGTAAACAGGAATAGTATTCTTTAGGGAGGATCTCCTGAAGGCAGATGTATGTCAGTCATATTCCCAAGGAACTGCAAACACTAGAGGCGTCCAGCAACAGAGCTCACGACCTGCTAGGACCGCATCTCCTCTCCAGCAGGCATTCTGAATTAGAGCCAGTTATTCTCCCCGCCGTTTCCCAACACAGCCCTCATGCTTCTACCTGTAGCCCTGCCTTTATTCTGTGTGTGTGAGAATTCTGCTGTTTTCCTCTCCACCTACTTCTGTCAGGAGGCTTTGCAGGACAGAGGGCTTGTCTGGCTGGCCCTGCATTGCCTCCCACTGGCCACACACATTTTGTTTTTTTATTTTTATTTTACTCATTTATTTTGAGACAATTTTACTCTGTTGCCAGGCTGGAGTGCAGTGGCGCAATCTCGGTTCACTGTAACCTCTGCCTCCTGGATTCAAGCGATTCTCCTGCCTCAGCCTCCCACATCGCTGGGGTG
This sequence comes from Saimiri boliviensis, assembly GCF_048565385.1. NCBI lineage: Eukaryota > Metazoa > Chordata > Mammalia > Primates > Cebidae > Saimiri > Saimiri boliviensis. The sequence goes on from NC_133449.1 coordinate 158,675,449, forward strand.
ACAGGCACCCACAACCGCGCCTGGCTAATTTTTGTATTTTTAGTAGAGAAGGGGTTTCACCAAGTTGGCCAGGCTGGTCTTGAACTTCTGACCTCAGGTGATCTGCCTACCTCGGCCTCCCAAAGTGCTGAGATTACAGAGGTGAGCTACTGCGCCTGGCCTGGCTGCACTTTCTAATCATATTCAAAATATACTCTGCCTGAAGCCCATCTCTAGGGGTTCTGTTTAGTTGGTTTGAGATGTGGCCAGGATTTGAGGACTTTTTTTTTTTTTGAGACGGAGTCTTGCTGACCTCAGGTGATCTGCTGGCCTTGGCCTCTGAAAGTGCTGGGATTACAGGCGTGAGCCATCACACCTGGCCTAATTTTTGTATTTTTATTAGAGACGGGGTTTCACTGTGTTGGCCAGGCTGGTCTTGAACTTCTGAACTCAGGTGATCTTCTGGCCTTGGCCTCCGAAAGTGCTGGGATTACAGGCATGAGCCACCACACCTGGCCTAATTTTTGTATTTTTATTAGAGATGGGGTTTCACTGTGTTGGCCAGGCTGGTCTTGAACTTCTGAACTCAGGTGATCTGCTGGCCTTGGCCTCCCAAAGTGCTGGGGTTACAGGCAGGAGCCACCGTGCCTGGCCAATTTGCAGTTTTCAGTGCACCAATTTTATTTTTTATTTTTAGACACAGGGGCTCACTCTGTTACCCAGGCTGGAGTGCAGTGATGCAATTACAGCTCACTGCAGCCTTGACATCCTGGGCTCAAGCAATCCTCTTGCCTTAGCCTCCAGGGTAGCTGGGACACAAGTGTGTGCCATTATGCCTGACTAAAATTTTTTTCCTATTTTTTGTAGAGATGGGGTCTCACTATGTTGCCCATGCTGGTCCTGAATTCTTGCGCTCAAGTGATCCTCCTGCCTTGACCTCCCAAAGTGCTGGGATTATAGGCCTCAGCCACTGTGCCCAGCTGAGTACAATGAATTTTTTAAAATTTAATAAATAAATATCTTATAATCTAGTTTGAGACCAAAAATATGTAGCAAACAGTTGGGCATGGTGGCCTGTGCCTTAATCCCAGCTACTTGGGAGGCTGGGGTGGAAGGACTGCTTGAGGCCAGGAGTTTTAGCCACAGTGAGCTATGATTGGGCCACTAGAGTCCAGCCTGGGCAACACAGCAAGACCCTGTCTCTAATGAATATATCATCAGGAAGTGGACAGAGTATATATGTGTGTGTGACATCAGGGAAAGTGCTGAGTACACTATTTGATGGCAACAGCAGCTGAAAGGAAGTGCAGGGTGGAGGAAGGAAGCAGCTATCAGATGTGGGTGGGAGGTCACAGGAACCTGCCGTGTCCCACTGCACCCACCCTGGGAAAGCTGTTACATGTCCATCAGCAGAAGAACATCTCGATCCCGGCTCACTGCAACCTCCGGCTCACTGCAACCTCCGGCTCACTGCAACCTCCGCCTCCCAGGTTATGGTGGGCGCGCCTGCTCTCATGGAGGTCCTGGTGTGCTGAGACCTTATGGAGTCCTCAGTGCAGTCATCTGTAACCGAGGGAGGGTCCAGCAGCTATAGCCAGAGGAACTACCTGGTGAGAAGGGGACGCTTCCTAGGACCTGACGTGGTTCTGGGCTCTTGGTTCTGTAATCAAGTCCCCGGACATTGTGTGGCATCAGTTTTAGAAGGTCCAGGATGGCTTGTCATGGTGGCTCATGCCTGTAATCCCAGCACTTTGGGAGGCCAAAGCAAGAGGATCACTTGAGGTCACGAGTTCAAGACCAGCCTGGCCTACATGGTGAAACCCCGTCTCTACTAAAAATACAAAAATTGTCGGGCACAGTGGCTCACACTTGTAATCCCAGCTCTTAAGGGAGGCAGAGGCAGGAGGATAGCTTGAGAGCCCAGGAGCTTGAGACCTGCCTAGGCAATATAGCAAGACCCGGTTCTCCACAAAAAGGAAAAAAAAAAAAGACAACTCCTCCCCACAAATTAGCTTGGCATGGTGGCACGATCCTGTAATACCAGCTACTCAGGAGGCTGAGACAGGAAAATTGCTTCACCTGGGAGGCAAAGGTTGCAGTGAGCCGAGATCATGCCACTGCCCTCTAGCCTGGGCGACAGAGTCAGATTCTGTCTCAAAAAAAAAAAAAAAAAAAAAAAAAAAGAAAGAAAAAGAAGGTCCAGGATCCTTCCTTAGGAAACAAGCCCCTTCCTGATGTAGGCCTACCAATCTCCATGCCACCTCCAACACTTTTAGCTTGGAATGACCACAGCATCTACAGCTGATGTCTCAGAGCCTTCATGCCCTCCTCCTGCTTAACTCCTCATTCCTCCAGCCGCAACTCCGGCACCATCCATCCAGAGATCCCTTCACCCATGTAGGGAAGGGATCACCCTTCACCCTCACCCTCTTCTACGGTGTGCCCCACAGCCTTGCTTCCGTCTGGAAACAGTCAGTACACTTACTCCACTCTGGCCATCTGTGCCTCCTCCAGATCGAGGAATGCACAGGAAGCATCTTTGTAATCTCAGCACCCAGCCAGGGCTTCCTGACCTTCAGGTGGCAACCAGCAAACCAGAGTGGGCCAGCGGGTAGGTGGAAGAATGCAGAATGCAGTGAGTGATTGAGGGGGTGGGTGAATGAATGAATGCAGGATGCAGTGAGTGAGTGAGTGGGTGAGTGAATGAATGAATGCAGGATGCAGTGAGTGAGTGGGTGAGTGAATGAATGAATGCAGGATGCAGTGAGTGAGTGGGTGGGTGAATGAATGATGCAGGATGCAGTGAGCGAGTTAATGCAGGATGCAGTGAGTTGGTGGGTGAATGAATGCAGGATGCAGTGAGGGAGTGGGTGGGTGAGTGAATGAATGAATGCAGGATGCAGTGATGAGTGGGTGAGTTGATGTCTGAATGAATGAATGTAGGATGCAATGCATGGGTCAGCGAATGAGTGGGTGGGTGGATGAATGAGGAAGCGCGCGTCACGGAAACCCGGTGTGATCAGTGAATGAGGGAACGAGGGCGTGACTGGGCAAGGGGAGATGTGAGTGAACAAGGGTGCGGCGGGTGTCGGTTTGCGTCCAAGGCGGCCCACTGGCGAGCTCTGAGGTCCTGCGGCGGAAGGAACCCGCGTAGCCTGCCGGCTGTGTCCACGTGGACGGGGAGGGGCCTGTGGGCGTGACTAGGGGGATGTGGGCGGGGCGAGGCCTGGCGGCGGGCCCAGCAGGGGCGGGCTGTGGGCGTGGCGCGCCGGGAAGGCCGTGAGACCAGGCCGTGTGTGGGCGGGGCGCGGGCGCGGCGCGGCCGGGCGGCGAGGGAGGAAGTCACGTGGGCGCGCGGGCTCACATGACTGGCCGCGAGATGGACCCGCTTCCCGCGGCGGCAGTCGGGGCGGCAGCTGAGGCGGAGGCTGGCAAGGAGGCGGATCCCCAGGCGGCAGGTAGGGCGCGGGGCTGCGGCAGCCCCCACCTGCTCTGGTCCCGCGGCCCGACCACTCTCGGCAGGAGGGGCTCAGCCGCCGTGCGCGGTCCCCGACTCGTTTCCTGCCCCCGCGCCCGGCGTTAGCCCCCGCGCCTCAGTCCCTCGGGGGTCCCCCAGCCTTCCCGCGCGCCTGTTCTTTGGGGATCCCCCTGCTCTTCCGCGCCCTTGTCCGTTGGGGATACCCCTGCCCTCCCGCACCCCCGTCCCTCGGGGGTCCCCCTGCCCTCCCGCGTCCCCGTCCCTTGGGGGGGTCCCTGTGGCCTCTCGCGCCTCCGTCCCTAGGGGTCCCCTGCCCTCATGCGCCGGGAAAGCCCTGTCCAGGTTACAGCTGGCCGCGTTCCGAGGCGCCTTTCTGGGGCTCTCAGAGGCGTCCTCGGTGGCAGTTTCCTCCTCGCCCCTGTCCTGGTGCCCTGGTCTTGTGCCCTGCCCGGTCACGCTGAGCCATGGCCCTGGGGGCACCTTTCCTGGACTTGGATGCCTTTCCCAACCACCTACCCTCTCTCAAGCTCGTCAGGTGTGTGATGTTGGGCCAGTAATTTCGCCTCTCGGGGCCTCTGTTTTCTCATCTGTGAACCAGATCTATAGATGTGTAGCTGTTATTTCTGTTTTTTAGAGGATGGAGTCTTGCTGTGTTGCCCACACTGGAGTGCCTTGACAGGATCGTGGCTCATTGCAGCCTCAAACTCAAGTGATCCTCCCGTCTTAGCCTCCCAAAGTGCTGGGACTAAATGCGCATGCAATCATGCCCACTAATTTTTTTTTTGTAGAGATGGGGTCTTGTGGCTGGTCGTGGTGGCTCACGCCTGTAATCCAAGCACTTTGGAGGCCAAGGCGGGCGGATCACCTGAGGTCGGGAGTTCACCACCATGGTGAAACTTCGTCTTAAAAAGTAAAAAAGAGAGAGAGAGAGATGGGGTCTTGCTATGTCTGGAGCTCCTGGCCTCAAGCGATCCTCATGCCTTGAACTTCCAAAGTGCTAGGAGTAAAGGCATGAGCCACCATGGTTCCTAGTCTGTATTTCTCTTTTTTTTTTTGAGACAGATTTTCACTCTTGCCCAGGCTGGAGTGCAATGGTGGGATCTCAGCTCACTGCAACCTCTACCTCCTGGGTTCAAGCGATTCTCGTGCCTCAGCCTCCCGAGTAGCTGGGATTACAGGCACCCACCATGACGGTTGGCTAATTTTTGTATTTTTAGTTGAGATGGAGTTTCACCATGTTGGCTAGACTGGTCTTGAACTCCTGACCTCAGGTGATCGGCCCACCTCAGCTTCCCAGAGTGCTGGAATTACAGGCATGAGCCACCGTGCCCGGCCTCCGGTATTTCTCTTTAAGGCATTTGGGTTAATGAAGAGGATAACCATTAGAAGGAGTACAGGAGGGTGCCCCTTATTTCTGGATGTTTCTTCCTGTCGTCCCAGCTGCCGGAGAATAATAGATATAGGTGGGTGTTGGTGAGTTATGGTTTCTTCTTGGTTGGGGGGGTGGCGCAAGGTTGGGGAATCCCCTTAAGGGGAAGTCTGGCACGGTGTCACTGAGGAGGTGATGAGTGAAGTGAGTTCTGGAGGATGGGTAGTTTCTTCACTGGGGAGAAACGGCATCGGGGAGCAGGAGAGGCATTGTTGCATTTGGTTGTGGTCCTCCATGTGAAGACCCTGTATCTAGAAAGAAGATCCTTCCAGAATTGATCTTCAGTTATTTTTTCCTTTCCCTTTTATCAGTGTAAGGGGAGGCTCACTGATTAGAACATCCTGTCCATGAGGTCGCATGTTGGAGGCCAGCGTGGGCCCCAGGCCCAACCCCTTCCGAGGGGGTCACTTGGAAACAGTAGGCTGTGATTGGATTGCAATGCTGCTGCTACCTTAGTTTGTAAAGCAATTCAGCGTTGCTGGAGGGCCTGGTGGTTCAGGGTTCCTCTGCAGGTGTAGGGACGGTGTTTCCTTCAGGACTCATAGAGGTAGACTCCAGAGGCTACCATAATGGTGTGATTTAGAGATCGTCTGAGCTCTGAGACTGCCCTCTCTTTGATGTGGCCTGGAATTCCTTTAGGTACTTGGCTTTTCTTGGGGGCAGTGGTGATTTTATCAGGAGTGCTAATGGGATCCACAGGCTAGTAGTGCTGGGACAAGGTATGCTTCACAGTGCCCTTTCCTGGAACCAGGCGAATCTGAAAGTGGAGCTCACAGACTTGGGACGTAGCCTGTCTTTCTGTGTGAAATGTGGTCCTCATCCTGGCTGTGGGGAGAAGTGGTATAGCAGACCTTTTTACATTGAGAGAGAAAACTAAAATCCAGGGGTAAGTAATTTGCCCAAAGTAGGCAGCGTCAAGGGAATGTGTGTTGGTGGGGACCCTGATTGGATGGGCTGGAGTCAGAAAACGTCGGCCTTGAGACCAAGCACTGTGGCTCATGCCTGCAATCACAGCACTTTGGGAGGCTGAGGAGGGAGGATTGCTTGAGCCCAGGAGCTTGAGACCAGCCTGGGCAGCATAGTGAATCCCATCTCAAATTTTTTAAAAAAGAAAACAAAAACAAAAACAGCAAAGAAAAAAATTAAGTCTTTGAATTTTGTCTGGAGACTATATTATTATGACCTACACTTTGACTATGGTTGGTTTGAAGGAGTAGTTGTGCCTTATGGGTATGCGGTGAATTTCCTCTTCTCTAGGGTTTTGGTCACATAGCCACAGCCCACCAGTGCTATTCATGTGGGGACTGTGACATCTCCTCCGTCTTTGGTGTTGCCAAAAAAAAAAAAAGAAAAAAAAAAGTGCTTGTTGTACTTTTCTGCATTAAGAGTCTCATTCTATTCTAATTCTTTGAAGCTTACACTGTGAATGCTCTTTAGGGCAGCTCCCTCCTTAAAAACTTAACTTTCGGCTGGGCATAGTGGCTCACGCCTGTAATCCAAGCACTTTGGAGGCCAAGGCGGGCGGATCACCTGAGGTCAGGAGTTCAAGACCAGCCTGACCAACATGGTGAAACACCGTCTAAAAAAAATAAAAATAAAAAGTAAAAAAACTCTTAACTTTCAGTAATGTCACACGTGGACAAATGTATTTTCTTTGTGAAAGAATAGAACATTGTAGAATAAGTGAAAGTCCCACCCTAATTGCAGTCATCTCCTGCCTTACCTGAGAGGTAACCATTGTTTTCAGTTCGGGATGGATCCTTTCAATTCTGTTTTCACATTTTATTCTTATGTTTACTCAGAAAATATATACCTCCTTATATAAGTGTGTTCACGTTTCCCTAGGCTAGTGTATTAATTTTCTAGTTTTTTCATTTATAAAATAAAGAAAAGGAAAAGAAAACTAGAAAATTAATTTAAAAGAAAAAACTAGAAAATTAATTAAATAAAAAAAAGAAAAAAATTATAATTTATGATTATTTGAGACAGAATCTCACGCTGTCGCCCAGGCTGGAGGGCAGTGGCATGATCACAGCTCACTGCAACCTCTGCCTCCCAGGTTCAAGTGATTCTCTTGCCTCAGCCTCCTGAGCAGCTGGGATTACAGGCATGTGCCACCATGCCTGGCAAATGTTTGTATTTTTGGTAGAGACGGGGTTTTGCCATGCTGGGCAGGCTGGTTCTTGAACTCCTGGCCTCAGGTGATCCACCCGCCTCAGGCTCCTGAAGTGCTGGGATTACAGGCATGAGCCACGGTGTTCAGTGTAGTCTCTCTCTCTTTTTTGGGGAGTCGGGGGATAGAGTCTTACTCTGTTGCTCAGACTGGAGTGTCGTGGCACCAATCACAGCTCATTGCAACCTCAGACTCTTGGGCTCAGGTGATCCTCCCACCTCAGCCTCCTGAGTAGCTGGAGCTATAGGCATGCACCATCACACCTGGCTCATTTTTTTAAATTTTTTTTTAGAGATGGGTTGCAGTGAACCAGGCTATGTTTGCCCAGGCTGGTTTCAGACTCCTGGCCTCTCAAGCAGGCTCCCACCTGGACCTCCCAAAGTGCTAGATTACAGGCATGAGGCACCGTGCCTGGTTGGATTTTATATTGACACTATTCCTATCAAAATACCTGATTGACTGGAGCATTCTGTCCTCTGACTGTGCAGGAGAAGGGTTTATTTCAGGGCCTGTTTTCAGGTCATGAAGCTCGATGCTTATGACACGAGTGAGAACAGCAGTGAGTGTGGTATCTGTGCTCAATCATCCGACCTGATTTCTCAGGACTGATCAATACATGGATCGAAATATGTGCAGATGACCAGGGCATATTCTGGCTCTGCTGTATACAGTCCTGCAGGCCTACGTGGACTCTTTAGAATAAGGGAGAGTCACGCCTCACTTGTGTCTGTGTGGCTCATCCAGTGGCATTCCATACATTCCATTTTGTTCGGACACTCCGCGCTGTCTGTGGAGACCTGGGGATGACTCCTTGAGTGACATTGAGTCAGGTCCAGAGCTCCGTCACCCCCGCCCCCAGCCTTCCCCTCTTGCCTGGGCAATTTCCATGCACCGTGGGCTCCCACCGGCCCTCACCTGCAGCTGCTATCTCATGCCGGTATGTTCTGTGTGAATATGTTGGTCAAAATTCATTGCACTGTCACTTAGGATTTATACTTTTTTTTTTGAGACAGAGTCGTGCTCTGTGGCCCAGGCTGGAGTGCAATGGTGTGATCTCGGCTCACTGCAACCTCTGCCTCCTACGTCCTAGTGATTCCTTTTATTTTTTATTTTTTGGAAATGAATTTTGCTCTTGTTGCCCAGGCTGAAGTGCAGTGGCGTGATCTTAGCTGGTCTTGAACTCCTGATCTCATGATCCACCTGCGTTGGCCTCCCAAAGTTCTGGGGTTACAGACGTGAGCCACTGCACCCAGCCAGAAGAGAAGTTTTAAATCCAGGGTAAAAAGTGTTCATGAGCTGGAGAAGGAATATTCATGTTGAAAATTGAGGACGTCTGCTGAGTCTCTTTCATTTGATTTCAGTGAAAAACTTGTAGTGTGACATGTCATTCATTTTCCCCATCCTGATGAAGAAATAAAAGCAGGCTTCACAAAGTCCTGATTTCTATTTTGCGGGGTATGGGTCAGGGCAAGTGACTGAATTCCTTCTCTCTGTTGCCCTGTAACAAGGGCTTTCAAACTGTTGTCCCTGACCAGTGGCAGCATTCTGGAACTTGTTAGAAATGCAGATTCCAGGCCGAGCATGATCGCTCACTCCTGTAGTCCCAGCACTTTGGGAGGCCGAGGTGGGTGGAGTTGGAGGCCAGCCTGGGCAACAGAGCGAGACCCCCATCTCAAAAAATAAAAATAAGGCCGTCATGATGGCACACACCTATAATCCCAGCACTTTGGGAGGCTGAAGTGGGTGGACCACCTGAGATCAGGAGATCGAGAACAACCTAGCCAACATGGTATAACCCCCTCTCTACTAATACAAAAATTAGTGGGGTGTGGTGGCGGGTGCTGTCATCCGAGCTACTCAGGAGGCTGAGGAAGGAAAATCGCTTGAACCTGGAAGGTAAAGGTTGCAGTGAGCCAAGACTGCACCACTGAACTCCAGCCTGGGCAACAGGAGAAAAACTCCATCTCAAAAAAAAAAAACAATAATAATACTAAATAAATAAAAATAATTAAAAATAAAAATAAGCCAGTGAGATGGCTTATACCTGTAATCCCAGCATTTTAGGAGGCCAAGAAGGGCAGATCACTGGAGGCCAGGAGTTCGAGACCAACCTGGGCAACACAGTGAGACTTGGTCTCTACTAAAAATACAAAAAAAAAAAAAAAAAAAAAATCAGCCACGTGTGGTAGTGTGCGCCTGTAATCCCAGCTACTCCAGAGGCTGAGGCATGAGAATCACTTGAAGCCGGGAGGTGGAAGTTATAGTAAGCCGAGATCACACCACTGCACTCTAGCCTCAGCGACAGAGCGAGATTCCGTCTCAAAAAAGAAAAAGAAAAGAAAACAGTGCTCAGCACGTAATAGATGCTTAATAAACACCTCCAGGCTGGAATGCAGTGGTGTGACCACGGCTAACTGTAGCCTCAAACTTGTGGGCTCAAGCAGTCCTCCACCCTCAGCCTCCCAAGTATCTAGGACCACAGGTGCAGGCCACCACACCCAGGTAATTTTTTTATTTTGTGCAGATGGGGTCACCCCATGTTGCCCAGGCTGGTCTCCAACTCCTAAGCTTAATGATCCACCCACCTTGGCCTCCCAAAGAGCTGGAATTACAGGTGTTAGCCACTGCACCAGGCCAAATTACCTAATTTTAAAGAAGCACAAAAAATTTTAATAATCTCTTCTCTAAAGAAGATGCAGAAATGGCCAGTAGGCACATGAAAAAAAAGCTTGTCTGGGCACGGTGGCTCACTCCTGTAATCCTAGCACTGTGGAAGCCGAGGCGGGTCGATCACCTGAGGTCCGGAGTTTGAGACCAGCCTGTCCAAGATGGTGAAACCTCATCTCTACTAAAAATACCAAAAATAGCTGAGCATGGTGGTGGGAACCTGTAATCTCAGCTAGTCAGGAGGCTGATGCAGGAGAATCACTTGAACCCAGAAGGCAGAGGTTGCAGTGAGCCAAGACCTCACCATTGCACTCCAGCCTGGGCGGCAGAGCGAGACTCCAACTCAAAAAAAAAAAAAAAAGAGAGGAAAGAAAAGAAAAGATGCTCAACCACATTGAGATGTCACCATCCCCATCGCGATGGCTATAATCACACAGACAGGTGGTCACCAGTACTGGCGAGGACATCGGGATCATAGCCCTCATAGAGTGCTGGTGTCTGGAAGTCTACCGGGCACTTCAGAGACCATCTCTTTATTCCTAAAAACGCTGTAAGTAGGTTCATTTGTGATCCCATTTTACAGATGCAAAAACTGGAGGCCCAGCTGGTGATGACCTGCCCAAGGCCAAAGAGCCAGCAAGGTGGCTGTGGGGACAGCACCCGTACCAGGCTACCCAATGTTACCAAAGCCTGGGCTCCCTCTCTGGCGGCCTAATTCAACACCCAAAACCTGTGAGCAGGAGCTGCAGCCACAGGTCTGTCTGTGACTGTCAACAAGTAGCTCACCGCTCTGCACTCAGCATTTCCTTCTCTAAAATAAGGCCAAGGCCAAGCGAGGCTCACACCTGTCAACCCAGCACTTTGGGAGGCCAAGGCGGGATGATCACCTGAACCAGGAGTTGGAGACCAGCCTGGGCAACATGGCAATACCCCATCTCTACAAAAAAATAAAATTAGTCGGGCATGGTGGTGCATACCTGTGGTCCAAGCTACTCCGGAGGCTGAGGTTTGAGGATCACTTGAGCCCCAGGAGTTCAAGGCTACAGTGAGCTATGATTGTGCCACTGTTCTCCAGCCTGGGTGACAGAGTAAGATCTAGTCTCATAAAATAAAATGTAAAAATAAAACAAAATAATAAAAGACAAGACCACCCACCTCACTGTTTGGCCGCAAGAATTCAAAACAGAAAATAATGGCCAAGCGCAGTGGCTCACGCCTGTTATCCCAGCACTTTGAGAGACTGAAGCAGGTGGATCACTTGAGGTCAGGACTTCGAGACCAGCCTGGCCAACACAGTGAAACCCCATCTCTATAAATACAAAAATTAGCAGGACATGGTGGCACACACCTGTAATCCCAGCTTGGGAGGCTGAGGCACAAGAATTGTTTGAACCCAGGAGGCAGAGACTACAATGAGCTGAGATCATGCCATTGCATTCCAGCCTGGGCAACAGAGAGATATTCCATCTAAAAAAACAAAAAAAGCTGGGTACACTAGCTCACACCTGTAATCTCATGCAATCTCAGCACTTTGGGAGGCCGAGGCAGGTGGATCGCCTGAGGACAGGAGTTCTAGACCAGCCTGGCCAACATGATAAAACCCTGTCTCTACTAAAAAGGCAAAACTTAGCTGGGTGTGGTGGCAGGCATCTGTAATCCCAGTCTTAAAAAAAACAAAAACCAAAAAACAGAAAATGCTTTTGGGGTCTCAAGCATAAATTCTTTGCCTCGGCCTATGTCCAGAAGAGTTTTCCCAGTGTTATCTCCTAGAGTTGGTATAGTTTCAGGTCTTAGATTTAAGACTTTGATCCATCCTGAGTTGATTTTGCATATGGTGGGAGATAGCAATCCAGTTTCATTCTTCTGAGTGCGGTTATCCAATTTTCCCAGCACCACTCATTAACTAGGGTGTCTTTCCCCAGTGTTATGTTTTGGTATGTTTTGTCCAAGATCTGTTGGTTGTAAAAATGTAGCTTTATTTCTGGGTTCTCTATTCTGTTCCCTGGGTCCATGTGTGTACTCTTACGCCAATACCACGCTGCTTTGGTTACTACGGTCTTACAGTTTAATTTCAAGTCAAGTAATTCGATGCCTCCAGATTCATTCTTTTTGCTTTGGATTGCTTTGGCTTTTTGGGCTCATTGTTTCCATGTGAATTTTAGGATTTTTTTTTTTCTAATTCTGTGAAAAATGACATTGGTATTTTGAGAGGAATCGCACTGAATCTATAGGTTGCTTTGGGCAGGAAGGTCATTTTCACAATACTGATTCTCCCAATCCCTGAGCACAGGATTTTTTCCAGTTGTTTGTGTCATCTATGATTTATTTCATCAATGTTTTGTCAGTCTCTCTGTAGAGATCTTTCACATCCTTGGTTAACTATATTCCTGAGTTTGGTTGTTGTTATTGTAGCTATTGTAAATGGGAATGAGTTCTTGATTTGATTCTCAGCTTGGTGGGTGATTCTCAGCAGTGCTACTGGTCTGTGTACATTGATTTTGTAACCTGAAACTTCACTGAATTCTTTTCTCAAGTCTAGGAGTTCTCTAGAGGAGTCTTGAGGGTGTTCTAGGTATAATATCATATTATCAGCAAAGATAGTTTGACCTCCTCTCTTCTAATCTGGATACACTTTATTTCTTTCTCTTGCGTGACTGCTTATAAAAATGGGGCCTGGCCTGGTACAGTGGCTCACGCCTGTGATCCCAGCACTTTGGGAGGCTGAGGCAGGCGGATCACCTGAGGTCAGGAGATAGCCTGGCCTACATGGTGAAACCCCATCTCTACTAAAAATACAAAAATTAGCGGGGCATGGTGGCACACACCTGTAATCCCAGCTGTTTGGGAGGCTGAGGCACGAGAATTGTTTGAACCTGGGAGGCGGGGGCTACAGTGAGCTGAGATCGTAGCTGGGACTACAGGTGCACACTGCCATGATGGATTAATTTTTGTTTTGTATTTTAGTTTCATCATGTTGTCCAGGCTGGTCTTGAACTCCTGAGCTCAGGCAATCCCACTGACTTGGCCTCCCAACATTTTGTGTTATTTTGTGGGTTTTTTTTGTTTCTTTTTTTGAGACAAACTTTCACTCTTGTTGCCCAGGCTGGAGTGCAATGGCATGATCTCAGCTCACCGCAACTTCCGGCTCCAGGGTTCAGGTGATTCTCCTGTCTCAGCCTCCTGAGTAGCTGAGATTACAGGCATGCGCCACCATGCCCTGCTAATTTTTGTATTTTTAGTAGAGATGGGGTTTTGCTATGCTGGCCAGGCTGGTCTCAAACTCCTGACCTCAGGTGATCCGCCTGCCTCGGCCTCCCAAGGTGCTGGGATTACAGGCATGAGCCACCCCGCCCAGCCTGAAACTTTTTTTTTAACTGATATTTTATCATATTAGCACTTTCGAAGCACAAATTTTTGTTCCTTAATGCATTATTATATAGACATTAGGTAGAAAATTATAAAAACTAGCAGTGTAGAAAAATGTCAAGTGAAAAGAACTAACTATAAAGACGCATATTCACTATGATGAGAACTACGTAAAAAGCAATAAACAGGAAATAAGGAAATATACTAAAATGCACCAGCTGTGTTAAAGGGGTGGCATTACAGGGGATTTATCTAAAAATGTTTGCCCTTGTGGTTATATCATTTGTATAACAGAATTTTCTGAAAGCGCCAGTTCATACTAAAACCTGTTACTGGGTCTGATTACAACTCACTCATCAGGCTCCTAGTGGACACCAGCACACATCAGGTTTTGGAAGATTTCTGGAAAATAACGTAATTGGGCTTCTTGAGAGGTATTACCTAACTTGACTTTCTTTCTTTTCCTAGGGCATCTTCCGGGGATTAATCAAACTTTGTGTAATTTCACTTTAAATTTGCATAACACACAAACTTCAAAATGCTTACAGGGAACTAAAAAGACCCCCATTAAACCCCTACAGCACACAGCAGAAACAGCAAGGGCATCTGACAACCCAGTTAACAGGAAATAGCATGAAGGGTGGACCAGCTTCTCCTGGGGCTGAACACACGCCCCACCTCAGTCCCCCCAAAGGGGACCCTACCTGATATTTTAATGCCAATGTTTTCCCAAAAACACTTCTCACAAAGCAATTCTGCCCCTTAAGTCCGGTTATGTAATTTTTTTTCGTGATTCTATAGTAGAAATATGCAGAACGTGAGGGCGCTCCAGTTTCTCAGAAGGTGGCAATGGGCCTGGCACAGTGGCTCATGCCTGTAATACCAACACTTTGGGAGGCTGAGGTGGGTGGATCACTGAGGTCCCAAGTTCAAGACCATCCTGGCCAACATGGTGAAACCCCATCTCTACTAAAAATACAAAAATTAGCCAGGTGTGGTGGTGGACACCTGTAATCCCAGCTACTTGGGAGGCCGAGGCAGAATTGCTTGAACCTGGGAGGCAGAGGTTGTAGTGAGCTGAGTTGGTGCCACTGCACTCCAGCCTGGAAACAAGTGAGATTCCGTCTCAAAAAAAAAAAAAAAAAAAGAGGGTGACAATGCTTATGACCAACAGCCAGGCTCTCCACTGCTCTCGGGTTCTGGGCCTCCTGCCTGCATCCTTCAAGCTTCTAATCACTGCATGGCTCCTCTCAGACTCAGCAGGTCCTGAGAAGCCACCCACGTCCAGCCAGCACCATGATCACTCCAGGTCTCTTCTCAACACCCCAGCAAACAGGACAGGCACACATCTCTTTTTGTAATGTGTTTTTCTCTGGAAAGACAAAATAATACCAAAACAGACTTCCCCTACCCGGAACACATCACTTTCTTGCTAACCACAAATTCTGGCAAACTCTGTTCTACATAACAGTGATTCAGTTAGTTCCTCTTTCTTCAAATTGCTGCATTTTACCTTGCAAATTGTGTATGTGTGTGTGTGCATGTGAGTGAGAGAGAGAAGGCGGGGATGGGTTTAAAGACCAGTAATAAAACGTATTTGCAGTGTGGTCAAACTGCAATGTGATAATCTCTTATAAAAATTTATAAAAATGTAATTCAAATATTTGAGACTCTCCTACACAGCAGATAGTGTTCTAGATACTGTGGTTAAAGAAAAATAGGTTCTGGTTTCTGGAGAGAGCCAGAATCAAAAAAAGAAAAAAGAAACAAAACTATATAAATAAGAAAAAATAAATTTTTAAGAAATAAAGTAAGTTTGTTCATCAGGAGGTTACTACCAAAATGTATGTCATTAGACAGCCGTGGTGGCTCACACCTGTAATCCCAGAACTTTGGGAGGCTGAGGTAGGTGTATCACCTGAGGTCAGGAGTTCGATACCAGCCTGGTCAACATGGTGAAACCCTGACTGTACTAAAAATAAAAATTAGCTGGGCATGGTGGCACACACCTGTAATTCCAGCTACTGGGAGGCTGGAGTGGGGGTCACTTGAACTCGGGAGGCAGAGGTTGCATTGAGACTAGATTGCGCTACTACACTCCAGTCTGGCAACAGAGCAAGACTCCATCTCAAAAAAATAAAAATAAAAAAGTTTGTCATGGAAGGGAGAAGAATGGGGCAGAATGGTTCAGGTGGATTGCGTCTACTGTATAAACAATACTGTGAAGTATAATTCAATCACCATAAAATGCACAAATCTTTTTTTTTTTTTTTTTTTTTTTTGAGACAGAGTCTTGCTTTGTCACCCAGTCTGGACTGCAGTAGCATGTTCTTGGCTCACTACAACCTCCACCTCCTGGGTTCTTCCGCCTCAGCCTCCTGAGTAGCTGGTATTAGAGGCACCCACCAGCATGCCCGGCTAATTATTATATTTTTGTTGTTGGCCAGGCTGGTCTTGAACTCCTGACCTCAGGTGATCCACCCACCTCGGCCTCCCAAAGTGCTGGGATTACAGGTGTGAGCCACTGTGCCCAGTCATAAATTTGTTTTTTAATAGGGATGGGGTCTCCCTCTGTTGCCCAGGCTGCCCTCAAACTCCTGGTCTCAAGTGATCCTCCTGCCTTGACCTCCCAAAGTGTTAGGATTATAGGCATAAGCTACCACACCCTGCTCAAAATGTACAAATAGGCCAGGTGGGGTGGCTCCCACCTGTAATCCCAGCACTTTGGGAGGCCAAGGCAGGCAGATCACATGAGGTCAGGAGTTTGAGACCATCCTTCCTGGCCAACATGGAGGAACTTCATCTCTACTAAAAATATAAAAATTAGCCAGGTGTGGTGGCACAAGCCTGTAATCCCAGCAGTTTGGGAGGCTGAGGCAGGCGAATCACCTAAGGTTGGGAGTTAGAGAACAGCCTGACCAACATGGAGAAATCCCGTCTCTACCAAAAATACAAAAGTAGTCAGGCATGGTGGTACATGCCTGTAATCCTAGCTACTCGGGTAGCTTAGGCAGGAAAATTGCTTGAACCCAGGAGGTGGAGGTTGTAGTGAGCTGAGATCATGCCAGTGCACTCCAACCTGAGAGACAGAGCAAGACTCTGTCTCCAAAAAAACACTTCACTACTTACAGATTCTGAATCAGCTAATAAATAAATAAAAACTTCTCTAACCTACTGTTATTCTGAAATTAACAAACTGTTCTCAGGAAGTGGAAGCAGAAGTTTCCTAATCGTATTATAGCCATGGGGTTAGAAATGAGAGTTCAGCAGCTCTGTGGCCAGGGAACAGCAGGATCACCCCTCAAATGTGGGGAAATAGAGATGCGTCTGTTACAGGGAGCACACTTCACCCACCATCCTTTCATGCCAAACGTGCCTCCCCTAACTACTATACTAACTACCATATGTCGCCTACTGTTTCTTTTTCTTTTCTTTCTTTTTTTTTAAATTTGAGACAGGGTCTTTCTCTGTCTCCTAGGCTGAAATGCAGTGGCATGATTACCACTCACTGCAGCCAGAACCTTCTGGGCTTAAGCAATCCTCCTACCTCAGCCTCCCAAGTAGCTGGGACTACAAGCACGCATCACCACGCCCAGCTAATTTTTGTATTTTTCATAGACACGGGGTCTCACTATGTTGCCCAGGCTGGCCTCTACCTCCTGGACTCAAGTAATCCTGCTGCCTTAACCTACCAAAGTGCTGGGATTACAGGCATGAGCCATAGGACCCAGTCTAGGTTGTATACTTTAAAAAGTAACTTTTTACTTTTTTTTTACTTTTTTGAGAGGGAGTCTTGCTCTGTGTCTCCCAGGCTGGAGTGCAGTGCCATGATCTCGGCTCTCTGCAACCTCCAAGTCCTGGGTTCAAGCGATTCTACTGCCTGAGCCTCAGAGTAGCTAGGATTACAGGCACATGCCACCATGCTTGGCTAACTCTTGTATTTTTGGTAGAGAGGGGGCTTCACCATGTTGGCTAGACTGGTCTTGAACTCCTGAACTCAGGTGATCCACCTGCCTTAGCCTCCCAAAGTGCTGAGATTACAGGGAGGAGCCACAACACCCAGCCTAGGTCATTTACTTTAAACAGAAACTTTTGATAGCCTCAATTTCATTAACCTTAAGGTTTATTTTTAATACCTTACTTAATAGAACATTAAAATATTTTGAAATAAAGTCACTCCATCCCTACAACCTGTATACATCTTTATTCATGTTTGCATATTACTTTCCATGTGCATAAAGTTGTAATGTGCCATATAGACTATTTTATTTAAATTTTTTAAAGGTTTTATATTTTTCAAAAATTAATTTTTCATAGAGATAGGGTCTCACTATGTTGCCCAGGCTGGTCTCGAATTCCTGGGCTCAAGCAATCCAGGCTGAACAATAGAACAAGACTGTCTCAAAAAAAAAAAAAAGAAAAAAGATTAATGAAAAAAATATTAAAAGAATTATTGTCCAGATTGGGTGGCTCATGCCTGTAATCCCAGCACTTTGGGAAGCTGAGGTGGGCAGATCCATTGAGTTAGGAATTTGAGACCACCTGCCCAACATGGAGAAACACCATTTCTGCTAAAAATACAAAATTAGCCAGGTGTGGTGGCACATGCCTGGTAATCCCAGCTACTCGGAAGGCAGAGACAGGAGAATTGTTTGAACCCAGGAGGCGGAGGTTGTGGTGAGCTGAGATCGTGCCATTGTACTCTAGCCTAGGCAATACGAGCGATACTCCATCTAACGTGTGTGTGTGTGTGTGTGTGTGTGTGTGTGTGTGTGTATATATATAATATATATAAATTACCTGAGCATGGTGGCACGCACTTTGTAGTCCCAGCTCCTTAGGAGGCTGAGGCAGGAGAATCACTTGAACCCGGAAGGTGGAGGTTGCAGTGAGCTGAGAAAGTGCCCCTGTACTCCAGCCTGAGCGACAGAGTGAGACTGTGTCTCAAAACAAAAACTTTATACAGAGGCTGGGCGCAGTGGCTTATGCCTATAATCCCAATACCCTGGGATTGCAGTAAACCAGGATTGCACCATTGCACTCCTGCCTGAGCAAGCAGGGGAAAAAAAAAAAAAAGAACTATGCTTCACGCTTCGTGGTGTTCTGGGAGAAACCTTTTTACTTGGCTACATTCCTCGGTGTGGCTGTATAGCTCACCGTGCTTTTGAATAAACTGATGGTGTTGTCATGTGCTCTGCCCCATCCGTGGAGCCTACAATTCAAAATTCAGTTACTGGCTGGGTAGAATGGATCATGCCTGTAATCCCAGCACTTAGGAGGCTGAAGGGGGCAGATAATCTGAAGTCAGGAGTTTAAGACCAGCCTGGCAATGTGGCAAAACACCATCTCTACTAAAAATACAAAAATCAGCCAGCTATGGTGGCACATGCCTATAATCCCAGCTACTCGGGAGGCTGAGGAAGGAGAATCACTTGAATCTGGGAGGTGGAGGTTGCTGTGAACCGAGATCCCACCACTGCACTCCAGCCTGGGCGACAGAGCGAGACTGTCTCCAAAAAAAAAAAGAAAAAATAAACACCAAAGAACAAAATTCAGATATTATTTTTGCAGAAAATCTTAGTGGACATTTTTATGGTATCCAAAGGTAAATTTCTATCATGGATATATTAAATTTACAGTGAAAATCACACACACACACACACACACACACACACACACACACACACACACACAATTACAGACACACGCCATTCCCCTCCCCTCCCTTTCCCTACTCGTGCTGTTTTAGAGCTGACGGGCATTGTTTCCAGGCAGGTCTTTGCTCTTCTCTCCCGTTCAGCTCGGTGACTTTTCTACACGAGCACACCAGTGCCATAGCACCCAGATAAGCAACAGCAGACTTAGTGCCCACACCCCCTCAGGCCTCGTCAGTCACTACTTCTCACAGTTTAGGAGTTTTTTGGGGATCTGCCTGTTTGGGGGTTTTTGATTTTGAGACAGGGTCTCACTCTGCCACCCAGGCGGGAGTAAAGTGGTGCAATCACAGCTCACTGTAGCCTTGACCTCCCAGACTCAGGCAATCCTCCCACCTCAGCCTCCTGAATAAGTATCTGGGACCATAGGCACATGCCACCACACCCAGCTAATTTTTGTATTTTATGTAGAGATCAAGTTTCCTCATGTGGCCCAGGCTGGTCTCCAACTCTCAAACTCAAGCAATCCTCCTTCCTCAGCTTCCAAAATAGCTGGGATTACAGGCATGAGCCCCTGTGCCCAGCCTGTTTTTATATTATATAACCTCAGTGTACAGTCAGTTCCTTAGCTCCTGGCGTCTTTCTCTCGGCATCGGGCTGTGAGACCCACCGGTGCTGAGCATGGGGCTGTGGGGCACTGGCTGCCCCTGCTGTACACAGCGCTGGGTGACTGTGGCCTCGTCGCCTCCTCCTCTCTCTGCTGTGGGGCCCCTGGGAGGTTCCAGCACCTCCCTGTTCCACACGGCACTGTATGAACATTCCAGCACGTGTCTCCTGGTGGACATATGTGCGCCTTTCTGTTGGCTCCATAACATATCTAAAAGTGAAATTGCTGGATCACGGGATCTGCATATGTTTGGCTTGGTAAATATTTCAGTTTTCCAAAGTGACTGAGCCAATTCACACTCCCACCAGCAAGAGTTCCAGCTGCCTCGCATGCGGGCCAACATTCAACATTTTCCGCCCTGTTTTCCATCATCCCGGGAGGCCTGTGCCTCTGTTAACATAGTTGCGATCAGTTAATTCACTGTTCCATCTAGATGCTTTTCCCTTTACGTTATAATCACTGTTCTATATTCCCAATCCTCAGTGAGGAAGCAAAAATTTTGGTTCTGTTCTTTTTTTAATGCTGCAAGGATACATTCACTAGATTGCCACGGCAGTACCACAGACACTCTGTGAACATACTTTTGAAAAAGTCTTACTTGATGTTTTTCTGTTAGTAATGCAGTATTTTAATTAAGAAAAAGAAGGAAGAAGACCAGGTGCAATAGGTAGCACCTGTAATCCCAGCACTTTGGGAGGCTGAGTTGGGTGTATCACTTGAGGTCAGGAGCTTGAGACCCAGCCTGTTCAACATGGTGAAACCCCATCTTTACTAAATGTACAAAAATTAGCCAGACATAATTGGCGCATGCCTGTCATCCCAGCTACTTGGGAGGCTGAGGCAGGAGAATCACCTGAACCTGGGAGGCGGAGGTTGCAGTGAGCCGAGATCGTACCATTGCACTCCAGTCTGGGCAACAGAGCGAGATTCTGTCTAAAAAAAGAAAAAAAAAAAGATATGGGCATGCTAGTTTGTTAAATTGATATTTGAAAGCATAGCTTTCTAATGATTGAAGCTTGTACATAGAAGGTATTAAGATGTTTGAGATCAATTGAGAGTTAAAGTAGTGTCTTTGATTTAAAATGTGTTTTGAGTTCTTTCAGATTCTCATGCAAAATTCAAATCCTTCACCAGCACGTGACTACTTGGTAATCATTACTGAATTTTCATTCTTTCTAGGAAGATTATCTCATTTTAATAAGAAAAATTATGAAAATTAATACATGCTTAATAGAGAAAATTTATTTTAAACTTTTTTTTTTTTTTTTTTGGAGATGGAGTCTCTGTTGCCCAGGCTGGAGTGCAGAGGCTCACCACAGCCTCTGCTTCCTGGGTTCAAGTGATTCTCCTGCCTTAACCTCCTGAGTGGCTGGGATTACAGGCATGTGCTAACATGTCAAAAAAAAAAAAAAAAAGTTGTTTTTCTATTTAGAACTCACTCTGGCCAAATGTGGTGGCTCATACCTGTAATCCCAGCACCTTGGGGAGCTGAGGTGGGTGGATCATCTGAGGTCAGGACTTCGAGATCACCTGGCTAACATGATGAAACCCTGTCTCTACTAAAAATGAATTAACAGGCAAGGTGCAGTGGCTCACACCTGTAATCCCAGCACTTTGGGAGGCCAAGGTGGGTGGATCACGAGGTCAGGAGTTCAAGACCAGCCTGGCCAAGATGGTGAAGCCCTGTCTCTACTAAAAATACAAAAATTGGCCAGGCATGGTGACGGGTGCCTGTAATCCTAGCTACTCGGGAGGCTGAGGCAGGAGAATTGCTTGAACCTGGGAGACGGAGGTTGCAGTGAGCTGAGATCGTGCCACTGCACTCTAGCCTGGGTGACAGAGCAAGACTCCATCTCAAAAAGATAAAAAAGAAAAAAAGTTAGCTGGGTTCGCTAGTGGGTGCCTGTAATCCCAGCCACTTGGGAGGCTGAGGCAGGAGAATTGCTTGAACCTGGGAGGCAGAGGTTGTAGTGAGCTGAGATAGTGCCATTGCACTCCAGTCTGGGCAACAAGAATGAAACTCCATCTTAAAAAAAAAAAGAACTCTGTATTAAAAACCAAACTGACTGACTTTTTAAACATAATTCCTTTTTCTGGTTTTTTCCTTTTTTTTTTTTTTTTTTTTTTTTTTGAGACGGAGTCTTGCTCTGTCGCCAGTCTGGAGTGCAGTGGCGCAGTCTCAGCTCATTGCAACCTCCGCCTCCTGGGTTCAAGCGATTCTCCTGCCTCAGCCTCCCAAGTAGCTGGGATTACAGGCGCGTGCCACCATGCCCAGCTAATTTTGTATTTTTAGTAGAGACAGGGTTTCAACATGTTAGCCAGGATGGTCTCGATCTCTTGACCTCGTGATCTGCCTGCCTCAGCCTCCCAAAGTGCTGGGATGACAGGCGTGAGCCACCACGCCTGGCCTGTTTTGGTTATTTCCTTGCAAATTGCTGGGCATGGAATCTCTGGTTTGCTGGTGCTGCTTTGTGCGGGTGCACAGTGGCTTATTGTCTGTAAGGCGGCTGGAGTTTTCAGGCTTAATTCTTCAGTGCATATGGTTGGGAGTGTGAGCTGTAAGCAGGCCTGGAGTTTTTTCTCTTTCTTCCCTCCCTCTCCTCCTTCCCTCCCTCCTGTCCGGATGATTTTTTGGCATAGAAAGTAACGTGTTCACTGTGGACACACTGGTTCATAGAGAAGATCCTGTGGCCAGTTTCTTTGAGTTGAGTCCCTTCTCCTGGCTCTAGAGAAAAGGAGGACTGTGTTTCACATATAACTTGTACATATTTCACTTTGTTTTCCTTCCTCAAGGTTAAGACTAGATTTGATTTGGTCACAGAAATGTGGGTGTACTTGCTGATTCATGAACAGGTGGAAGCCTCCCAGGGCAGTCATTTTTTTTTTTTTTTTTTAAGACAGGGTCTCACTCTATTGCCTAGGCCAGAATGCAGTGGTGCAACCATGGCTCACACTGCAGCCTCGACCTCCCAGGCTCAGGCGATCCTCTCACCTCAGCCTCCTGAGTAGCTGGGACTACAAAATTAGCCAGTGAGCCACCATGCCTGGCTAATTTTGTATTTTTTGTAGAGGCAGGGCTTTGCCGTCTTTCCCAGGGTGGTCTCCAACCCCTGAGCTCAAGTGATCCTCTAGCCTCAGCCTCCCAGAGTTCTAGGATTACAGGCATGAGCCATGGCGCCTGACCACCATGATTTCTTTTGAAGAGAAGGACGTACCCCCAGTGTTGACTTTGTAGTGTGAAAGAATGAGTGTGTCTGGCTGACGATGGGATTTGCTGGGCCAGAGTCCACACGCTGAGCCAGCACACAGCAGAGGGAGGCTCCCCTTTTCTATTTTTTTCTTTTTTTTTTTGAGATGGAGTCTTGCTCTGTTGCCCAGGCTGGAGTACAGTGTCACAATCTCCGCTCACTGCAACTTCCGTCTCCCGGGTTCAAGTGATTCTTCTGTCTCAGCCTCCCTAGTAGCTGGGACTAACAGGTGTGTGCCACCACACCCGGCTAAATTTTTTGTATTTTTAGTAGAGACGGGGTTTCACTTTGTTAGCCAGGATGGTCTCGATCTTGTAGCCTCATGATCTGCCAGCCTTGGCCTCCCAAAGTGCTGGGATTATGGGTGTGAGCCACTGTGCCTGGCCTCTACTTTTCAATTTATTTTATTTCTTGTAGAGATAGGGTATCACCATATTGCCCAGGCTGGTCTTGAACTCCAGGGCTCAAGTGATCCTCCCTCCTCGGCCTTCCAAAGTCCCAGGATTACAGGGGCGCACCACTGTGCCCGGCCAAGGTTCACCTCTTGAGCTGCCGTTCTCATTGGTCATTCCCCCTTTCTCCTGCAGACCTGCCAACGCCCCAGGCCGTCGAGCCCCAGGCCATTGTGCAGCGGGCCCCAGCCCCCAGTCGAATGCAGATGCCACAGGGGAACCCGCTGATGCTGACCCACAGCCTGCAGGAGCTGCTGGCCAGGGACACCGTGCAGGTGGAGCTCATTCCGGAGAAGAAGGGCCTCTTCCTGAAGCATGTGGAGTATGAGGTTTCCAGCCAGGTAACTGGAAAATCGTGCGTGTGTCGGGGGAGGAGGGGACGAAAGGGTCACATCTCAAAACCTCCAGGCAAGGGCGGTGCGACAGAAGAAGGCTGAAGGGTGAGTTTACCCCTGGCTTACAGGCGAGATCCAGAACTTACAGCAGAGACTTTTCCACGCATCTGCTCCCTGCACCTTGCTCTGGCCCAGCCGCATCCCCACCTGGCCCAGCTCGTCCTCCCCACCACTCTGCTCTAGAGTCTTGTTTCTTAGGAATCTCCTGCGGATAGTCCGCAGAGCACAAAGCAGGATCCATGCTAGCTTAGCTTTGTAACACTGGGGAACCCCCGAGGATTAGAATGTCAGCCCCATCCAATGTGGACCCCAAACAGTGAATCAGATTTGCTTGGCAGGATCAATATGTGTCACTCTAATCCCCTTTAATAACACGGCCCTCCTCTTGCTGGGTACTCCCATATTGGGCAAATCAGACGTAGACACTGAGTGCCTGATGCCTGTCTGGCGTCGGAATCGTGGCTCTCTCTGTCCTTTGCTTGTTATCTCAGTTCCGTTAGGACAGATTCTGATAAAGAGTTTTCATTGTTCGTCCTGGGCATTGAGTAACTGATGAGCCAACACTGTCCTTGGGAGCTGCGGAGTCAGCAGGGATTGGGAGATTCCCACAGACAGAGCAGAGCACACTCCCGTGTGGTAGAGGGTGGCCCCAGCCCAGCTCCGGCCGGACAGCACTACCAGGGGTTTGTTTGAAAAGCGTCATGAGCAAATGGTCCTGGGTAGAAGGTGTGTCTTTTGTTTGTTTTTGTTTATTTTTATTTATTTATTTTTTAAGACAGTGTCTCTGTTGCCCAGGCTGGAGTACAGTGGCTCATCTCGGCTCACTGCAACCTCCGTCTCCGGGTTCAAGCAGTTCTTCTGCTTCAGCTTCCCAAGTAGCTGGGATTACAGGCATGTGCCACCATGCCTGGCTAATTTTTGTAATTTCAGTAGAGATGGGGTTTCACCATGTTGTTCAGGCTGGTCTTGAACTCCTGACCTTGTGATCCGCTCACCTTGGTCTCCCAAAGTGCTGGAATGATAGGCAAGAGGCACTGCGCCCAGCTTTTGTTTTTAAACAGACAGGGTCTTGCTCTGTTGCCCAGCCTGGAGTGCTGTGGCACAATCATAGCTCACTGTAGCCTCAACCTCCTGGGCTCAGACAATCCTCCCACCTCAGTCTCCTAAGTAGCTGGAACCACAGGTGTATGCCACCACACCCAGCGAATTTTTAAATTTTTTGTAGAGATGGGATCTTGCTATGTTGTCCAGGCTGGTCTTGAACTCCTGGGCTCAGGCAGTCCTCCCACCTTGGCTTCCCAAAGTGCTGGGATTACAGGAAAGAGCCACTATGTCCAAACTTGCTTTTTTTTTTTTTTTTTTTTTTTTAAATTACAAATTGATGCTTGCTATGTTGTCTCAGCTGGTCTCGAACTCCTGGCTCAAGCATTCCTCTCACACTGGCCTGCCGAAGTGCTGGGCTCACAAGCATAAGCCTCCGTACCTGGCCTTAAGGACGAGCGAGCAGGTCTCCCTTCCCTGCCGTCTGTTCAGCTATGCCTCATTGTGTTTCAGAGCCTGTGGCCACACGTTTCCAATGGTTGTCTGATGCTCGCAAAGGATGAAGGGGGTCAGAGAGGGGAGGATTCCCTTCGAGGACCATGTCAAAGCTGCCTTGCTGCCTGGCATTTCCGTGGTTCCTGGCCCTCTGGGCCACAGTTGGGGATGTGGACCAGCTGACAGGATGCTACAGGGGAGCGGAGTGAGCTAGCCCTTCCTTCTGGGGCCTGGCAGCCTATGGGGAGGCAGCTCTGAGTGTGTGAGACACGCTGTTCCTTGTCAGGGAGCCAGCAGCTGGCCTTTCCGCCAGTCTTACTAAGCTGCCTGTCCCTTATGTAAATTCATCGCCATGTAGGGAACATTGTTAAGGGGGCAATTTGGTCCACCCCCGATGCTGTCACGGGCCACCCTGCCAACCACCAACCAGGTGGGAAACCTCTGCCAGGTGCGTTCTCCAGTCATGTGCCTGCTCATCCTCCATGCTGGAGCCTGGGTAAGCTCTTCATTAGGTCCAGATTAGGCTACTCAAGTGAACAGGATGCTAGCCTTGTGGAGTCTGAAGTTGTATTCATGGTGGTGTTCACAATGCAGTTTGTAAGCAAATATGTTTGGATCAAGCGTCTGCTCCATGTTAGTTTATAATCAGCGCTTGGTCTGTTCTAAGAGAGTTGGGGCTATTTCAGGAGACAACAGTGATGCTTGCAATAGCATGAAGGAAGTGAAGAATGTGTTATTCTTATCCAGCCTCTGTCACCCCCAGGCAGGAGTGCAGTGGTGCCATCTCAGCTCACTGCAACATCTTTCTCCTGGTTCCAGCAACTCTTGTGCCTCAGTCTCCAGAGTAGCTGGAATTAGAGGCATGCACCACCAAGCCTGGCTAATTTTTTATTTTTTATTTTTATTAGAGACGGGGTTTCACCATGTTGGCCAGGCTGGTCTTGAACTCCTGACCTCAGGTGATCTGCCCACCTTGGCCTCCCAAAGTGCTAGGATTACAGGCTTGAGCCACTGTGCCCAGCCTAAGAGCTATACAAAATTTAAAAGTGACATTGCCATAGATGAAGGCATTACAGGGTTCCTCCTTTAGTAGATGCCTGGTGAGAGAAGATGCGCTCGCTGCTGTTGTTTTCCGGGTTCTGTTGAGGGAAGTGATGAAGCGGCAGAGTTTCCACTGTCGGATGTAAGCACCAAGCCCTTCTCTTGCAGCGCTTCAAGTCCTCCGTGTACAGACGGTACAATGACTTCGTGGTCTTCCAAGAGATGCTCCTGCATAAGTTCCCCTACCGGATGGTGCCTGCCCTGCCACCCAAGAGGATGCTGGGAGGTAAAGCTGGGCATGCTGCCCATTGGGGGCGGGGGGAGCCAGCCCACCTCCTGGACCCAGTGGTCCTGGCTCGGGAATCGACCCCGTCTTGTACCGGGTAGGTGCAGAGCTGTGGCGAAGCTCAAGCCTTTTGCCATCTGGGGCAGAGCTATGGCTTGAGCCCAGCCTTGGTGTAGGCCGGGAGACTGGCACCTGGCACCCCGGGCCCATGGGAGCCTCTGGCTGGATGACCGACATGTGGGAAAGCCCTTGCTGTGCAGTCATGAAACAGAACCCCAGTTCCCCTCTCCAGAGCACAGTGACCAGGGCTCCGCAGAGCTCCCAAGAGGGCTGCCAGGAACACTGTGCGCTCACCTGCCTGGGATTGCCCTGTCCGCATCTGCCAAGCCATCGGAACAGCCTGAGCCATGGGCACCATGGGAGCGCTTGGTGACCTCACGGAAGAGAACAGACATTCTGCAAGCAGGAAGTCTAAGCTGCATCTTGCAGGAGACAAAAAACACATGGCTGCCACACCTTCACCTCCCTGCCTGAAGATGGCCTCGGGCCAGTGGGAGATGATTGACTACCTTGGAACCCCTCCCGGGGCCTGTGTCCCCCAGGGCTGCAGAGCACAGGGATGGTGGCTGCCAGCTCCAGTCTCGCTGTTGGTCACTCCATCAGCCCTTTCCTCAAATTCTGGATAAAACATGCTGGGGAGGCGAGTTCTTAGAGCGGATCAGCTGGCTTTCCGCCATTCCCAACCCTTCCACGGTCACTGTGTCCTGGATGGGATACAGTGTGGGAGCTAACACAGTGGCCAGTTCCCTGCGTGTGAAATCGTGTGATGGTGCATAAATGCTTCTGCCTCTCGTGGGTCACTGAGCAAGCAGCCCAGAGCCTGATGATGTGATTTTCTCCCTGCCCCATGTGAACACCACAGAGCAGATCATTCTTATGCTGAAGGGCACACGGGGTGCTCAGGGAAGCAGAGAACGGAGGATGCGACAGGGATGCATGATGCTGGCTCCATCCTGGGCATCCGAGTCCGTGAGCGCTGGCCGGTGTTGGGTGCCTGGAAACTGCACGCACGTACTGTGCCACTCATGCTGGCGTTTATGGAAGCGCAGCCTAATCGGAAGGAGCCTGCCACTCCTAAGCCAGGAGGCCGGCCTCAGCAACTGTATTATTTGTTTTCTTTCTTTTAGTCTGTTTTTTTAGAGGCGGGATTTTGCTGTGCTGGCCAGGCTGCTGTACAGCCTTGTGACCTCAAGTGATCCACCCACGTTTGCCTCCCAAGATGTTGGGCTTACAGGCGTGAACCACTGCACCCGGCTGTATTTCTTAATAACTTAAAAATAGTATTTAAAGACCGGAGCCAGTGGCTCACACCTGTAATCCCAACACTTTGGGAGGCTGAGACAGGGGGATCACCTGAGGTCAGGAGTTTGAGAACAGCCTGACCAACATGGTGAAACCTCGTCTCTACTAAAACTACAAAAATTAGCTGGGCATGGTGGCATATGCCTGTAATCCCAGCTACTTGGGAGGCTGAGGCAGAAGAATCGCTTGAACCTAGAAGGTAGAGGTTACAGTGAGCTGAGATTGTGCCACTATACTCCAGCCTGCCTGACGAGCGAGCCTCGGTCTCAAAAAAAAAAAAAAAAAAAAAAAAAAGGTATTTAAATACCATTTTTGTTTGTGTTCAGATCGAAATGTCCTGAATGCATCAATATATGCTTTTACTTTCTTTCCCTTTGGAATGAAAATATTTAACCTGAAAGGAAGCAATTAGTAATTGGATCCATTGCAGAGTGAGTTATAAGCACAGTGAATAGAAAATCTCGACGGGGCATGGTGCTTATGCCTGTAATCTCAGCACTTTGGGAGGCCAAGGCACGATTACCTGAGGTCAGGAGTTTGAGACTAGCCTGACCAACATGGTGAAACCCCATCTCCCCTAAAAATACAAAGATTAGCCGTGTGTGGTGGCACCTGCCTGTAATCCCAGCTACTCCAGACGCTGAGACAGGAGAATAGATTGAACCCAAGAGGCAAAGGTTGCAGTCAGCTGAGATCGCGCCACTGCACTCCAGCCTGGAGAATAAAAGTGAAACTCTGTCTTAAACAACAACAACAACAACAAAAATACATGGACATCAAAAAGTCCAAGATGGTGCCAGCAAGAAAAAATTAAAATTAAAAAAAGAAAAGAAAACCTGCATTGTGTTAGTGTTGGAGCTAGCAAAATCCATTTTTTCCCTGGAGAGAAGTGCCAGGAAGGGATTATGGAAGGTGTCTTTAATGGAGGTGATCAGGTGACCACTCACTTGGTTCACAGGACCCTTGATGGAAAGGATCTGTGGTTTTCCCTGGCAGCTCCTGGACCCAAGTGTGTGTGGCTGGAGGCAGGGTTTGGGGGTGGGGCTCTTGCTCTGGGCAGCTTTTGCAGGCTCGTTATCTGGGTAGCACTGGGGGCCCAGCCAGTGCCCTCCACTAGTTGCTCGTTGCTCCGCCGCCTCTAGGGAGAGCTTTGAGAACTCACTCAGAGCAGAAGATGGGGGCTGGCACCCTGGACTCTGTCCAGTGACCCTGTGCACTCCTCCAGCTGACAGGGAGTTCATCGAGGCCAGGAGGAGAGCTCTGAAGCGCTTTGTCAACCTGGTGGCACGGCACCCCCTGTTCTCCGAAGATGTGGTTCTCAAGCTCTTCCTGTCCTTCAGCGGCTCGGTGAGTATGTCTGCCCCCGGCGTGTCCCTGTCCCCGGAGCCCCCGAGCCTCCGAAGCTGCTCTTTCCTTTTTCGGGTTTGGTTTCTTATCCTCCTGATCCCTCGTTTGGATGCCCAGTAGGAATGACATGAACAACACTTCTTTCCTGTCCAGATAACAGCCCGAATGTGATTTTCAGAGGTGTTCCTGCTGTTGACTTGGCAGGATTTTGTAAATCTATGTGGAAATCCTGGGTCTCTGCGGTCACTTTGAGGTTTTAGGCTGGATGGTTTGGAGGGTTTAGGGAGATGCAAGACTCTAGATGGGATGAAGTGTTCACTTAAAACAAGGCCCTGTCTGACTGTGGAGCACTGAGAAAGCACGCTGAGCCTCCATGTCAGAGCCACAGCACAGACCTGCATCTGGGAATCAACTTCTTGTACATGTGCTCAGTCAGACATCTGAGTGGGGTTCCTTCCTCCCAGCGGCTGCCGCACAGCCTTACTGGTTGTCAAGAAGCTGTAGCGCCAGGTGTGGTGGCTCACGCCTGTAATCCCAGCACTTTAGGAGGCTGAGGTGGGTAGATCACAAGTTCAGGAGTTCAAGACCAGCCTGGCCAAGATGGTGAAACCCTATTTCTACTAAAAATAAAAAAATTAGCTGGCTGTGGCGGTGGGCACCTGTAAGCCCAGCTACTCGGGAGGCTGAGGCAGAGAATTGCTTGAACCTGCTGGCAGAGGTTGCAATGAGCTGAGATCGTGCCATTGCACTCCAGCCTGGGTGACAGAGCGAATTCCATTTAAAAAAGAAAAAAAAAAAAGAAGAAGCTATAGCTCAGCTGGGCACACAGTGGCCCATGCCTCTAATCCCAATGCTTTGAGAGGCTGAGGTGGGAAAGTCCCTTGAGCGCAGGTGTTTGAAACCAGGCTGAGCAACATAGGGAGACTTCTCAACTAAAACAAAACAGAACTGAGGCCAGACGTGGTGGTGCACACCTTTAAACCCAGTCACTCAGGAGGCTGAGGCTTGAGAATCGCTTGAACCCAGGAGGTTGTTTCCTGAGGAGGAGGCAGCTGCTAGCCCTCCAGGGAAGTCGGGTTCTGTGCTCCCTCTCCGCCTGTGCCTAGAGGACCCTCTCCCTGTGCGGGGAGGGGTGGGGGCTCCACTGGAATAGAGGTTTCCAGACTCTCTTCTATTTTAGGGAAACCCCTTCTTAAATGGGAACCTGAGTCACTGCTGCAGGAAGACACCACCACTACCAGGCTGACTACACACAAGTCTTGGTTCCTTTTGTCTTCATTTCCCTCGAGGCAGAGGGACCTTCCCCCTGTAGGAGGGTGGCCTGTCCCTGGGATGCCCCTGGGGATACCTGGAGCAGGCAGTAGGATCTTTTGAGCCCTGGGGGTGGAAACGTTCCTTTGGAAGGAGATCTGGATTGTCAGAGGAATGTGGCAGGACCTGGGTGGGGCTGAGGCTCTCAGCAGAGGAGCCAGGTGAGGAGGGGTGTGGTGGGTCACAGGTGGGCAACCCTCCTGTTCTAGGGGCAGGACGCTCCCTGTAGCCTTTCCATACATAGCATTATCTGTCACTTCCTGGTTTCAGTTTTCTTGCTTCCTTTCTTTTTTTAGAGATGGGGTCTCACTATGTTACCCAGGCTAGCAATCCTCCCGCTCCAGGCTCTGAGTAGCTGGGACTACACGCTTGACCTCAGGTGTTTTTTGTTTGTTTGTTTGTTTGTTTGTTTGTTTTTTGTGAAATGAGAGTCGAGTCAGATGTTTAAGGCATCTCTGAAATTCTAGAATTCCTGGATGTGTGAACAGCTGCATATTAGGGTTTCCCTTTGTATCTCCTGGGTGCCTCCTGATTTGAAGGCTCGTTCAGGTGAGAGGGCTCCGGTGCTGGGGGTTCAGCCTGTCCTCGCTCTGCCCAGCAGCTCCCTGGGCTCTGGTGGTCCTGGTGCTATGGATGCATTCCTAGGAAGGAAGACACCTTTGCCCTGTTCTATTGCGCTTTTGGAATCTACCAGGGTCTCGGGCATCTGCCATCTGTCTCTGGGGCTGCTGCTGCCCCCAGTCTGTGGATACAGGGACTGTGCCTCTGGAGAGTCACCCCCAGGTCTGTGGATGGAGGGCCGTGCCTCTGGAGAGAAGCTGCAGGTTTGTGTTGCTCCCGCAACCAAGCCAGGCTGTCCTGTTCAGGGAGAAAGACATCTAAGGGAGAGTCAAGACACTGTGACATCCTAAAGTCAAAGCCAACACACAGAAATATATTTCTCCTAAGGAAGGATGACACCCTGCTCCATGGTGACCTTTGCCTCACATCAGCTTCCTCGTTGCTAGTAGAAGAGGGTGAAGTTTTCTCTTTTCCTTTTGCAGGACGTGCAGAACAAATTAAAGGAATCAGCACAGTGTGTTGGGGACGAATTCATGAACTGTAAGCTGGCTACCAGGGCCAAGGTATTTTTCTATTTTGGACCAGTACTTCCCTTTTTCATCAGAGAAACAATAGTTTTAACCTTCATATTGATTTTGCCTCCTCTTCGTGGCAGGGATTGTGCGGCAATCCCTTGCATGGTTTTCTCATTGTTTTTTTTTAGACAAAGTATTGCTCTGTTGCTGAGGCTGAAGTGTAGTGGCACGATTTCGACTCACTGCAACCTCTGCCTCCTGGATTCAAGCGATTCTCATGCCTCAGCCTCCTTAGAACTGGGATTACACACATGCACCACCACGCCCGACTCATTTTTGTATTTTTACTAGAGACGGGGTTTCACCATGTTGGCCAGGCTGGTCTCGAACTCCTGACCTCATGTGATCCACCTGCCTCAGCCTCCCAAAGTGATGGGATTACAGGTGTGAACCAACGTGCCTGGCCAGTTTCCTCATTTAACCCTGTTTCAGCTGCCCTGCCACGGCTGGGAGGCCTCTTTTATGGATGGAGAAACAGGTTCATCGAGGCTGTTGTTGGCCAACGTCCTGAGCTTCTAAGCGGCAGGGCTGGGGTGCGGCTGAGCGCTGACCTCAGGCCCTCCAGGCACCTCGTGCCCTCTGCCCCTGTCTGTGACTCAGATGGACGGACGCTTGTGTCACCACCTTTTCAGGTTTCAGGGAATTCATTGTTGCATTTGTTTATTATTAAATGTTTAAAATCTGGTCTTTTTCCAGAAAGGATTAAGGTAGCTATTTGGTAGTTTTTTTGTTTTTGATTTTTTCTGTTTTCTTTTTTTTTTTGAGATCGAGTTTTGCTCTTGTTGCCCAGGCTGGAGTGCAGTGGCACGATTTTGGCTCACCGCATTCTCCATCTCCCCTCACCGCCTTTTCCGTCTTCCAGGTTCAAGCGATTCTCCTGTTTCAGCCTTCTGAGGAGCTGGGATTACAGGCATGAGCCACTGCGCCCCACCCGATTTTTATTT
The DNA here is from genome assembly GCF_048565385.1 of Saimiri boliviensis. Classification (NCBI taxonomy): domain Eukaryota; kingdom Metazoa; phylum Chordata; class Mammalia; order Primates; family Cebidae; genus Saimiri; species Saimiri boliviensis. Next base: position 158,707,920 of record NC_133449.1, read on the forward strand.
CTTAAACCTCTTCTTCAGGCCAGTGCAGTGGCTTATGCCTGTAATCCAGTCACTTTGGGAGGCCAAGGCAGTCAGATCACTTGAGGTTGGGAGTTTGAGACCAGCCTGGCCAACATGGCAAAACCCCATGTCTAATAAAAATACCAAAAAAAAAAAAAAAAAAAAAAAAAGCCAGATGTGGTGGTGGGCAGCTGTCATCCCAGCTACTTGGGAGGCTGAGGCAAGAAGATCGCTTGAACCCAGAAAACAGAGGCTGCAGTGAGCTGAGGTCCTGTCACTGTACTCTAGCCTGGGCAACAGAGTGAGACTTGGTCTCAAAAAACAACACAACACAAAAAACACAAAAAAACTGCTTCTTGATGCAAAAATAAAAAAATCTATTTTATTTTATTTTGTTTTTTGAGACAAGGTCTTGCTCCATCCCCCAGGCTATATTGCAGTGGCGCAATCCTGGCTTATTGCAGCCGCGACCTCCTGGGTTCAAGTGATTCTCCCACCTCAGCCTCCCAGAGTAGCTGGGATGACGGGCGTGCTCCACAACACTTGTCTAATTTGTTAGCTTGTTTTTGGTGTAGATGGAGTCTCACTGTGTTGCCCAGGCTGGTCTCAAACTCTTGGCCTCAAGCAATCCTCCTGGCATGGCCCCCCAAAGTACTGGAATTAGAGGCATGAGCCACCATGCCTGGCCGAAACTTTTCCCTTCATTTTGCTCTCTGAGCTTTCTGTTTTCTGAACACTGATAGTATCAAAGCTTATAAAAAATCCTTGGGAATAAATGAGGCATACAAGAGGCCTTCCCCCCATGTGGAGAGTCTTTCAGGAATTTATGTTTGTTGTGTCTTTTTCTTTCTTTCTTTTTTTTTTTTAAAGACGGGGTTTCACCATGTTGGTCAGGCTGGTCTTGAACTCCCAACCTCAGGCGATCTGCCCACCTAGGCCTCCAAAGTACTTGGATTACAGGCGTGACCCACCATGCCTGGCCTGTTTGTTGTGTTTAATGTGAAGATTTTTATTGGTTTTTGCTTTTGTTTTTTTTCTGGAGACAGGATCCCCAGGCTGGAGTGCAGTGTTGTGATCATGGCTCCTTGCAGCCTGGAACTCCTGGGCTCAAGTGATCCTCCTGCCTCAGTCCTCTGTAAGTGCCTGGGACCACAGGTGCTCCACCACACCTGGTTAATTTTTTAATTTTTTTGTGGAGATGGGGTCTTGCTATGTTGCCAAGGCTGTTCTTAAACTCCCAGACTCAAGCATCCTCCTGCCTCAGTCTCCCAAAGTGCTGGGGTACAGGCATGAGTCACTGCATCCAGATAAAGATTACTATTATTATTATTATTATTTTTTTTGAGATGGAGTTTTGCTCTGTTGGCCAGGCTGGGGTGCAATGGTGTGATCTTGGCTCACTGTAACCTCTGCCTCCTGGGTTCAAGTGATTCTTCTGCCTCAGTCTCCTGAGTAGCTAGGATTAGAGGTGCATGCCACCACACCCAGCTAATTTTTATATTTTTAGTAGAGACAGGGTTTCATCATGTTGGTCAGGCTGGTCTCAAACTCCTGACCTCATGATCTGCCTGCCTTGGCCTTTCAAAGTGCTGGTATTACAGGCGTGAGCCACTGCGCCTGGCCCTAAAGATAATTATTTGAGTGTTTGTTTGTTTTTCAAGACAGAGTCTTGCTTGTTGCCCAGGCTGGAGTGCAGTGGTGCAATCTTAGCTCACTGCAACCTCGGCCTCCTGGGTTCAAGCAATTCTCCTGCCTTAGCCTCCCAAGCAGCTGGGATAACAGGTGCCCACCACCACACCCAGCTAATAATTTTTGTATTTTTAGTAGAAATGGGGTTTCACCATAGTGGCCAGGCCGGTCTTGAACTCCCGACCTCAGGTGATCCACCTGCCTCAACCTTTCAAAGTGCTGGGATTAACAGGTGTGAGCCACTGTGCCCGGCCATTTGAGTGTTTTTTGATAGTACCTCCAGTGTGATGACATTTCAGTGGACTCTTTGGTCCTAATCCTACGGGGTCCTTTGTCTTTGTGTTTGCGGCATGCAGGTGATGATGATTTTCGTTTCTTGTTTGGACACGCAGAGTGATCCCTGCAGTGATCCCTGGAGGAGTGGGGCTCCTGGGGTGGCTCATGGACCTGCGGGGTCTCCTGTGGCTCAGCTTTTGGGGGGTCAGCTGCTGCCATCTGACAGCAAGTAACACACAGTATCTCTCCCTCTTCTCATCATGTCAGGACTTCCTCCCAGCTGACATCCAAGCTCAGTTTGCCATCAGCCGGGAGCTGATCCGGAACATCTACAACAGCTTTCACAAGCTTCGGGACAGGGCTGAGCGGATCGCGTCGAGGGCCATCGACAACGCAGCAGATCTTCTCATATTCGGGAAGGAGCTAAGGCAGGTGACCTTTCAGCTTCTGCAGGGACAGGCGCGGTGGGCCGGGAATTCACGCTGGTGAAGGGCTTGGGCAGAAAATGCGTTTACCGTAATAACCAGCATCCTGACCTGTTTCACTCCAGAAGGGGCAAAAAGTGCGTCAGGCACATGGAGGGTCATATTTAGAAGAAATGAGGGAGAATTTCGGCCCAGAAATGCGGATTCCTGAGCACGTGTCAATATCGACCAGTTTCTTTTTTTTTTTTTTTTGAGACAGAGCTTCACTCTTGTTGCCCAGGCTGGAGTGCAGTGGCATGGTCTCCACTCACTGCAGCCTCCATCTCCTGGGTTCAAGTGATTCTCCTGCATCAGCCTCCCGAGTAGCTGGGGTTACAGGTGTGCACCACCACGCCTGGCTAATTTTGTATTTTTAGTAGGAATGGGGTTTCTCCATGTTGGCCAGGCTGGTCTCAAACTCCTGACCTCAGGTGATCCGCCCACCTCAGCCTCCTAAAATGTTGGGATTACAGGCATGAGCCACTGTGCCTGTTCTAATGCTCACCAGTTTCTAGTGTGGTAGTTTTCCCACTGTTAGGATGAGACTTTAAAAAAGATCCCGGGCCAGGCATGGTGGCTCATCCTTGTAATCCCAGCACTTTGGGAGGCTAAGGTGAGTGGATCACTTCAGGTCAGGTGTTTGACACCAGCCTGACCAACATGGTGAAACTTTGTCTCTGCTAAAAAAAAATACAAAACTAGCTGGGCGTGGTGGTGTATACCTGTAATCCCAGCTACTCGGGAGGCTGAGGCAGGAGAATAGCTTAAATCTGGGAGGCGGAGGTCGCAGTGAGCCAAGATTGAGCTGTTACACTCCAGCCTGTGCAACAAGAGCAAAACTTCGTCTCAAAAAAGTAAATAAACAGAAAAGATCCCTTTGACTTGGAGAAGAGACCATGGACTGGCAGTGCTTCCTTTGCTTGAGGGGCAGGGAGACCCCACCTGGGACTCTGCTCCCCTGAGCAGTGCCCCTAACCTGTGCATACATGTCACTTGGGGGCTGGTCAGGAAGAACGGACGCAGCAGGGCTTGGGGTACAGCTCCAAGGCCATCCTTTCTCCCAGACTGCCAGGGTTCCCGCAGGCTTCTCTTTGAGCAGCAGGGGCCTAGGAGGGCGGGGTGGTAGGGGGCACACAGGTTGCTGTGGGGGCCTGTGCATCCGTGGCGGGGGATGCCAGACTCAACCGCGGGGTGAGCACCAGGGCCTTGAGTGTCTCCTCTCCTGTGTGCTTGCTCCCTCAGTGCCATAGGGTCTGACACGACCCCGCTGCCCTCCTTGGCCGCTCTGAACAGCAGCACGTGGGGGTCCCTGAAGCAGGCTCTGAAAGGCCTGTCTGTGGAATTCGCGCTGCTCGCCGACAAGGCTGCACAACAGGTGAGTGGATCGGTCCTCCCAGGCACCTGCTCCAGAGAACGCTCTCGGCCCGGCATGGAGGACCACCTCCTCCTCAGATGGGCTTCACAGTTCTTTTGTGTTTTTTTTTGAGACAGAGTCTCGCTCTGTCACTGCCCAGGCTGGAGTGCAGTGGCTTGATCTCAGCTCACTGCAGCCTCTGCCTCTTGGGTTCAAGCGACTTTCCTGCCTTAGCCTTCTGAGTAGCTGGGATTATAGGTGCCCACCACCACGCCCGAGTAATTTTTGTATTTTTAGTAGAGACGAGTGTTCATCATGATGGCCAGGCTGGTCTCAAACTCCTGACCTCAGGTGATCCACCCGCCTCGACCTCCCAAAGTCCTGGGATTGCAGGCTTGAGCCAGTGCGCCTGGCTGGCTTCATAGTTCTGAGCCGAGTGAATGAGCAGCTGTGGCCTAGCTGGGAGCTGCTCATCCCGATTTGTTCCTGGTTGCTCCCTAGGAGCATTTACACTTTTGAGAGGGGGTTTCCAGCGACAAAACAGATTGGGTTCTAGTCTTGAGTGTTGATTTTGCTGAGGTTGGAAGATAGACTCTGTTTTTGGAAAGATAATCTTGGATTTCCAGGCATAGTTCTGGGTGGAGCAGATAGTTACCACTTTGCTGTCTGAGTCCACTAGGATTTGGCACTGAGACTTAACTCATCAGAATAATCAGGAAGCCCCAGCACCCAGGAGACTCCCGCCTCCCACTCCACACACAACCTCAGGAAGTGCTTCTGCTGCATGGGCATAAGCTGTTCTTAGAAATCCGCCAAGATCTTGGAGTCATTTGGGGTCAGTTTGAAGATAAGTGTTTACTGTCAAACTGAAAGGCTCATCTGGGGGATTTTATGTTAAAAAACTGTTACGTGGCCAGACATGGAGGCTCACACCTGACATCCCAGTGCTTTGGGAGGCTGAGGCAGGAGGATTGTTTGAGCCCAGGGGTTTGAGACCAGCCTAGACAACAGAGCAAAATTTCGTCTCTATAAAAAATTTAAAAATTGGTCGGCCGTGATGGCTCATGCTTGTAATCCCAGCACTTCAGGAGGCCGAGGCGGGCAGATCGCAAGGTTAGGAGATTGAGACCATCCTGGCCAACCTGGTGAAACCCCCTCTTGACTAAAAATGTTAAAAAAAAATTAGCTGGGCATGGTGGTGCATGCTTCTGGTCCCAGCTACTCGGGAGGCTGAGGCAGGAGAGTCGCTTGAACCCGGGAGACGGAGATTGCAGCGAGCCGAAATCATGTCACTGCACTACAGCCTGGGCAACAGTGCGAGACTTCGTCTCAAAAATAAATAAATTAGCCAGGGGTCGTGGTGCATGCCTTTAGTCCCAGCTACTCAAGCGGCTGAGGTGGGAGGATCACCTGAGTCCAGAAGGCAGAGGCTTCAGTGAGCCTCAATGGTGCCACCGCACTTCAGCCTGGGCGACAGAGCGAGACCCTGTCTCAAAAACAAAAAGCTTCCAGAGGTGTGAAGGTGAGAGCTTGCTGCCTAGTTTCTATTTCTTGGGGAAGTGGCCTCCAGGCTACTCATATTAGATTGAAGTTAAGTGATCAGAGTGCCCGTGAAGGCTGTGCCCCCCACTGAGCCCCAGAGCTCCTGAATGGCTTGGTGAGTTGTGAACCCACCTACTGTGGAGTTGGGGCTTTTCAAGTTGGAAACAGGGCACTCAGGTGCCCGTGACGTTTTTCGTGCTGAAGAGGAAATTTGATGTCTTTGCTGGTGTGGAAAGTCCTAGGTTTTCTTCCTCTTCCACCCCCGGGCCTGTGTGTTCCCTTTAGAAATGGAGGGAGGGCACTCTTGGTGTCTGTGGATTGGGGCTGTGTCCATGCCATCTCCAGGTCTGTGTGCCCACTTCCCCCAGGTGAAGAGGACCAAGAACGTGGGGCTGGGCCTTGTCAGGATAGAGGCAGAGGAGCTCAGGGCTGCCTGCACTCGCGTTGTGTGTCTGTGTCGTGACCGAGCTCAAGCCACTTTGGTCTCTGGGGCTCAGTTTCTCCATCAATTAAATACAAGGGGGTTGAACTAGATTATTAAAAGAGCTATGTATTTTTTTTTTTTTTTTGGAGACAAAATCTCACTCCATCCCCCAGGCTGGAGTGCAGTAGTGGGATCTTGACTCACTGCAACCTCTGCCACCTGGGTTCAAGCGATTCTCCTGCCTCAGCCTCCCCAGTAGCTGGGATTACAGATATGCACCAACATACCTGGCTAATTTTTGTATTTTTGGTAGAGATGGGGTTTCACCATGTTGGCTAGGCTGGTCTCGAACTCCTGACCTCAAGTGATCTGCCTGCCTCGGCCTCCCAAAGTGCTGGGCATACAGGCAGGAGCCTCTGCGCCCGGCCAAAAGAGCTGTTTCTTTAACCTGCTGACCCTTTCCTCCAAGCTTGGTGTGCAAAACATAAAAGCCGTTGCTGTCACAGGGACCCAGACCCTTGCCGCGGCCCACTTCCTCTGCAGCAGGTGGCGGCCAGCAGGGTGCCCAGATTGCCCCTGGGCTCTGTAGAGCATAGGACGAACATACTCATGAGGTGATTCCCAGGGTTTTTTACTGATTTAGCCCTGGATGACGCTGCATTTCCACCCTGAAGAGAGAGAGAAGGGTCAGGCTTCTGGTGTGGTAGGAGTTTGTGGTTTGAGGTTTTGCCCAGCTCTGTGACTGACATTTCATGAGTTCTGTTTTGGGACTGTGAGGTCTGGAGAAGTGCTGTTTCCTGAATATCTCTTACTGTCCTTGATTGTAGTGAAATTGAGCTTTTTCATGAAACAAACCTCAAGGCCTTTCATTTGATACAGCAAAAGTTCCATCTCACCCTTGCTGTACAGTCAGACAGCGAGGACTGTGTTTCCTAATTCTGCTTGTATTTACACTAGTTTTATTCTCCCCAGACCTCTTAGGAGCTGTAGGAAGCCATATCCCAGCAAGACACATGAGACTGGTCTGTGTTTTCCATGGTGAAGGGGCCTTCGCCTTGGTTAAAGACACATGCATTGATGGTTAGGGCACATTTGTCCAACCAGCACTTTGGGAGACTGGGGTGGGCAGATCACCTGAGGTCAGGAGTTCAAGACCAGCCTGGCCAACATAGTGAAACCCCATCTCTACCAAAAATACAAAAATTAACCAGGCGTGGTGGCACGCGCCTGTAATCCCAGCTACTCAGGAGGCTGAGGCAGGGGAATTGCTTGACTCAGGGAGGCTGAGGTTGCAGTGAACTCAGATCGTGCCACTGCACTCCAGCCTGGGTGACAGAGCGAGACTCTGTCTCAAAACAAACAAAAACCTGTAAACTTTCTAAAAACATTATGAGATTTATGCACAGACCTTTTTTTTCCTTCTTCTTCTTTTTTTAAGCTCATCAGCTATCATTCATGTTAGTGTATTTTATGTGTGGCCCAAGACAATTCTTCCAGTGTGGCCCACGGAAGCCGAAACGTTAGACACCACCCCTGGTTTAGGGTTTTGTGCAGCAGCGAACCACAGACGGGACTTGGTGGCAAGTGACATGAGCAGGGGGACCCCCGAGATCCTCCTCTTCTGCTGGGTCAGGGAATAAGCCTTCATTTTCCTGAGCCCCTGCCTGGTCAGGTGGGAGCTAGGCACCTGCGGTCAGCTGCCATTTTCCCTCTAGAGTGTTAGAAATTCTTAGCACATCTCTTCTGGCACATTTTCCTGGCTGGAATCCCAGCCGCTGTGGATGTGGGCTTGGTGGCCGGAGAGCCTCCTTGTTCAGTTGGCCTGAAGTCTGGAGGGTGGAAAGGGCATCTTAGGGTGCCCTGGGGTGCAGCAGAGCCTGGGCAGCATCACCGGCTCCCATTCTAGCACTGTGTCCCAGAAAACTCCTTCCAGTCACTTCTGTCTGTGCTGTCCCTTGCTGAGTGAGCTTCACGTGCGGTTCCTGTTGTGAGCTTTTCACCCCCTGCTGCGGGTGGAGCCCGAGGGATTGTGGAGGGAGCCTCGTGTCCCCGAGGTGCTCAGTGAGCTGTGCCGGAGCCCGTCAGGGCTGGGGTGTGACTGAAGGCATCAGTGTTAGGGGTTTCCCCAGGATCCCTGCCATCGGGCTGGCTTCATTGCCGTTGTGGCTGGGGGGTCTATGGTGAGCTGCTCAGCTCAGGGGTGGACAAGCTGCCCCTTCCACTGCCATCCCCAGCCCCCTGCTGTCTCCAGAGCTCGGATGCTCTTCTCAGTGGCAACCAGAGCCCAGGGCTTTGGGCTGATCCTTCATACTGCAGGTGCCTCTGACCATGGGGTCCAGCTGTGTGCACCGTGGCCTGGCCTGTGCCCCCACCAAGAGCTGCTACCAGTGTGAGCGGAGCAGCCAAGGCAGTCTCTGCATGGGGTTTGGCCCGTGGGGGCTGCCCCGTGTCCCCAGGTGCTATGTGATTCTAGGGGCTGGTCATCCCTCTGCCATGATGGGGCCCCTGTTCCACTACAAAGCTGCCTGCCATTTGCTGTGCGTTCACTGCCCTGTTGGGCTGTGTCTGCGGCTGTGCTGCGCGCACAAAACCATGTGTGATGCCAGAGAGGAGCCTGCACCCACCACCGTCCCTGCCATCCACCAGTGTGACACTTCTGTGTGCAGCCCCAGGCGGCCGCCTCCCTTCCTGGCTCCTCAGCCCAGGCACGAAACACCTCTGCTGGCCCCGCCGTCGTGGCTTCACAGCACGTCCTTCCTGCAGCTGCTGTCCCTCCTACCCTGCACCCCTAGGCCTGCATTTCTCTCTCTTCTACTGATGCAGAGACAATGGCCTCATTCTCCTCCGTATCCCTCCCGGGCGTGCCTGTTTTCGACACAGCTCACAGCATCAGATGGGGGAGCTCAGGTTTTCTGCGGTGCTTGATGGAGCCGCCCGGGATTGGGGGGTCCAGGGTGCCTGGCTCTCCCAGCATGTATGTTGGGAGAGATACCAGCTCTTTGAAGCCCAGAGGAAGGCTGGACGGGCTGATCAGCAGGAGGTCGGGCAGCTGTCCTGCTGGATCGCAGGCCCTGTGCCCATCAAGACTGCTGGGCTCAGAGGTGTCTCCGCCCAGTCTTGGGTGGGCCGGTGGGGAAGGGAGCCCCCTGCAGACCTGGCTGGTGGTCCTGGGGAGCCCCTCTGACTCTGGGAGGAAGGAACCGGCCCAGGCCAGGCTTGGGTCTGAGCTCCCGGGCAGGGTTCCCGGTCCTGTGTATGTCCTCGTGGGTAAGCTTCCTCTCCCCCTCACCTTCTAGGGTAAGCAGGAGGAGAATGACGTGGTGGAGAAGCTGAACCTCTTCTTGGATCTGCTGCAGTCGTATAAGGTGAGTCTTGGCTGCTCCTTGGTTGGGGGCAGAACTTTCGGGAATGATCTTAGGATCTTTCAAGGGTGTAACTCGGGGGATGGGAGGAGCTGAGAAGCCAGGGCTGCAGCGGGAGATGGGACCTTCCGTCTCTCGGGTGTGCTGCCCTCGGCTGGCTCCGCAGGGCCCTGGCGCGGGCTTTGGGGGCCAAGGCTGAATGCCTTCCCTGACCCTGCAGGACCTGTGTGAGCGGCACGAGAAGGGTGTGCTGCACAAGCACCAGCGGGCCTTGCACAAATACAGCCTGATGAAGAGGCAGATGATGAGTGCCGCCGTGCAGAACCGTGAGCCGGAGTCCGTGGAGCAGCTGGAGTCCCGCATTGTGGAGGTGGGTGGCCGGAATGACCAGGCAGGCCCGTGGGAGCCTTTCCCCTCCCAGCCCGGGTGGGTCCCGGAGCTGTCCCGGTGGGCTCTCCTGGGTTGGCCCCATGCCTCTGGAACAGAGCTGGGGGTGCGGTGGAGGCTGGGAGCTGCCCCAGGTACCCAGAGTGACGTGGCTCCCTGCCCGGTGCTCCCTCCCTGGCTCTCTCTTACCTTGCCACCTTCCAAATGCCTGGTGAAGGCTGAAGGAGGAGGGGCCGCCTTGGCTTAGGGAGCACGCTGGTGTTCAGGCCTTGATGCTCCTCCAGCCCCTGGCTGGGCCAGGTGCGAAGGTAGCTGTTGAATTTGCAGCAGGAGAATGCGATTCAGACCATGGAACTGCGGAACTACTTCTCCCTGTACTGCCTGCACCAGGAGACACAGCTCATCCATGTCTACCTGCCCCTCACCTCCCACATCCTCCGTGCCTTCGTGAACTCCCAGATCCAAGGGCACAAGGAGGTGAGTCCCCCCTTGCTCGGGACACTGTCTTGGCCACGGCTTTCCTTTTTTCCCGACGCTCTTCCCTCAAGCCTGGCAGCACGGTGGCCGGCCATCCTTGAGAGGTTCTTTAGTGGAGTTGGGGTCCACATGGAACACGGTGCTCACCCAGATCTAGTCTTCTTTGTAGCCAAAGTGTTAGAATCATGAGGGTGTCCCTGTGATTCCTGGGGGCGGAAGGGGGAACAGACAGGGACAGTTTGCCTTCTGGAGGGATTTGAGAAGTCAGAGGTAAAGCCTGCAGAGCTCCCGCACCCTGTGGCTGAGATAAGGGTTCTGAGTCCTTGGGAGCGCTGTAGGTGGGGTGTTTTTCCAAAGAGCACGGGCCAGCTTTCTCCAGATTGTGCTTCCTTCAGCCTTTGAGAAGAAATGCCCTCGCAGTCCTGAGACAGGCCCCCCAAAGTGCTGGGATTACAGGCATGAGCCACTGTGCCTGGTTGAGATTGAGTTTATTACGTAGCTGCAAGCAGCTTTGAAGCTGTGGTCTGTGGCATGTGTTGAATGGTGCCGAGTGTCTGGGATGGTCATAAGGTTTCACGCTCTCCCTGGGAGGTGTTTGGTGCCTTGGGTGCCGTCTGGCAGTTTGGGAATGGCAGGCCGGAGGTGGCAGTGGTGGGGCTGGAGAGGCGGAGACAGCTGCCCTTAGGAGCATCACTTCGAGATGGCCAGGGTCTCAGGGGACCAGCTTGGACTTGAACATCTGAGTGGCTGGGCGTGTCCTCAGTGAAGAAACATGACCAACAGGTGGGGCCCTGTCCTGCCTGGGGCATGATGCCATCACCCCAGTCCTACCAGTTCCATTATTGTGGCGATGAGGAATTCCTAGTCCTGTGATGCTGAGATGAGTGTGCTGTGCTCCAGTGACTCAGCCTCCCCTGCAGGACCCCAGGGCTGCGCCCTGCCTGTTTCTGGCCACCTAATCCCCTGCATGGCAGGCCTTGTCCTGACCCCTGCCTTGCTGCCATGCTCCCCTCCTCACGTCCACAGCATCTGTTCATTGCCCTGGTTCCAAAAGTGTTGGTGAGTGGGGCCACCGTTTGCATTCCGGTTTGTGTGTTACTGATTTGATGGATGTGGTCTTTGTGTTTTTGGTTTGCCTTTTTGTTTTGAGATGGAGTCTTACTCTTTCGCCCAGCCTGGAATGTAGTGGTGCAATTACAGCTCACTGCAGCCTCCACCTCCCGAGTAGTTGGGACCACAGGCATGCGCCACCACACCCGGCCAAGATTTCTGATTTTTTGTGGAGACTGGGTGTCCCTCTGTGGCCCAGGCTGGCCTTGGTGTTTGACCTGCCAAAGCGTCCATGAAGCCAGTGTCTACACGGTAGCTAGAGCACGGACTGGCAGTGACCCGACAGTAACACTTCCCGTGATTCCACGGCAGGCAGCTTTGCGGCCCTTGGTCCTGGGTGCAGGGTCCGAGGCGTGGGCATCTGTGACCACAGGTCACATGAGGCCACTGGTCCACTCCTCATTTGGACTTCCTTTGTGCAGGATGGGCAGCACTGGCTCTGTCGGAGGTTTGAGGAGCTGACGCACCCGCGTGCCCCTCTGTCCCTGTCACTGGCAGGGGAAGGAGTTGGGATTCGAGGGTGGTGGGGAGCCCGGGCCCCGCCTGCTGATCTTGTTCACTTTGTGTTCCCTTTCAGATGAGCAAGGTGTGGAACGACCTGAGACCCAAGCTCAGCTGCCTCTTTGTGGGACCACACAGTGTCCTGACCCCACCGCGGTCCCCGCCGCAGTCCCCGCCGGAGGATGGCCTGTGTCCTCACTAGCATGAGGCTAAGGCGGTGCTCCCTGCGGCCACACTAAAACCTCTTTCCAAACGGTGTGTCCCGTGTAATTCCCTTTGGACGGCAGCTCTCCTTCCCACCAGTGCTGCAGCTGGAGCAGGTGCACTCAGCCCGCAGGCCGGGAGGGCACCCATGGACCACAGGGCAGCTGTGCCATGCTGTCCTCCACTCCGTGGCCTGCTAGCCTGGTGGAGAGGGGTGGTGGGATTCCTCCAGACACCCAGAGCCATGGGGGAAGGCAGGGATCTCTCATCTCACAGAGATTGTGCCTGGGGGAGCATGGGGTGGGGCCTCCAGATGCTGGAATAGTCAGGCGGGGCGTCCTCATGGTGCTGGTCAGCGGAGGAGAGAGGGAGGGCAGGGCCGCCCTGCAGCCAGGCATGGGACTGGCCATGGACAGCAAGGGGACAGCCAGTGAGCCGATGGTGTGGACGCTGTCATGGCTTTTTGTGGTGGCAAGGCCGGGAGGGCTGGCCATTGGGCATGGGGCGTGCACTGTGAATTTTCTAGGGGACTCGCTGCAGTGAACACCAGGAGCCCTGGTCTGGGAGTGGCCTCCAGGATCCAGTGTTCCCATGTCCCCCTGCTCACACCATGACCCCATGTGTGCCCTCTGCCCACACCATGACCCTGTGTGTGCCTGTGGTCGCAGGCCTGGAAGACAAAGGCATGACGGAGAGCTGGGGCTCTGAGAGTGGGCGCTACAGTGGCTCTGTTCCTGTCCCCTGGACTCCCTTCATTTCTGGTGGCCAGTGTTGGGGTCTTCACCATGTGGCACTGAGGCTGGATGGGCCGGCAGAGGACAGGTGGGGGCATGGGGGATGTGTTCCATTCCAGCCGGGGCATTAGAGGAGGGATAGCCCCCTTTTAGATGGATTTCCTTCTCTGAGGCAGCTAGAGTCCCGCCTCAGCCTCCCGCCATGCACTTGCCGGCCCAGCCACCCATACAGAGGGGACCGTTCCCTTCTCTGGATTAAGAAGCCATTCTCCTGAGCTCTGTGGGGCTGGAATGTCTGTCTCAGGCCTGGGTCTGCTCCTGCCCCAAACCCCTTTTGCAGAAGGCACATGGAGCTTGGGGGTCTCCTGGACCCCTGTGCTTCTCCAGAGGCTGAGGCCCTCCCTGCGGGGAGAGGTGCTGGAAGAGGATCCTGGGTCCCAGGGTTTCCGAGGTCCCTCTGTTCTCCAGATGCTCTTTGGCCTCCAGGTGTTCCCTCCACTCACCGAGTTTGCTTCCCTTCTGCCTGCACCCACGGGGATCTCATGGCCCTAGGGTGGAGGAGACTCCGGTTCGTGTCCCACAAGCAGGTGATCCATCATTCACTGTGAGCCGGCCAGAGGGAATGGCTGCGCCTTCTGGCCCTGTGGGCTGTGCCGACTTGGTGCCTGTAGCGCTCAGACCCTGCCCTGCCCTCTGGGTTCTGTCGGTGCCTTCCTGCTGTGGGGCGGGCTGCTCCCTTCTGGCCAGAGGAGCAGAGGGCAGCGTTCCCTTTGGAGCCCGATGGGTGGGCTATCCTGTGAGTCCCTAGCCCACCCAAGTCTTGGGTTGTGCTGCGAATCTGACCCCCTCTGCAGAGACAAGATTCACAGTTTCCGTGAGTGGTGCTGTGACAGCTAAGCCATGGAGCGTGACCCTGTGTGGGCAGAAGGCTGCAAGGCCTCGCCATCTGCTTGCACCTGCCTGGGGCCTGTCCAGCTGCAGGATCATAGAGGCTGTGGGCAGAGTTGTGGTGGGCATCAGGCATGGGGGCCTCGTGTCTCCAGGGTAGGCAAGGCATGCGCTCCCAATACAGCCCTCCAAGGAGAGAGCAAGACTCAAAATGAGCATTTCTGAAGGAGCGTTCCTGGCAGGGACTCTGGGGTCCGTGAGTATGATAGGAGGCCACATGCCTGGCAGTATCTCCCTGTGGTGGAAATTTCAGGACCAGGGTCTTGGGGTCCTTGTGTCCAGAGGCTGAGGATGAAGAAAGGAGGAGGGCAGGGGCAAGGAGTGAGGGTGAGAGAAACAGGAGAGCAGGGGTGAGGATGAAGCAGAAAGGCAGGGGTGAGGGGGGAACAGGAGGGCAGGGGGAGGGGAGAGCAGGAGGGCAGGGGTGAGGAGGGAAGAGGAGGGCAGGGGTGAGGAGGGAAGAGGAGGGCAGGGGTGAGGGGGGAACAGGAGGGCAGGGGTGAGGGGGGAACAGGAGGGCAGGGGGAGGGGAGAGCAGGAGGGCAGGGGTGAGGGGGGAACAGGAGGGCAGGGGTGAGGGGGGAACAGGAGGGCAGCGGTGAGGGGGGAGCAGGAGGGCAGCGGTGAGGGGGGAACAGGAGGGCAGCGGTGAGGGGGGAGCAGGAGGGCAGGGGTGAGGGGGGAACAGGAGGGCAGCGGTGAGGGGGGAACAGGAGGGCAGGGGTGAGGGGGGAACAGGAGGGCAGCGGTGAGGGGGGAACAGGAGGGCAGGGGTGAGGGGGGAGCAGGAGGGCAGGGGGGAGGGGGGAGCAGGAGGGCAGGGGTGAGGGGGGAGCAGGAGGGCAGGGGGAGGGGGGAGCAGGAGGGCAGGGGGAGGGGGGAGCAGGAGGGCGGGGGTGAGTGGGAGACAGGAGGGGAGGCATGGGGGGAGCAGGAGGACAGGGTGAGGGGACAGGGCAGGGGTGAGGGAGCAGGAGGGCAAGGGTGAGGGAGCAGAAGGGCAGGGGTGAGGAGGGATCAGGAGGGCAAGGGGAGGGGGAGCAGGAGGGTAGGAGTAAGGAGGGAGGAGAAGAGGGCAGGGGTGAGGACGGAGAAGGGGAATGGGTGAGGGGTGAGGGGAGGTAGGTGTGAGGAGGGCAGCCTGTCTCCTTCGTGTGACTGGCCGCTTCCTGCATGCCCTGGTGTTGGCTCTGTGGAGGGGTGGACACTGGCTTTGAACACTTCCCTTCCTCCCTCCTTCTGCCACCCTGTGCCTTCTCAAGGGCAGTAGAGGCCTGCAAGGCAGGGGATGGCAGAGGCCACTTTCCTTCTTACAATTACTTCTTGGCCCCGGCCCTGGCCCTGTGCTGCCTTGGCAGGTACCCAGGCCCAGGGGCTGACCTGGGGGATGAGAGGCTGCTTCCTGCAAGTGGAGGCCCCGTGCTGGGAGAGTGGGGTTCCCCACATCTCTGCAGCCCTCCTGCTGCCCATGGCCCAAGCCCAAGACTGTGCTGGGCATTGCAGCCTTGCCCAGCTGGCAGGGACAGCTGCGCATGATGCAGGTGGAGATGCCAGATGCCATCTGCCCTTGGAGGACAGGTGGCTGGCGGGGCCACGGGAGGGGGGCTGCAGATCGCAGTGAAAGGGAACATTCTCACTGGATCCTCCTGTCCTGTGGACTCGGGGTCACCATGTAGAGAGCTGCCCTCTGCCATAGAGGCAGCGCAGACAGGGGAGACAGGTATAGGGCTCTGACGGGCACGGGGACTCCGAGCTGAGGGATGTCAGGGTGGCTCTGTGCACCTGAGGCCTTTGCTCTTGCTTTGGGGGTCAGTTCATGTCCAGAGCACTTTAGGAAGCTGCCGGGATCAATACCGAATACACCCAATAAACTGGAATTGTTTATACACAACCTACATTTTGGATGGTTTATGGATAACTGTGTGCAAACAACTTTTATTAAACGTGTATGAAAGTTGGGCAGGGGAGGGGAATGAACCTATGAGGCATTCAGCCTGGGCTTTAGCCTCAGTTTCCCACACTGTGCAGGGGAGTTTTGAGAGGACACACCTCCAGCTAGTGGCACTTAGCATGTGTGTCCTGCCCTCTGCCAGCTGCCCACCTCCGGGACAGTCTCTGACCTCTACCACCTCTGTGCAGCAGTGCGGGTCACAGCCCAGCACATCTGGCAGCTTCCTGTGGACAGGACCCGGCAGGCTGTGCTGGTGTCTGGGGAAGGAAGTTTAAAAAGAGACCGGCTGGGCGTGGTGGCTCATGCTTGTAATCCCAGCCCTTTGGGAGCCTCAGGCGGGCGGATCACATGACGTCAGGAGTTCAAGACCAGCCAGGTCAACATGGTGAAACCCTGTATCTACTAAAAATACAAGTACTAGTCGGGCATGGCAGTGTGCGCCTGTAATCCCACCTACTTGAGAGGCCGAGATGGATGGGAGGATCGCTTGAACCTGGAAGGCGGAGGTTGAAGTGAGCCGAGATCGCATCACTGCACTCCAGCCTGAGCAACAGAACAAGACTCCCATCTCCAAAAAAAAAAAAAAAAAAAAAAGGTTGAAGACCTTTATTTTCCTTTCCGTCCAATCACACTACAGACAAAATCCAGCTCTGATCCACTTGCTGCGCCCAGGTGAACAGCCGATTTGCAGCTGTTCAGCAGCCAAGTCTCCTGCCCAGGGGCTCCCCGTGCTCCCGCTAGACCGCGTCCACCTCTCGGAGCGTGTAGTCCAGGATGGTGTCTTGATCCTGGAACTTGAAGTACCCGTGGAATTTCTTCTTCTGAAGCAGGAGTGGAAACCAGTAGCTGTCGTCTGGCCACATGTCTTTGAAGGGGATCTGGTCCAGCTGGAACCAGTGTGGGCGCATTTCTGTACCGAGGGGAGAAGAGGAGGCACTGACATGCAACCCAAATTTAATGCTTACTATTATTATTTTTGTAGAGACGGGGTCTCGCTCTGCTGCCCAGTCTTGTCTTGAACTCCTGGGTCAGGTGGATCCTCCTGCCTCAGCCTCCCACAGTGCTGGGATTACAGCTGTGAGCCACCTGCATCTGGCCAGCCCAAACAAACTGGCTCTCTGAGTAGTACCCTGAGTGATCGTGAGGAACCTAACGATCGTTTGTATTTAATCCTCTGACCATGTTTCTCATTTTGGGGTAGGAAATGGGTGCAGTGACCATGGCTCAGGGCCCTATGCTGGCATTGTGAGGTGGAGGGGATGCAGGCTGCCTGGCACTCAGAGCTGGTTTGAGCTGATGACCTTTCTCCCAGTCAGGAGATGGAACATGCATGGTGGGGAGTGGGGAGCAGGCCCCATGAGGCTCACCGTCGCTCTCCACGGGGGTCCCCTGGACGCTGTCTGTGCAAAAGACATGCACATCCATAAGCTCAGGCTCGCCCACGAACTCAAACACGATCTGGCCCACCTTGTGCAGCGCATCCACTGTCAGACCGCTCTCCTCCTGCAGCTCCCTGTGGGCAAAGGTGGATGGGGGAGGGAGGAGAGAGGGCGTCAGGCAGGCCACCATGCCCACATGATGGCAGGGGAGGAGGAGCTGGGCATCTGCAGAGCTCAGGGAGCCAATGGAGCGGATGGGAAACCCAAGATGATGTCACCCAGAATGCATTAGCTTGTCCTGACCTGCCTGAGCTTCACAATCAATTTGAACTTTGAAGACACTGAGTTTGGTGGAGAGGGGCCCGAAGATGGTGTGGAGCCACTGGTGGGAGGATCGCAGTTCTAGTCCAGTGTCCTCTGTGTACCAGTGACAGCCCAGTGGAGTCCAGCCACTTTTCCACAGTCCTGAGACCCGAGGGGCAGCAGGGTTGGGACCGATACCACTTCCTTCATTCCTGGTTGCTCACTTTTCCATGGCTGAGCATCAGAGCCTAGGCAGCTGTAGTTATGGCTGCCAGAGCCCTGCGACGTTTGCTCCGGGAACCTGGGTCCTGTACGCTGGGCCTGCCTGCTGAAAGAAATGTCTTTCTAGCCTGGCGCCACTTCTCTGAGAACACAGGATGAAACCACAGCCTTCTATGACCTCTTTCTTGAAGGAGGAGCTCTGGTTTTAACTCCGGCCCCCAGGCTGACCACGCAGGACATGTGCCCTGGGCCTCTTGCTGCACATTCTCCGGACCCACTATCCACAGCTGTTCCTGAAGGAGTAAAGGGGCTGACCTTACCACGGAGTGCCCAAGTGCTGCTGTGGCTGAGAACAAGCCATTCTCTCTGCTTCACCACACACAGAGCCAGAGGCTTCTCTGAAGTAATCTAACGCTATTGCTAACTCAAAAATACTTTAAAAATTACATATATGTTGTAGACTACCAGGAAACAAAACACCATAAACTCATCACCCAGGAATGCCACCATATCAGTGTTTTTCCTTTGGCTCTTTCTCCTCTGTACATCCCTTAAAAAATGCAAACATTCACCCTTAATCGTTTAAGGTTAAAAAATAAAAATGCAGCCAGGTGCAGTGGCTCATGCCTGTAATCCTAGCACTTTGGGAGGCCGAGGTGGGTGGATCACCTGAGGTCAGGAGTTCAAGACCAGCCTGGCCATCACAGTGAAACCCCATATTTAAAATAAATAAATAAATAAAAATAAATAAAATAAATGCAAACAGGTTGGGTGCATGGTGGCTCATGCCTGTAATCTCAGCACCTTGGGACACCAAGGTGGGAGGATTGCTTGAGCCCAGGAGTTTGAGACCAGCCTGGGCAACATGGCAAAACCCTGTTTGTACACTAGCTGGGCGTGGTGGCACTTGCCTGTAGTTTCAGCTACTCAGGAGGCTGAGATGGGAGGAACGCTTGAGCCCTCGAGTTAGAGGCTGTAGTGAGCTATGATCATGCCACTGCACTCCAGCCTGGCAACCGAGCTAGACCCTGTCAAAAAAAAAAAAAAAAAAAAAATTATACACGTTTTATACCTTGTGCTTTCTACTCAAGAAAGGAGGAGTGTGTGACGTTCCACACTTCAAGGAATCCAGCCGGCTTCTCAACTCCTGTTTGCTATGAAAGAATAAAATGTTCCAATGTTGGGTTATCGTGGAAACCCATGCTGGATACAGTGGTGCTGCTGACATTCCGTTCTGAGCATTTGCTGGGTGTGCTCAGTTGGGTTCTTGCTTAGTCCTTCAGCAGACACTTCTCGAAGACCTACTCTGTGCTGGGACCCTGGGGATGCACGGGCGGTGGCCCCCAGGCATTGCAGTCTGCTCCTCCTACCATGCCTGGCTAATTTTTCTGTGGGTGTGTCTGTGTTATTTTTTTTTGTAGAGACAAGGTCTTGCTATGTTGCCCAGGCTGGTCCCGAACTGCTGGGCTCAAGCGATCCTTCTGCTTTGGCCTCCCCAAGTGCTGGGACTTCAGGTGTGAGCCACCATGCCTGGCCTACATGGTCTGATTTAAGTGATGCCTCCTCAGCGTAAGCTGCAGGGACTGGAGAGGAAACAGACCTGGAATCAACATTTATTCAGGGAGATGGCTAATTAAAGCCGGACTTGAGCTAAACGATTAACATGTGTGTTTGTCCTTGCAGGGTGCAAATGGCTCCCCAGCTAGATGCAACAGACATGCTCAGTGGGGCCTCACCAGCCTCTTGGTGGCCAGCTGTTACTTGTCTCAAAAAGCAGCCAAGGTGGGCGGATCACCTTGAGGTTGGGAATTCCAGACCAGCCTGACCAACATGGTGAAACCCCGTCTATATAATTAAAAAAATAAAAATAAAAATAAATTTTAAAAAAGCGTCACCTCCCGATGCAATGTTGTGACTGATTTCAGTTACTCTTCCCCAGCACACGGCAGCGTAGGAAGCATCAAGAATCTTCTGGGAGACAGCGCGGAAGCTTCATTTTACAGGCGGGGAGCCCCACGCAGGCAAAGATGATGATGTTTCAGTTCTGCTCAAGTGTCTGTTCTATCCGTGCTACTCAGTTCCCCAGACAGCAGACGGGGAACAGGATGAGAAATACATTAAACAAAAATACAGGTGGCAAGGCCTTGGTGGTATGGGGAGGCAGGAGTTGGAGGTCTCCACAGGCCTGCTTCTCATTGGTCCTGCTCCCGTGTCCTGGGTCTCACTGGTCTTTGGGGTTAGGGATGCTGCCTAGAAAGATCGTCTCACACTGTGCACCTAAAGCCCAAACCTGCACACCCCCCCCATAACCCAGTACTCCCCACGTACATGTCCCCTGCCCCACAGACGGTCTAAGTCCAGCCCTCTGGACTGGGGATGAGTGCTCAGGCCTACCCGCTGCCGGTGAGTGAGGATAAAGCAGGAACCAGCCTCCCTGGAGAGTGGGCTGCCAAGGCTCCTCCCTACCTCCCCCTACTGAGCAGCAAGAGCCTGGTGGCCCCAGGGCCAAATCCATTCAGACTCGCAGGTACTGAGGCCCAGGGCCATGCTGGTGGCCTGGGGCTGCCAGTGTGTCATCCCCTGGGGGGGCGAGGCCGTTTACTGCTGGGTTCCCAGGGCCCTGGGACCCCTAAGCACCAGCCTGTCTGGCTCCAGTGTCTCCCATTCCTCACGTCTGCAGATGCTCCCCAATGAGGGATTTTTTTCCCCCTTTAAGACAGGGTCATGGCAGGGCACGGTGGCTCACGCCTGTAATCTCAGCACTTTGGGAAGCCAAGGTGAGTAGATCACCTGAGGTCAGGAGTTCAACACCAGTCTGGCCAACATGGTGAAATGCTGTCTCTACTAAAAATATACAAAAAAATTAGCCGGGTGTGGTGGTGAGCACCTGTAATCCCAGCTACATGGGAGGCTGAGGCAAGAGAATTGCTTGAACCTGGGAGGCGGAGGTTGCAGTGAGCTGAGATCACGCCACTGTACTCCAGTTTCAGCAACAAGAGCGAGACTCCATTAAAAAAAAAAAAAAAAAAAAAAAAAAAGACAGGGTCTCACTCTGTTGCCCAGGCTGGAGTGCAGTGGTGTAATCACAACTTACTATAGCCTCAACCTCTTGGGCTCAGACGATCCTCCCACCTCTGTCTCCTGAGTAGCTAGGACCACAGGTCTGCACCACCAGACTTGACTAAGTTTTAAAATTTTTAGCAGAGAAGGCTGTTCTTGAATTCCTGAGCTTAAGTGATTCTCCCACCTCAGCATCCCAAAGTGCTGGGATCACAGACGCGAGCCACTGTGCCTGGCCTGAGAACATCTTAAGCTTGGGATAGGAAGATTTCTTTAAAAGCATGTGAAAAATGCTAACCATAAAATAAAAATTACATTTTAGATTATATTAAAATAATAAACTTCTGTTTACCAAAATGTCACTAAGAGTAGAAGCCACTGAATAGAAAATATTTGCAATATATATATTGTATCTGATAACTCACATCCAAAATGTTTAAAGAACTACAAATAAATTAGAAATCATGACCAGCCTGGGTAACATAGTGAGACCCAGTCTCTTAAAAAAAAAAAAAAAAAAAAGGAAAAGGTAACTAAATTCAAACATGGGCAAAAGGCTTGAGCAGATACGTCACAAAGGAGATCCAAGCGGCCCACAGACACTGAGGAGGTGCTCCCGCTCCTCAGTCATCAGGGCACACGGAACCTCAGTGAGCTCACTGCCCCTACCAGAATGGAGAAAGTACCAAGTGCTGTTGAGCCTTTAGGGGAAGCCGAACTCACACACCCGTGGTGGGAGTTTGAATCAGTGAAACATCTGTGGAAAGTGGTTTGGCAATCTATGCTGAAGCTGAATATCTACAGGTTTCCTAAAAGGTAACTGTTCACCAGGAAGGGGTGCACACAGGCACCAAAAGACACATTCAGGACCGTTCCTGGCAGTCGCCCGAAACAGCTCCCAAGGGGAAGGCCCATATGCACACCTGCAGCAGAGCGGGTGACCTGGAGCAGAGCGGGTGACCCGGAGCACAGCGGGTGACCTGGAGCAGAGCGGGTGACCCAGAGCACAGCGGGTGACCTGGAGCAGAGCGGGTGAGCCGGGGCAGAGCCAGTGAGCTGCGGCAGAGCGGGTGAGCCGGGGCAGAGTGAGTGAGCCAGGGCAGAGCGGGTGAGTCAGGGCAGAGCGGGTGAGTTGCAGCGCGTACCTCTGCAGGGCAATACCCAGCAGCTGGAGGAGGAGCCACTGCTGTGGCACATGTGACGCTGGAAAGAAGCTGGACGAGGGCACAGCCTCTGAGATCCTGCACTGGAAACAGGCCAAAGTCATCAACTGTGCTGGAAGTCAGGACGTAGGGCCAGGTCCACAGTCCACTTCTATTTCTTGATCTACAAGTTGGCTAAACAGGTGGACCCGCTGGATGCAGTGGCTCATGCCTGTAATCCCAGCACTTTGGGAGGCCGAGGCGGCCGGGTCACTTGAGGTCAGTTTGAGACCAGCCTGGCTAACATGGTGAAACGCTGTCTCTACCAAAAATACAAAAATTAGCCAGGCGTGGTGGTGCGCACCTATAGTCCCAGCTATTTGGGAGGCTGAGGCAGGAAAATCGCTGGGAGGTGAAGGTTGCTGTGAGCAGATATCATGCCACTGCACTCCAGCCTGGGCAACAGAGCAAGACTCCATCTCAAAAAAAGAAACAGGTGGCTGGGTGAGGTGGCTCACGCTTGTCATCCCAGCACTTTGAGAGGCTAAGGCATGTGGATCATGAGGTCAGAAGATCAAGACCATCCTGGCCAACATGGTGAAACTCCATCTCTAATGAAAACACAAAAATTAACTGGGCGTGGTGCGCTACTCAGGAGGATGAGGCAGAGTTGTTTGAACTCAGGAGGTGGTGGCTGCAGCGAGCTGAGATTGTGCCAATGCACTCCAGCCCAGGTGACAGAGCAAGACTCTATCTCAAAAAAAAAAAAAAGAAACAGGTGAACCCACTTCTTAAAAACTCACTGCTGATGGAGATTTGGGCAGTTTTCTATATATGCATGACACTTCAAAAAAAGCACAAGCTACACTGGGCGCAGTGACTCACGCCTGTAATTCTAGCACTTTGGGAAGCTGAGGCAGGATTATCGCTTGAGGCCAGGAGTTTGATACCAGCCCGGGCAACATGTCGAAACCCTGTCTCTAGTAAAAGTAAAAAAATTAGCCAGGTGTGGTGGCGTGCACTGGTAGTCCCACCGACTCGGGAGGATGGCTTGAGCCCAGGTCGAGGCAGCAGTGAGCTATGATCGTGTCACCACACTCTTGCCTGGGCAGTCTTGACCTTATAGAATGATTATGGGAAAAGACAGATAGGAAATCATTAAATATAATCAGAAAGGGTGAGAGTGCCGTGAAAGACAGAGGATGAGACTTGTTGAGAACAATGGGGTTGGGGAAGGCACCTTCTTGGCTGTGAAAGCTGCTGGAGGGTGGGATGGGGGCTCAGCCGGATGAAGAGCAAGGTGGGCAACAGTTTGGGGTGCTGGGGGGCAGAGTGTCAGGAGGGAAGGGCAGGGCAAGCCTGTGGGGAACTCAGTGGCTGACACAGGAGGGCGGCTTTCAGTGCATCGGGAGGTGTTAAGGGTTTAATGTGGGAGTGTGTGTCTGTGTGGGGGGGGTTGGGGGAGACCCAGATGCAGTCTGGGAAGGGTCACCTGGTAGCTGTGTGGAGTGGGAACTGCAGAGGGGAGGGTGGAGGTGGCCAGGCCAGCTACAGGGCTGCTGCATCTGTCCAGGTGGGGGGATATCCATGGATCCAGGTTACACCTAAGGATGAAGTCACAGGCTGCCTGCTCTGTGCCTTAGTTCTCCCCTCAAACCCTGAGAGCAAGCCACCGCTATACTCAGCACTGAGGGTCTGTAGTGATGGTCCCTCTACATAATATTTACAGAGGGCAGGAGGGAAGTTCCTTGGACCGTGAGAAAGTTCAGAAGAAAATACATCAGGGCTGATGAGGCGGCCTGTGCTTTGCTTGTCACCGGCAGGACAAGGAGCAGAAACCAAGTCACCTGGAGCTCCTCCGTCCAGCCTCCTCAGCCCTGCTGCCTGCTCCCCTCACACTCCCACTTCCCTGCACAGCTGGTGTTCCTCCAGCCCTCTGTGCTTCTGCAAATGTCTCCTTCCTCCCTCCCTCCACGTCCTCCCAGTGAATGTCAGATCCTCAGGGTGTTTTCCTGGTGCCGTTATTCACCCTTCCTTTGTCCTGGACACCCCTGGCCGCCAGCTGTGGACCAGACCTCTTTCTGCATGTCTTCTGAACCTGGCAGCCGTATGACATGAGAGGCCCACAGAGGCAGGGACTGACCTGTTCCTCTCATGTCCCCAGTCCCCACACAGAGCAGTGCTACTGATGGGCGGTCTTACCAGATCTAAGACAAAGGGCTGGGCAGGAGGACCCCTGGGGCACATTTCCTGCCTGTTTCCTGTGCTGCTGTTGCTCTGCACACACTATAGGCATGGGTACACTGGATGCCCAACTCACTCACTGGGCCTCCTCCCCAGCTGCAGCCCCCAGCACAGAGCCCGTTGCACTGGCACCTGCCACAGATCAAATGTGTCTTTGTGACGGCAGCCCAGGGTCCCGGGCCTTGGAGGGGATGCACATGCTCAGTGTGTCACACATAGGGCTCTCCAAACTGAGGGTTGGGACCCATGTGCCCTATGAAATCAGGATTGCAACTGAAAAAAAAAGGGTCCAGCACAGTAGCTCATGTCTGCAATCTTAGCACTCAGGGAGGCCCAGGTGGGAGTATCGTTTGAGCCCAGGAGTTTGAGACCGGTCTGAGCAACAGAATGAGACCCGATCTTTACAAAGAATTAAAAACCTAGCTGAGCATGGTGGCATGAGCCTGTGGTCCCAGCTACTCGCGAGGCTGAGGCAGGAGGATCATTTGAGCCCAGGAGTTTGAGGCTATAGTAAGCCATGAGTGTGCCACTGCACGCCAGCCTGGGTGAGATCCTGTCTCTGGAGGGAAAAAAAAAAAAAAAGAAATGAATCGGAAATAGTAGGATGCCCTTTAATGTAATAAGGGTGGCTTCTGCAGTTTATTTTAGCTGTACCTGTAAACCTGAGCGTGTATATCAGAGTATAAAATGTATTTCTCACTGCAGGTTGTGACAAAAAATTTGGAAAGCCCCTGGGCTGCAGTGTCCTGGCTTTCCCCCGTGCTAGGACCCTCTTTATTTATTTATTTATTTTTTTTTTTTTGTGATGGAGACTTGCTGTATCGCCAGGCTGGAGTGCAGTGGCGCAATCTTGGCTCACTGCAACCTCTGCCTCCTGGGTTCAAGCAATGCTCCTGCCTCGGCCTCCCGAGTAGCTGGAACTACAAGTGTGTGCCACCACACCTGGCTAATTTTTGTATTTTGTTTTTTCTAGTAGAGATGGATTTCACCATGTTGGCCAGGATGGTCTCGATCTCCTAACCTCGCAATCCGCCTGCCTCAGTCTCCCAAAGTGCTGTGGCTACCGGCGTGAGCCACCGTACCCTGTTGCCAGGACCCTCTTTATATTTCTCCTCTCCAGGGAAGGTGACCTACCTTTCTCAGAACAGGAACGTGAACAGGGGCTACATATGGGCAGGACTATGTGATGTTTACACAGATGGTCTCATTTACGCTGTGATTGGTGAGGGGTGTCTGGAGGACTGTGTGATCTTGGGCAAGATGCTTAACCTCTCTGGGCTTCAGTTCCTATCTCAGTGAAGCTGAGGATGCAATGAGGTTTTGTGTGCAAAGGGTGTGAGATAAATGCGATCATCAACTCCTTTGCACAAAGTTACCAACTGACTGATGGGCCTCCAGTGACAGTGAGGATGCCAGGAGTGTTCAATTAAGCCAGAAGGTCCAGTAGCTCCCAGAATCACCCTGCACCCCCAGCACCACAGCAGCTGACACAGACTCAGCGCCCACTACACACCATGCACCACCGCACCACAGCAGCTGACACAGACTCGGTGCCCACTACACACCATGCACCACCACACCACAGCAGCTGACACACCCTCAGCGCCCACTACACACCACGCATCACTGCACCACAGCAGCTGACACACACTCAGCGCCTACTACACACCACACACAACCACACCACAGCAGCTGACACACACTCAGCGCCTACTACACACCACGCACCACCGCACCACAGCAGCAGACACACACTCAACACTCAGTACACACCACACACCACACCACAGTACCTAACACACACTCAACACTCAGTACACACCACACCACAGCACCTAAGACACACTCAACACTCAGTACACACCACACCACAGCACCTAACACACACTCAACACTCAGTACACACCACACACAGCACCTAACACACACTCAACACTCAGTCCACACCAGGCACTGCTCTAAGTCCTTTATGCTGCTCTCATTTAATCTTCAAGAGTTCTAAGGTCTGGATGCTCTTCTTACTCCCATTCTGAGGTGAAGATACTGAGGCTCACAGGTTAACCCGTGCTCCAGGTCACTTAGTTCTAAGTGGTGAAGCCAAGGCTTTGGCCCTGCAGCCCGAATCCCTGTGCCCTGGGAAAGCCGGTTCCACGGCCAGCCCCGCCCCATTCGTACCTCTTGGCTCCCTCCTCGATGGTCTCTCCTTCTTGCACTTTGCCCCCAAAGCCATTCCAGCGGCCGGCCCCAAAGCCTCGCTTTTTCATGCCCAGGAGAACTCGCTGAGGCTGCAGGACCAGCACCAGGGTATAGAGCCTGGAGGCACCCATGGTCCCTGGGTTCTGAAAGGAAGGTGAGAGGGCAGAGTTGGTGGTGACGGGGCTCGTGGAGGAAGCAGGTGCCAAGGCCCAGGAGGAAGGGGTTGTGCTCTGGGAGGCGGGGAGAGGATGCCATGACTGCCGGCTCTAACTTCCTTTCCCCTAACTCAGCTGCAAAGGACAATGTGACCTTTCCAGAGCGGACTCTTGCTCCTGCATCTGCCCCCAGGAACCCCCTGGCCATAGGCACAGCAGTGGGGCAGAATAGTCTCTGTGCCTGACTGACACCAAAAGAACCACACAATATATCCTGTGGTTCTCAGGTCAGGCTTCAACACTGGCCTTTTGATTAACAGGAGCTTCTTCCAGCCTAGTGGGCCCTGGCCTGCCTCTCTCGTAGCAGGCTTCCCAAGTCACAGGAAATGCGTGACTGCAGACACAGGTCCACTCAGCCGGGCCTGGCTAGTCCTCCCTCCTGTGACAGGAGTTTATACCCCACTCTGTTCCTACTGTGGCCACTGTGGGACCTGGCACCCAGGGATGCCACTGGAAGCAAGGGCCCTTCCTGCTCCCACAGGTGGGCAGGTCCAGGTCCAGAGAAGGACTCTGAGGGTGATGCCTCCACCAAGTCCCTGCTGGAAAAAGGACCCTGGAGAAATGCTGGAAGACCAGGACCAACTTACCTTCCCTTCCTCTCTCTCTCTTTCCTTCTTTCTTTTAAGACTCCTTCCTTCCTTTCTTTCGAGACAAGAGCTGGAGGACCAGGACCAACTTTCCTTTATTTATTTATGTATTATTTAGGGCCAAGAGCCTGCTCTGTTGCCCAGGCTGGAGGAGAGTGGTATTATCTCATTTCACAGCAACTTCAGCCTCCCAGGCTGAAGCTGCCTCCTGCCTCAGCCTCCAGCATAGCTGGGACCACAGGCAGGAGCCACCATGCCCAGCTAATTTTTGTATTTTTAGTAGAGATGGGGTTTTGCCATGTTGCCCAGGCTGGTCTTGAACTCCTGGGCTCAACCAATCCACCCATCTCAGCCTCCTAAAGTGCTGAGATTACAGGCATGAGCCACTGTGCCCAGCCAGGACCAACTTTTCTGGGGTCTACACCTGGCCCCCAGGACAGGATTCAAACACAGGATTCAGGACCAGTGATCCTCCTTAGAAGTTGTGGTGTCTAAGAAAAGGGATAGGACAATAAGGAAGGGGGGCGGGGAAGGGCTGGGTAGAAGAGGGCGTGATTTCTGGCTAGGGCTCCACCCCCAGGCCTGTGCCCAGGGACCTAGGTGAGGACAGCCATTTCTGTTTTCCTGCCCAAATGTTGTATTTCCCAAGCCCGCCAGGACCCCATCCTGTGCCTTTAAAACCCCCCAGACCCTAGTGTGCAGAGAGACACAAGCCGCTAGACATCAAGAGGATGGGAAGAGCACACCAACAGGCAGCAGCAGCAGGCCGGCAGGGGCTCAACTGGTGGAACCACAGGGAGTTTGGCAGGGGTGGTAGGAGGACAGCCTGGGCTGCTTGACAGCCTGACTCCAAGAGAAAACCACCTTCCTGCTCCAACTCCCTTCTGGCTCCCCCATGTGCTGAGGGCTACTTCCACTCAATAAAACCTTGCACTCATTCTCCAAGCCCACCTGTGATCCGACTGCTCCAGTACACCAAGGCAAGAAACCCCGGGATACAGAAAGCCCTCTGTCCTTGCGATGAGGCAAGGAGGCCAATTGAGCCGACACAAGCCACCTATACGGCTAAATTGAAAGAGCACCCTGTAATACATGCCCAGTGGGGCTTCAGGAGCTGCAAACATTCACCCCTAGACACTGCTGTGGGGTCGGAGTCCCACAGCCTGCCCGTCTGTATGCTCCCCTAGAGGCTTGAGCAGCGGGGCACTGTAGAAGTGAGTGACATCCCTATCGCACGCCCTTCAAGGACAAGGAAACCTGTCCCATTTCACTGAGACTGGGTCCTGGTGGTGGAGGCAGGTCGGACAGGGTAAGTGGGTTTGTGGCTGAGCTGCTCACGAGGCCCGTGTGCTTTGTCCTGACACTGATCTGTTCCTGCCAGAAGCCATGGTTTCCAACTGAATTTTTGTGATTTACTGCCGGTCTTTCCCCTAAGCCCCCGACCCCGCTCTCCTGGTCTCCCCTGAGCCCCCGACCCCGCTCTCCTGGTCTCTCCTAAGCCCCCCGACCCCGCTCTCCCGGTCTCCCCCGAGCCCCCGACCCCGCTCTCCTGGTCTCCCCTAAGCCCCCGTCCAGCCCTCCTGGTCTCCCCTAAGCCCCCCGATCCCACTCTCCTGGTGTCCCCGAGCCCCCGTCCCGCCCTCCCGGTCTCCCCTAAGCCCCTGACCCCGCCCTCCCGGTCTCCCCCGAGCCCCCGACCCCGCCCTCCTGGTCTCCCCTAAGCCCCCCGTCCCGCTCTCCTGGTGTCCCCGAGCCCCCGTCCCGCCCTCCTGGTCTCCCCGAAGCCCCCTGACCCCGCTCTCCCGGTCTCCCCCGAGGCCCCGACTCCGCCCTCCCGCTGTCCCCTAAGCCCCCGACCCCGCCCTCCCGGTGTCCCCTAAGCCCCCGACCCCGCCCTCCCGCTGTCCCCTAAGCCCCCGACCCCGCCCTCCCGGTGTCCCCTAAGCCCCCGACCCCGCTCTCCCGGTGTCCCCTAAGCCCCCGACCCCGCTCTCCTGGTGTCCCCCGAGCCCCCTACCCCGCTCTCCACGTCTTCCCCGACCTACCCCCCTCGGCTCCACTGGTCTCCTCCAAGCCCATGGACTAGGCTTACCTGGTCTCCTGCAGCCCGCTGGCTCGGCTCCCCTCCCCGGCCAACCCGGCTGCTAGAATCCCCGCGCGCACTTTTCGTACTTTCACCGCCGCTTCCGGGGACGGGGCCTCTGACCGGAAGTGAGGCGAGGCATTTCCGGCGGCTTGCTGCAGGCGCGGGGGCCAGCCATGGCGGGGTGAGAGGGGCGTCAGTGGCGTGCGTGCGGGAGGAGGGAGTGGTCGTGGGTCCGCCCCGTCGCCTTCCTCGGTCCTGGCCTCGGGTTTGGATCCCAGGCGCTGGGCACCGTGGCTGCACTGAGCGAGCGCGGCAGGAGCGAGGCCGGGGCTCCGGGTCGCAGATCCCCGGGAGGAGGGCACCCTCAGGTCTCCAAGGGCCGGCGGAGCCGTGGGGAGGCCGAGGCGGCGGGGGCCAAGTCCAGGTGCTGGAGCAGCGCCGGGGCCCAGATCCGAGGCGCCCGGGGCCGCGCCGGGGGTTCCTTTCGTGGCGGAGTAGCTCCACGGCCCACGCTTCCGGGGCTGCCGAGTGTGCTGTCGCCCCTTGGACCGGCCTGTGCCGTTCTCCCGGGAGACCGCTTCAGCCGGGTGAAGACAGCGACTCATGGTCACCAGCCGGTGCCTCCTGGCTGGTTGGCACACTTGGTGTTGCAGAAACTAGAAGCTTTGGTTTTGGAGCCATGGGGGTAGTAACTTTTTTTTTTAATTAGAAAGATGGACATGGAGACCTGCTTGGTGGCTTACACCTGTCATCCCAGCACTTTGGGAGTCTGAGGTGGGAGGTTCGTTTGAGCTTAGGAGTTCGAGACCAGCCTAGGCAATATAGTGAGATGCCAGCTCTAAAAAAAAGTTTTTAAAAATTAAAAAAAAAAAAAAAAAAAAAAAAGCCTAGGCACGGTGGTACATACCTGTAGTCTCAGCTACTCAGGAGGCTGAGGTGGTGGGAGGTTCCCTTTAGACCCAGAGGTTATGTGGGTCTCAGCTGTGATTGCGACACTGCACTCCAGCTTCGGTAATAGCAAAACTCTGCCTATTAAAAACCAAACAACCAAAAAGTGGCCGGGCAAGGTGGTTCATGCCTGTATTCCCAGCACTTTGGGAGGCCGAGGTGGGTGGATCACCTGAGGTTAGGAGTTTGAGACCAGCCTGGCCAACATGGTGAAACCCATCTATGCTGAAAGTACAAAAATTAGATGGATGTGGTGGTGGGTGCCTGTAATCCCAGCTACTTAGGAAGCTGGGACAGGAGAATTGCTTGAACACGGGACTTGGAGGTTGCAGTGAGCCACCACTGCACTCTAGCCTGGGTGACAGAGTGAGACTCTGTCTCAAAAAAAAAAAAAAAGAAAAAAGGGCATAGAACCTACTTGGTGAGGTTGTTCTCAGAGTTAAACAGGGCAAGTGTGTATAGCTTTCAACTGCTTAGCAATTGTGGTCTGTGAATAAATTATTACATCACAGCTTGTCCAGAGACTCTTGGAAATTGTCCTTCAGCAATTCACACGGGTTTAGTTCAATTTTATTTAAGACATGTAGGTGGAAGGACTGTTTGAGCCCAGGACTTCAAGTCTGTGTCGAGCCATGACCTCGCCACTACACTCCAGCCTGGGCTATAGAGC
This sequence comes from Saimiri boliviensis, assembly GCF_048565385.1. Taxonomy (NCBI): domain Eukaryota; kingdom Metazoa; phylum Chordata; class Mammalia; order Primates; family Cebidae; genus Saimiri; species Saimiri boliviensis. Next base: position 158,738,395 of record NC_133449.1, read on the forward strand.
GAGACCATGTCTCAAGAAAGAAAAAAAAGAAAAAAATGTGACAGGCCATCCTCTGTGCCAGCTGCCAAAGCCCTGGAACTAGGTAACTCAGGCAAGGACCTGTCCTTAGGAGGTTTTCTTGCAGTCTCTCACAGCCCAATGAACATTTTTTGCCAGATGAGAAAAGAATATTACTTTAATTAATTAGTTTATTTTTTGAGACAGAGCCTTGCTCTGTTGCCTAGGCTGAAGTGCAGTGACACAATCTCGGCTCACTGCAACCTCTGACTTCCAGTTTCAGGCGATTCCCTTGCCTCAGCCTCCCGAGTAGCTGGGATTACAGGCGCCCGCCACCATACCTGTAATTTTTAAATTTTAGCTGAGACAAGATTTCACCATGTTGGCCAGGCTGGTCTTGAGCTCCTGACCTCAGATGATCCAAGACATGCCTTGGCCTCCCTAAGTGCTGGGATTATAGGCATGAGCCACCATGCCCGGCCCCTAATCTCTTTTTATAAAGACATTAGTCCTGTTGGAATAGGGCCTACCACTATGACCTTGTTTTAACTTGGTCACCTCTTTAAGGGCCCTGTCTCCGAATACACTCATATTCTAAGGTACTGAGGGTTAGGACATCAATATATGAATTTTGTAGGGACACAGTTCGGCCTGCAATGCCTGCTTTCTGGCTGTATTGCTTTGTCAGTTCACCTCCCCTCCTGGGTCTTGGGGCCTCATCTCTAGAAACGAATGAGTTGAACCGAGGGCCCTCCCAGCTCATGACCTGCCGATCCGTGTGATGCCAACCTGCCTGCTCCTTTTCTCTCCTACCAGGTTCTTGAAGCTGGTCTGTGCTTCCTTTCAGCGTAAAGGGTTCCACACTGCCAGGAGTCACTGCAAGAAACGGACAGGTGCTGAGCACCTGTGGCTGACTCGGCATCTTAGGGACCCATTTGTGAAGGCTGCGAAGGTGGAGAGTTATCGATGTCGAAGCGCCTTCAAGCTCTTGGAGATGAACGAGAAGCACCAGATTCTGCGGCCTGGCCTTCGGGTGTTAGACTGTGGGGCGGCTCCTGGGGCGTGGAGTCAGGTGGCAGTGCGGAAGGTCAATGCCACAGGCACAGGTGGGAGCTCTGCACGGCTCTTGGCACCTTCTGGCTACCCTGAGGCTGAGTGGGCACAGGCAAGCTGCCTCTGCCAGTGGATATGGGATGGTTGAGCCCTTTTCTGAAAGCACCCACTTCTGAGTTGGTGGTTCAGTAGTGGTAATGATAAAAACAGGATCCTGCCATTTTCAAAGTGAAAGACAAGGTAGAAAGGTGCAGAGAAAATGGAGATGACCTCGCATGATACCTCCTGTGGGTAATGGCCCCAGCACTGCTGTGTGTGTCCTTCCAGGCCTGCGTTTGCATAGATCCCTCACGTGTTCAAAAGCAATGTCGGGTCATACTCTTCTTGCTAATTTTCAGCCTTACTGGAGCTATTTTTGCTTAAAAATACACATATGTATATATTTTTTTGTTCACCTTCCCCAAGATGGAGTTTCGCTCTGTTGCTGAGGCTGGATGCCGTGGCATGATCTCACCTCACTGCAACCTCTGCATCCGGGGTTCAAATGATTCTCCTGCCTCAGCCTCCAGAGTACCTGGGATTACAGGCACCTGCCACCACAGCTAGTTAATTTTTTTTTTTTTTTTTTTTTAATCAAGATGGGGTTTCATCATATTGGCCAGGCTGGTCTCGAGCTCTTGAACTCAAGCGATCTGCCCACCTTGACCTCCCAAAGTGCTGGGATTACAGGTGTGAGCCACTGTTCCTGGCTGCTCTTAATGATATATTGACCTCTCTCCCCAACAGCACAGCTGAATCAACTCCAGAGCTTTCCAAGTCCTGTAAGCCTTAGGGCTTCCTGGTGACCCCACTGGGGCTGCTGCCTCTGGAGCCTAGAAGAGGCTTTGTGGCCAGGGTTATGGATTTTCCACTCTGGGAGAAGCTGAGACACAGTTTTCATCTGTTTATATCTTAGGGTTTTGAGTAAGATTTTCTATATAAAAAGATTCCCCTGAATAATGAGATCAACCAGCCACCCATACAACTTAAGAAACTGTCATCACTGGGAACAGTTACATCCTGTTCCATGATATGCGTGTACGTTAGGCTCTTTAACAGTTCCCTCACCGTGGGCATCAAGGTTGCTTGTGGCTTTTTGCTGGGAGGCGTGTGCTGTGGTGAATATCCTTGCCACTGATGTTCCCTGCTGTCAAGCCAGGGTACCTACATGCACTGGCATTTGAAAAGGGTAAGACAGTCCACCCAGAGCGTTCCCAGATGCCCTACAGGAGGGATACTGGTACCCATTTGTTGGTGAGAAAACTGAGGCTCAAGAGTTGTGTGATGTGTTGACAGCGCAGACCTGGAATGCTAGCCCGCTGGGTCTGCAGGTCAGCCTCACTGCTGGTTTGCTACAGGTTTGCCATGAACGCTTGTTGTCTACCTGCATCTCCTGGGTGGTCCCTGCCCATACTTAGGCCAGGATATGCCTCTTCAGGGTTTTGAACAGCACCCCTTTTTTTTTCTTTTTTTTTTGGGATACAGTCTCACTCTGTTGTCCAGGCTGGAGTGCAATGGCGTGATCTTGGCTCACTGCAGTCTATCTCCTGAGTTCAATGGATTTCCAGCTAATTTTTGTATTTTTAGTAGAGACAGGGTTTTGTCATGTTGCCAAGGCTGGTCTCGAACTCCTGACCTCAAGTGATTCACCCACCTCAGCCTCCGAAGGTGCTGTGATTACAGGCGTGAGCCACCGTACTTGTCCTGAACAGTCTTTTTGTTGTTTTTTTAGCTCAACAATTATTGTCTAAATGAGTGAATTTGTGTTGGAAATGTCAGTTCCTTCTTTTATTGCTGAGCTTATCACTGTGGAGTCCTCTGAGTAACTGATTTCCGTGGTTTCTGTTCCCCTAAGTGCTCTTGAGATGAAGCAAGAAAGTTTGCCTTGTCGGAGGAAGTGACAGAAGCAGAGCACGTGGGGTGATCTGCCTGTTCTTTTCCTCCCGTAAGTCACAAGCATGCGGCCAAAGCCGCCTTCGGTGGAAACTTCCCAAGATTGTAACATGTGGGATGTTACAGGAGCAAAAGCTCCGGAGCATAAAGTGAGGGATGAGGCCAGGTGCGGTGGCTCATGCCTGTAATCTCAGCAGTTTTGGAGGCTGAGGTGGGAGGATCACCTGAGGTCAGGAGTTAGAGACCAGACTGGACAACATGGTGAAAACCTCTCTCTACAAAAAATACAAAAAAAATTAGCCAGGTATGGTGGCATGTGCCTGTGGTCCCAGCTACTTGGGAGGCTGAGGTGGGAGGGGTCGCTTGACCCTGGGGAAGTTGAGGCAACAGTGAGCTGAGGCCCGGCAATGGAGTGAGACCCTGTTTCACACACACACAAAAAGCTGATGTTTGTTTGTTTGTTTGTTTGTTTTTTGAGACAGAGTCTCACTCTTGTCCACACTGAAGTGCAGTGGCGTGATTTCAGCTCACTGCAACCTCTGCCTGCCAGGTTCAAGCAGTTCTCTGCCTCAGCCTCCCGAGTAGCTGGGATTATAGACCCGTGCCACCTTGCCCAGCTTTTTTTTTTTTTTTTTTTTTTTTTTTGGTATTTTTAGTAGAGACAGGGTTACACCATCTTGGCCAGGCTGGTCTTGAACTCCTGACCTCATGATCTGCCCACCTCAGGCTCCCAAAGTGCTAGGATTACAGGCATGAGCCGCCATGCCTGCCCGACTTGCTGATATTTAGGTAATACCCATTATAAAACTAAAAAGACACCATTGCTTCGCCTGCCTAAAACAAGACTTGTTGCCCGTAACTGATCTCAGTGTCTACCTCCCCTCTTCTCCCTCTCCACCTACATTCAAAGCCCCCCCTACACAAGCTCAATGCCCCAATCTCTCCAGTCCCCTCCACTGAGGAGGGGCGTAGTACTGTTGAGAAACGTCAGAGTTGATAAGCTAAGGGCACAGTCACAGATTTTCTTGTTCAGTCTGCTTAACAGAAAGGCTGTTCCAATGTTAGGGGGAGAGGAAGGGTTCGTGTTTCATTCCTGGCTTAAACATTGGAAATCCAGGTATTTTGAAGAGTACCTCATTTTTCAAAGGTAAAAACCCTCAATCTTCAGCCCAGGAAAATGGAACATCTCGTGCCTCATTTTAGCTGGATCTCCTGAGTAGCTGAGACTATAGGCACATGGCACCAGACCCAGCTAATTTTTATGTTTTTTGTTTTGTTTTGTTTTGTTGTTGTTTTTTTGGTAGAGACAGGATGTCACTATGTTGCCAAGGCTGGACTGAAACTCCTGGGCTCAAGTAGTCCTCTCACCTCAGCCTGAAAAAGTGCTGGGATTTATTAGGGTGAACCACTGTACTCAGCCAATATCAGTTTTTGTACGTTATTTTGTATCTGTTCATTTTTGCCATCTTTTGACTTGTTTCTATTAGTTTCTACATTGAAAGCAATTGGATTAAGCTGGATAATGGATTTATTGATTTAATCCAGAGGCACTTGTATGTACTAGTATATTATTTTCTTTTTTCTTTTTTTTTCTTTTTTTTTTTGAGATGGAGTATTTCTCTGTCACCCAGGCTGGATTGCAGTGGTGCAATCTTGGCTTACTGCAACCTCCGCCTCCTGGGTTCCAGCGATTGTCCTGCCTCAGCCTCCTGAGTAGCTGGGATTACAGGCACGTGCCACCAAGCCTGACTAATTTTTGTATTTTTAGTAGAGACGGGGTTTCACCATGTTGGCCAGGCTGGTCCCGAACTCCTGACCTCAGGTGATCTGCCCACCTCAGCATCCCAAAGTGCTGGGATTACAGGTGGGAGCCACTGCGCCTGGTCTATTTTCCAAGACCACTCAGAGATAAGAACCCTTTTGTAGAGAGTGAGCCCTGGGTACTGAAATGATAGCAGATTTGGAATCAGAAGTCCTAGCATCTGGCACAGGTCGGCCCATCACTGATGCTGACTCTAGGATAGTCACTTCCTGTCTAGGCCTCAGCTTCTCAGATGTTAAGAACAGTCACCTCCCCCACTGTGCCTTTATAGTATGTATAGATAGTGAGAGAAGGCCTATTTGTTCATTTATTTGCACATTAGCTCTTTGCCTTGGTCGACATTTTATTTTTATTTCATCACTTTGTTGCATGTACTGTATTTTTGTGAAAAGATTCAGGGTATAAATGAATAACACATTCGTCATTTCTTCCTTAGATCTCAGCTCTCCTGTTGGCTTCGTGCTTGGGGTGGATCTTCTTCACATATTCCCCCTGGAAGGAGCAACTTTTCTGTGTCCTGCTGATGTGACTGACCCAAGAACCTCACAGAGAATCCTAGAGCTGCTTCCTGGCGGGAGAGCAGATGTGATTCTGAGCGACATGGCGCCCAATGCCACAGGGGTCCGGGACCTCGATCACGACAGGCTCATCAGCCTGTGCCTGTCCCTCCTGGGCATGACCCCAGACATCCTCCACCCTGGGGGAACCTTCCTTTGTAAAACATGGGCTGGAAGTCAAAGCCGTCAGTTACAGAGGAGACTGACAGAGGAATTCCAGAGCGTAAGGATCATCAAACCAGAAGCCAGCAGGAAAGAATCATCGGAAGTGTACTTCTTGGCCACACAGTACCGTGGAAGGAAGGGCGCTGTGAGGCAGTGAGGACTTCCTGTGCCATTTTCATAGTGGTTATTAGCTCCTTTTAAGCTCTAAATGTAGGCTGAGCTCCTTCCTGAAGAGTTCCTGGGAGATCTGAGCTGATCTGGGAGATGGAGCAGGACAAGCGGGGAGTTTTTCTCTCTCTCTCTCCCTCTCTCTCTCTTTAAACAAAAAGAGATGACAAAAGTAAATTCAGGGCCTGTGGAAAATGAAAAAGTCCTCTATATCATGATTTGTGAAGAGAAAGTTACCAAGAAAAAGAGATAGGTGAGGATAGAAGGATGAAGAAAGACAGACTATGGGAAGGATCGGAAGGGATTCGTTGAGGCAGGGATGGGTGTGCCCATGTGTGCCTTCGTGTGACTTCGTCTTATAGACTGTTAAACTGTCACACAGAAACAGGCGTAAGAACACCATCCACAGGTTTCCAGTTCTTCGTTTGGCTGTTTAGTGTAAAGTAGAAAAATCTGGGGGCTGGGTGAGGCTACTCATGCCTGTAATCCCAGGGCTTTGGGAGGCTGAGACGGGGATCACTTGAGGTAAGGAGTTCGAGACCAGCCTGACCGCAGGTGCCCCCCACCTCTACAAAAATGGAGAAACAACCAAACCAGAAGAAAAATCTGAAATTTCCATCTGGGGGATGAACTTCTGTCTTTCTGGTGAATAATCTAGAAATTCATGCATTCTTCAAGCAGCAAGAGTTCCCAGAGCAATTAGGGAAGACGTATCGTTTGAATTTATGCATGTGGTGAGTGTGCTTTGGTTTGTGCTGGAAATAACTATTGGTGCCTGGGCTCCCAAGACCATAAAGGTAATTGCCAAAGCAGGCAGTGATGTGATGTGTTTATTTTCTTTTACTCTTCTAGGAACTTGATGCAGCTTTGTATTTAATAAAATAATAGAGACCGCATTATTTTATTATAGAGACTAATGCCTTTAAGTTTTGTTTTTTAAAACTGACTTCCTCAAAGCCGTTTCCTGGAGGTGTGCTTGCCCCTCAAGAAGAGTTTGTTGACTGTAACTCTGATTAAATTCCGAGGACTGGTCGGGTGTGGTGGCCCACGCCTGTAATCCTGGCACTTTGGGAGGCCGAGGTGGGCAGATCACCTGAGGTCGGGAGTTGGAGACCAGCCTGACCAACATGGAGAAACCCCATCTCTACTCAAAATACGGTATTAGCCAGGCATGGTGGCGCATGCCTGTAATCCCAGCTACTTGGGAGGCTGAAACAGGAAAATCACTTGAACCTGGGAGGCGGAGGTTGCGGTGAGCCGAGATCAAGCCATTGCACTCCAGCCTGGGCAACAAGAGCAAAATTCCATCTCAAAAAAAACAAAAAACCATTCCAAGAACCAGTGGTGAAAGTCTAGAAACTCAGGAATCTCCATCAGGGATCTGGGGCTCAGTCCAGCTCCTGGAAGGAAGCTGCAGGTTAGATGTTTTTACTTTTCATTTTATTTCTGGTTGCAGTCAGGTAGTTAAGTCCAATGACTCTTGCCCTACTCCACTTCATTCTCTTCTCATCCCATTTCATTCCTGGGGCACACAACTTGTAAGTCTTCTCTGGAAGAAGGAAAATTTGTTGCAGACCCTTAGGAACAGCACCTTGTTAGAGGGAAGCCAAAGGCTGGGCAGAGGTGGGAGGAGGAGAGGAGGAGAATACGGAAATGAGTAAGGCACACCCTTCTCAGGAAGGATCCAAGTTGCAAGGTAGATAAGGGTTACCATAAGAATGGTGGGGCCTGGCCAGGTGCAGTGGTTCACTCTTATAATCACAGCACTTTGGGAGGCCAAGGTGGGAGAATCACGGGGTCAGGAGTTCGAGACCAGCCTGGCCAACATGGTGAAACCCCATCCTCTAATAACAATACAAAAATTTAGCTGGATGTGGTGGCGGGGGCCTGTAATCCCAGCTACTTGGGAGGCTGAGGCAGGAGAATCGGTTGAACCTGGGAGGCGGAGGTTGCAGTGAGCAGAGATCCTGCCACTATACTCCAGCCTGGCGACAGAGGGAGACATCATCTCAAAAGAAAAAAAAATACAAAAATTAGCTGGGCATGGTGGTGGGTGTCTGTAGTCCCAGCTACTCGGGAGGCTGAGGCAGGAGAATTGCTGGAACCCAGGAGGTGGAGGTTGCAGTGAGCCGAGATAGCACCCCTGCATGCCATCCTGGGTGACAGAGCAAGACTCTGTCTTAAAAAAAAAAAAAAGAATTGTTGAGTGCATGAGCAAATGAAAGAAGGAGTGTGACTGGGCACAGTGGCTCACATCCCAGCACTCTGGGACGCTGAGAGGCTGAGATCACGTGAGCCCAGGAGTCTGAGACCAGCCTGGGCTGTAGTGAGACCTCTCTACAAAACGATTTTAAAATGATTGTTTCTAAATAATTTTAAGATTATTTAAAATTTGAAAGGGCATAGTGGCATGTACCTGTGGTCCCAGTTACTCAGGAAACTGAGGTGGGAGGATTGATTGAGCCCAGGAGTTGGAGGCTGTAGTGAGCTATGATTGCACCACTGCTGTCCAACCTGGGTGACAGAGCAAGACCCTTTCTCGAGATGGATGGATGGATGGATGGATAGAGAAAGATAGATAAGATAAAGCAACAGAGCAAGACTCTCTCCAGATAGATAGGTAAGTAGATAGAGAGGTAGGTAAGTAGAGATAGGTAGGTAGATAGATAGATAGATAGATATAGAGGAAAGAGAGAGAGAGATGAGATAGAGACATAGATAAGGTAGAGATAGATACAGATGGAGATGAGAGAGAGAGAGAGAGAGAGAGAGAGAGAGAGAGAGAGAGAGAGAGAACAGGAAAATGGACGTGGTTAAGTGAGTGGACTTTGGCCCAGGTGAGACCTGCTGTGGCATCCTGGTTCTGATACACTCACTGTGTGACTGAGGGCTGGCACGTCTTCTCTCTGCGCTTCACTCTCCTCCTCTGCAAAGTAGGGTGTGAACAGCATCCTCCTCGCCGCCTTGTTTTGCACCAGGATGGAGCCTTCCTTCACGTAACACTTTGCAGTGGTCTCGCTGCTGTCCTGTGTCTCCAGCACAAGGCACAGATGAGCCAGAAGCAGTCCCTGCCACAGGGAAGTTTCACCTAATCTTTCTTTTTTTTTTTTGGAGACAGTCTTGCTCTGTCGCTGGGAGCCAGTCTGGAATGCAATGGCAAGACCTTGGCTCACTGCACCCTCTGCCTCCCGGGTTCAAGTGATTCTCATGCCTCAGCCTCCCAAGGAGCTGGGACTACTGGCATATGCCACCACGCCCAGCTAATTTTTGTACATTTAGTAGAGATGGAGTTTCACCATGTTGGCCAGGCTGGTCTTGAACTCCTGACATCAGATGACCCACCTGCCTAGGCCTCCCAAAGTGGTGGAATTACAGGCATGAGCCACCATGCCCAGCCATGGACATGCAGTTTGAAGGAAGAGGAAGGGATAATAAATTGAAGGATGGCTGGACATGGTGACTCACACCTGTAATCTCAGCACTTTGGGAGGCCAAAGCAGGTGGATCATGAGGTCAGGAGCTCAAGACCAGCCTGGCCAACATGGTGAAACCCTGCCTCTACTAAAGCTACAGAAATTATCTGGACATGGTGGCAGGTGCCTGTAAACTCAGCTACTTGGGAGGCTGAGCCAGGAGAATTGCTTGAACCCAGGCGGCAGAGGTTTCAGTGAGCCGAGATCACGGCACTGTACTCCAGCCTGGGCGAGAGTGAGACTCCATCTCGAGAAAAAAAAGACAGAGGTTGTGGTTGGGTCGTGGGTGGCAGCACTTCAGGACCCAGGCCAAGGGCATAGTCCATGCAGAGCCTGAGAGCCTGGTGGCAGGGATGGCACTCTACCTGGTGGAATGAAGGAGGCAGCACGGCTCCCTCCACCGAGGCTCCACTTCGGCTTCAGAAGGCCAGGGTGCTCCCCGGATCTGTCTCTTTATGAGCTTACCTGTTGTGGGGACTCACGGATTTCCAGAGGCACCCCCCATGTGATTTGACTCTCACCAAGATACACTGCCACTTCTTTCGATTCCCGGCCTAGGCCACGTGTCTGGGTGGGCCCCTGCAGTGGGGAGGACCTGGGCACTCACAGCGTGGGGACCTTTTTTGGTGTTGGGACACATACCAGGTTACTTTTGAAATAGCCAGATTCAGTCTCTGAAGACCCACTTTCCCCCCAGGGGTCAAGCCAGGCAGTGAGTGAACGACTTGTGTCTACCTTGGCCCCATCCCCCTGCCCTGCGCCTCCTCAGGGACCAGGCTCATTACTTTGGTCATGGCATCACTCATTTGTTCCACAGATATGTCCCGAGCACCTACTGTGTGCCAGCCACTGCTCTAGATGCCAGCAAGAACTAGACAGAGGTCCCTGACCTCAGGGCACTGACATTCCGCTGGGGGCAGGTGGAAGCAGGGACTGCCAGTCAATAGGTGTATGATGCCAGGGGATGATAAGTGCCACCGAGACAGAAAAAGCAGGGCAGAGATTTGCTCAGAGATCGGGACAGCCTCTCGAAGGAGGTTTTATTTGCACTAAGTCCTGAATAGCAAGAAAGGCTGAGCAGTGAAGTTCTGGCAGAGGGAAGAATCCGTGCAAAGGCCCAGAGGCTGGAACAGCTGTGATGTACACGGAAGAGGCCAGCGCAGCTGGAGGAAGCAAGGGGAAGAGATTAGGTTTTTGAGGTTGGCGGGGCCCTCCCAGTCAGGGCCATGTTGAATCACAGTGTTTGAACCAAAGTGGGAAGCCATGTAGAATTGTGTGTGTGCATTTGTTTAACGTTTCTTGGCCAGGCGAGTTGGCTCATGCGTGTAATCCCAGCACTTTTGAGAGGCTGAGGCGGGCAGATCACGAGGTCAGGAGTTCAAGACCAGCCTGACCAACATGGTGAAATCTCATCTTTACTAAAAATACAAAAATTAGCTGGGCATGGTGGTACGCGCCTGTAATCCCAGCTGCTCGAGAGGCTGAAGCAGGAGAGTGACTTGAACCAGGGAGGCAGAGGTTGCAGTGAGCCAGGATCGTGTCACTGCACTACAGCCTGGGAAACAGACTGAGATTCTGTCTCAAAAGTAAAAAAAAAAAAAAAAGAAAAAAGAAGACATTCCTTCATATTCCCTTCTAACCAAGGTGGCTTTTCTGGTCTTGGTCTGGTCATTGTCAGGGACGTTGTCCCTCCCTGTTTTGTCCCGTAATACTCCAGGGTCCTTTCTCTAGAGTGGAGGCCTTGGCTGGAGCAAGGGCCACTGAGGAAGAGGAGGCTGGGGGATGTTGACTTTCCTTCTCTGTAGGACAGAGTGGCCACTTTGGTGACCTAGCACTGGCCGTCCCTGGGCAGTGACTTCCCATCTTAAGACCTCAGTTTCCCAGTTTGGGAAACAGGAAGGAAGAGGACTCCCCACTCACCCCCCAGAACCGTTTAAAGGGCTCCATGTGGCCTGGTCTGCATGCCTGGCATGGGCCTGGCGAGTCCACAGCCATGAGGGGGGCCCCGCTGAGGCCACGCCCGGTTCTAGGCACCGAGACGCAGCTGTCGGAAAGGAAAATGTGGTCCCTGCCTGTGAGAGCCCCTGACGTAGTGAGGAAGACAGCAACAGACAGGCAAACAACCGTACCATGTGAGGTGACGCTGAAGGGCCTGCAGGGAATGGAGCCAGGCTGGCATGTGCCAAGCTCAGGACGACACCCTGGGGTGCCACATGGAGCAAGACCAGGCGGAGCCCCTGCCCGTGAGCTCACGCTGCAGCCCTCGGCCAGTCCTGCCACCTCTACCTTTACCTTGTGCCCGGAACCCGCTCATGCTGCCCCCTCTGCAGCTCCCACATGGTCCTGTCCCCTTGATTTCCACTGGACCATCACAGCCACCTCCTCCCTGGTCCCCCATTCTGTTCTGCCCCCATAAACTGTTTCCAGCCAGTGGGAGCCTGCGAACTCCAGAGTCATGCGGTGGCCCTCCTGGGCTCAGGGACTCCCACAACTCCATCTCATTCGGGAAAGGACCAGGTCTCTCCCTGTGGCCCCAAAGCCTGATCTGCCCCATGACCTCCTTGGCCTGTCCTTCCACTCACCCCCTCGCCCACCCTGCTCCAGCCCCACGGCTTCCTTGAAGCCCCTTGACCACATCAGGCACATTCCCACTGCAGGGCGTCCACCCTGGCTGTTTCTTCCTCCTGGGCTGCCCTTCCTCCAGAGCCCTACATGGCTCCCTTATCCCTCCTCCTGCAAGTCCCTGCTCAGGTGTCCCTTCTCAGCAAGGCCTGCCTGATCGCTGCTTTATTATTATTATTATTATTATTATTATTATTTTGAGACAGAGTTTCATTCTGTCACCCAGGCTGGAGTGCAGTGGCACAATATTGGCTCACTGCAACCTCCGCTTCCCAAGTCCAAGTGATTCTCCTGCTTCAGCCTCCCAAGTAGCTGGGATTATAGACACGTGCCACCACGCCAGGCTGACTTTTTGCATTTTTATTAGAGACCGGGTTTCACTATGTTGGCCAGGCTGGTCTTGAACTCCTGAGCTCAAGTGATCCACCTGCCTTGGCCTCCAAAAGTGCTGGGATTACAGGTGTGAGCCAGTGCACCCAGCCTATTATTCTTATGTTTGAGACAAGGTCTCTGTCACCCAGGCTGGAGTGCAGTAGCTTGATCACTCACTGCCTCAATCTCCCAGGCTCAGGTGATGCTCTCGCCTCAGCCTCCTCAGTAGCTGGGACCACAAGAACACACCACCATGCCCGGCTAATTTTCTATTTTTGGGAGTAAAGACAGGGTCTCACTAGGTTGCCCAAGCTGGTCTTGAACTTCTGGGCTCAAGTGATACTCCCTCTTTGCCTCCCAAAGTGCTGGGATTACAGGCATGAGCCACCGTGCCCGGTCTTGACCACTTTATTGGAAATTCCAGCCTCCCCTCCCCTCAGCTCCCTTTTGATCGCTGCGTTATTTTCCATCTCAGCATTTCTCACCCGACTTAGATATTTTTTTATTTATCTCACACACTGAGTGCCTCCTTCCTTCTAGAATGTGAGTGCTGCAAGGACAGGGATGTTTCTGACTGTTGGGTGCATTGGCAAGGGCCCCAGGCCCAGCAGAGTCAGTTCCTGATAGATATTGACTCATGCATGGGTCGATGCGTGGGTGGGTGTGATGGGGTCACTTGTGGGTGAAGTAGATGTTTGCTAAGGAGGACCCTGAGGATGTGTCAGTCTCAAAGCCTGGGGACTCCTTGGAGGAATGAGGCTCAGTGTGGGAGGCCGGAAGAGAGATGTGGATAGAGGAGGGTCAGGGGTTGTGCAAGATGGGGGTAAGAGCTGAGCCACGGTTTGAGGCCGGATTGGCGTGGGGGACTTGGGACACTGAGGAGCTTGCTATGCCAGGACAGGAGGCCAGACTCCCAGCGCCTCCACCATCAGAGGGCATCTGCAGAAGGTAGAGTGTAAACTGAGGCAGGGAGGGGCCCTCCCAGATCTGGTAGGTGAAGATTGTGGCAGAGTGGTGAGTGGGGACCAATGGTGGAAGCCTGAGTGTAGGCTGGGGACAAATGAGCGCTCTGTGTTCCCTTCCTGATTCGGGTTTCATTTTGGCGATGATGAAAGGATGTAGGCCTGGCCATCTCCCCTGCATTCCAGCTAAGCCAGCCCCATCCCTTCCAGGGACTGCAGCTTTGATCAGAGCCTGGAGCGGGCAGGGCAGGAGGTGAGGGGTTCTGCAGGTGAGTCTGCTCACACCGACGGCTTTGTCACACAGTGGATCTTGCTTTTCCATTTGAGCCGATTATCTTGTGGGGGAGAATGGGGGCGGTAGTACCCTCTTCCTCCCATAAAAGATCAGGGGATGCAGAGGAGACTGGAAAATCTGAAGTGTCTGCTAGGCCGGGTTAATGCTGCCTGTCCCACACGTTATACAATTCAAAAGATTTTTTTAAATGCGAAATAAACATTTTAGAGTAGGATACAAAATGTGCCTGCATTTTGGGGATTAAATACTGGACTTCACAGGCAGCTGGGCCCTGGCTGGGGCAGAAGGTGGCATCTTCCCGCTGCTCTGGGATTCCTGTCCCCAGGTCTAAGCTGCTTATCTGAGAGATTCCCGGGTGCTGCCAGGCCTCATCCCGGGCCTCTGAGCAGGGGTGTAGTGCAGCAGGCAGGGATCACCATCTCACCGAGTCCCTACTGTGGGCTGCCCTGGGCTATGAGGGGGCAAGACAGAGGACAGTCCCCGTCTTTCGGAGCTGACACATTCTAGGGGGAGAGGCAGATGCTAAAGAATTACATACATGACCGGGCGTGGTGGCTCACGCCTGTAATCCCAGGACTGGGGGGCACCGAGGCAGGTAGATCATGAGGTCAGGAGATCGAGACCAAACTGGCCAACATGGTGAAACCCCATCTCTACTAAAAATACAAATTAGCCAGGGGTGGTGGTGGACACCTGCAGTCCCAGCTACTTGGGAGGCTGAGGCAGGAGAATCGCTTGAACGCAGGAGGTGGAGGTTGCAGTGAGCTGAGATCGCACCATTACACTCAACAACAGGAGCGAAACTCTGTATCAAAAAAAAAAAAAAAGAATTTTATGCACACACACACACACACACACACACACACACACACACACACAGTGCGCTTCATATACATGGTAAGAGCCCTGAGGGAAGATAAGGCAGAGACAGGTGACAGGGCGACAGGACAGGAGCATAGTCTGTGAGCACAGGCGAGCCTGGGAAATCAGGGGAGGAGAGAGCCGCCTAGGGACCAGTGAGAGGAGAGTTCAGGCAGGGCACTCACCCATGCAAAGGCCCTGAGGTGGAACCATGTCTCGGATTTGAGAAACAGCAGGGGGGCCCATGTGGGGCACAGAGAGCCCAGGGGTGCCTGGGAGGAGAGGAGGGCAGCTTGGTGATGGGTGTGTCCTGTGGGGGCTCTCAGGCCACAAGGAGGCATCATGGGGGCCAGGAAAGGGTTTCAGGCTGTGGACTCCAGAGTGGGCAGGAGTTGGCTTCCGGGCCCAACTCTGCTTGGTGAACTTAGTGAGAGATTTTACCTCTGTGAGCCTGCATTTCCACATCTGCAAAATGGGACTCAGAATGGCCACTCCACTGAGGTTGAGGGAGCCGGTGAGCTCAGTGTCAGCGTCTGCTCTGGGCCATGGGTCCCTTGTGGTGGCAGCGATGGTGGTCAGGGTATCAAGCTGAGCCTCAGGCCACATTTGGTGGTGGGGATTGGTTTTAAGCATCTTTCCTGCTGCAGAGGCCTGTGGGAAGGTGTGATGAACAGCCATGAGGGAGGCGGGAGCCCGGGAGTCCTCTTGGTGCTCCTTCCCATTACCCGTGGGGTCCAGGACAGGTCGGACAGGAGGGAGGGACCCTCACTCAGCAGAGACTAGGCCAGGAGAGGAAAGGCAAGGTCTGAGCGTGGACAGAAAGAATGGGGAGGCATGGAGGGAGAGGGGAGCCAGGATCAGCCTTGGGAGGATGATAATAATAAATAGTAATAAGCAAAACCAGCAGCGTCACCCCAGCCCTCCGGGGCAGCAGGACGGGCAGGTAAGAGCTCAGCCTTCAGTGCCTTCCACATGCAACCATCCAGGTGCAAATCCTCGCTGCTTCTCACTGTCTGGGTGCCCTGGACAAGGGCCTTCCCCTCTCTGGGCCTTAGTTTCCCCACTTGTGAATTGGGATCAGGATGCTTGTGAGGATGGAACAGGATGAGACGCACAGCAGGGTGGGGACCCGCGCATCTCTGCAGACAGCCCCTGGAGTCTGGTGTCCACCCTGTCACTCTAGCTGGGCCACCTTGGTTAATGAGGCCCCTCTCTGTGCCTTGTTTTCCATGTCTGTAATCCGGGGCTCATAATGGCCTCTCCCTCCAAAGTCAGATGTGGGACTCCGGGTAAAGTGCCCAGAAGAGGGCTGGTACACAGTAGGTGCTCAGTAAGTGCTGGCTGCTGTTGTAATGGTGACCGCGCTTACTGAGCACTCGCTGTGTGTGCTTTGCCTACACTCTGATCCCAGCCGCAGTCCCTGGCCCAGGCCTTCCATGCCCTGTGTTCTCCCTAATTTCCTTAAAAAATGCCAGAAAGCAGCTACTGTCATCACCATCTTTGAACGGAGGAGGAAACTGAGGCACAGCGTGACTGAGTTGCTCATGCAGGGCCACACGTTGAGGTCCCGGATTGGGTTAGATCCCCATTTCACAGACACAGAAAGCGAGGTCACACAGGGCAGGGCATAGGAGCCCTGCTGAGGTTTGGAGCCCCGGGCAGCCTAACTGCCAAGCTTGGAGCTGGCCTGGAAGCCCAGCCCCTATCCTTCCCTCCCTGCCACCTGGGCAGGCCCAGGCTTTCTGCTCAGCTCTTCTCCCTCCTCCTAGGCCCAGCACTGCCTCTGTGGGCCCCCATGAGGTCAGGAGCTTATGGTAGGAAGGGAGCACCTGCTGGGGAAGCTAGCAGCACTCGGAGCTGCCCAGGAGGGGCCGGCATGGGGCCCCTGCCTGGTCATTATAAACACGGTCAGTTCCTCTGTTTGTCCTGCCCTCTGTGCAGTGCCCAGAGGGAAGGGGTGGCCCCAGGCAAACATCCGGAGGTGTGTCTCTGGTCCCCTTCCCTTGGGGGTTTATGGGTGGGAAGGCAGGAGCCCAGGCTTCGGAGGACATCCCCAGCCCCTGTGCTGCCAGCTGGGTCGGCTGCCCACCCTCCAGGCTGCTCCCGCCAGTCCCAGGTGCCCGGACCTCAGGATCTGTCCCACTCTCCACTCTCTGGGCTTATCGAAGGGTCACATGGCTGATCCTGTTTCTGTGGCTGTGGGAACTGCCTAGTGCCCCAAAGTGGGGAGGGAGGAGGGTGGGCGGGGCCACAAGTTCATGATGAAGGGCATGGGGCCAAAGGGGGTGGAGGGACCTCTGGGAGGACAGTGAGGCCGGAGGACACAGCACGCAGATCTGGAGAGACAGCAGGCAGCGTGCGGAGATGGGGAAGGTCGGGGTGTGTGCATGACCCTAGGAGCTGGGCCTGGAAAACTGTGAGAGAATAGGTTAGGGCCACCAGGGGGTGGGCAGGGCTAGAAGGCTGTGAGGGAGGGGTGGGCACCTCTCAGGGCACTGGCATTTGGGCTCAGAGAAGGGGCTGGGCAGAGACAAAGGAGCCCCTCCCCACTGCCTGTCCTCCATCCTAGGCCCCAGGGCAAGCAGGGAAACTGGGCCAACCCCGGGGGCACTGGCCAGGCCTGACTCTGACCACCCGCTGGCCTCTTGGGACCAGTTGAGACAGGTTGGCTGCCGGGTCCCCACCCACCTCCCACGGGGCTCCCGATGCCAAATCAGTTCCCCTGGCTGGCTCCCATCGATGGTCCTACCTCAGAGCCTCACCTTCCCAGCTGCTCCCAGGAAAGCAGCCTGAGCTGGAAGAAGGAGCAGGGGTGGAGGGGCCACGTGGATCTGCGCATCCTCCGTCCTCTCACCAGGGCCATAGGAGTCTCTGGACTGGGCACCATGCCAGGTGCAGGGGAGCCAGCTGGGAACAAGACAGAACTCCACCTGCGTGTTCCCTCATCCATTGGTCTCCACCCTTCCCCTCGTCCAGGAAGACCTCCCTGCTGCCCACCCTGACATCCTTCCTGGGTCCCGTGCTCCCACCACTCAGCCCTGACCACTCTGGGCTGCTGCTGCATGGGGACAGGTCTGTGCCCCACGTGAACTTGCCACGAGGTGAAAGGCTGGCTGGGTCACTACACCGGCCACAGAGGAGGCCCATTGCTGAGTGATTACTGAATGAATGAATGAATGAATGAGTGAATGGATTTGTTCTCATTTTACAGATGAGTAACCCGAGGCCCCCAAAGGAGAGGTCACTTGCCTGAGGGCACTTCTGTCCCAGCAGCATCAGACCAGATATGTGCAACTCCAGGGCCCAGGCCTGGAACAGCTGGCATGGGGCCTTCCAGGAGAGCAGGACCTGAGCCCCTCCTCCCACAGGCACTGCGGGGACCGCCCCAGCCACCACAGTGGCCCCCACAGACAGGCCCCACTGCATATGCCCAGCCTCACCCCGAGCTCTTTGCTCCCAGTCACCCACTACCCCTCACAGCAGCCCTGTGGGGGTTCATCCACAGCACAGAGAGGTGGTCACTTGTCCAAGGTCACGGCAGCATTTGGTGGAGAGTGGAACTCTAGCCACCTGGCTCCCCTTCCCGTCCTTCTCCCGGCTCTCTGTGGGACGCCTCCACCAGCATGTCCCCTCGGCCCCTTTGTGGTGTTTTGTTTTATTTTGTTTTGTTTTGAGACGGAGTCTTACTCTTGTCGCCCAGTCTGGAGTGTGCAGTGGCTCAATCTCAGCTCACTGCAACCTCCGCCTCCTGGGTTCAAGCAATTCCCTGCCTCAGCTTCCCAAACAGCTGGGATTACAGGTGCATGCCATCATGCCCCACTAGTTTTTTATATTTTTAGTAGAGATGGGGTTTCACCATGCTGGCCAGGCTGGTCTCGAACTTGGGGTGGTCAGGAAAGGAGTCCTTGCTGCTCTGAGAACTGAAGGAGTGGAGGGGCAGCCCTGTGCGGACACTGGGAAGTGAGCTCCAGGCAGAGGGACCAGCCCCTGCAAAGGCCCTGAGGTCTCCAGGGGATGAGAATAGAGAGGCAATGGGGCCTTGTGGGCCCATAAGAGACATGCAGGAAGGTTCTGAGCAAAGGGACATGGCCCCTTGGGTGCTCACAGGTGCCCTCTGGCTGTGTGTGCCGTGTAGATGGGGCAGGGGTGAACAGGGAGACCGGAAGGAAGCTTTGCCTCCTGTGGGTCCCGGTGGAAGATGAGGGTGAAAGGGACAGGTTAGGGGCAGAGGAGGAAGACGCAGGCAGGCTCACTGCTGCCACTCAGCCACCATGATTCCCTCGTGAAGGCCACACTGAGACCCCGGCACCATGTTTGGGAAGAGGAAGAAGCAGGTGGAGATCTCTGCACCATCCAACTTTGAGCACCGCGTGCACATGGGCTTCGACCAGCACGAGCAGAAGCTCACCGGGCTGCCCTGCCAGTGGCAGAGCCTGATGGAGGAGTCGGCTCACCGGCCCAAGCCCCTCATTGACCCTGCCTGCATCACCTCCATCCAGCCCAGGACCCCCGAGGTATGCGGCATCCACCACCACCTCCCCCAGCCGACCCCCACCCCTAGAGTGGCCTGTCCCTCACCCCACACTCGACCCTGTAACCAACACCTTCTCACATGGAAACAGAGACACAACCCCGACTTCCACCCTGATCCTGGGTCCAAGGCTGGCCCTTCACCCACCCTCTACCCACTGGCTCCAAGTTCTGAGAATCCCATGCCACCCCAACCTGAGGCTTCCATGACCCATCTGACAGCCCCCACACCAGCCTCCAACCTGAGCCTCATGCCCTGGGCACTATGCTCCTGTCACCGGACCACACCCATCCCACCCTTGAGCCTTTCTAGAGCTCCTGGAAGTGGGGAACAGACCCATTCCCAGAGAGTGACAGTCTCCAGTGGTCAGGTCTTGGGTTGGGGAGCCCAGAGGAGGCACCTGACCCAGACCAGGGGTCCAGCCAAGCTTTGGGGAGGAGGGGACACCGTGGCTGAAGAGGAGGAGGAGGGATGGCAGCAGATTCGGGGGAAGCCGGGCTTTCGTGGATGAAATCACCCCTGTGGAACACTGCGGGCTTTTTGGTTTTGGGTTTTTTTTTTTTTCCTGCCATCTAGAGCAAAATGGCAAGGTTGGGATTTGAACCAATGGCTGTTTCCAATACCCATGCTCTTAAACCCCTCTCCTGCCTCCATGTGAAATTATAAGAGTTGCAGAGCCGGTGTCTGGGTGTGGCCTGGCATGAGGCTGGCCTGGCAGGAGCCTGTGCTGGGCCTCAGGAAGCCAGCCTCGGAGCCTGGACTCTCTCCCATGGTCAGTGGGGACTGGGAAGGGTCGCAGGCCAGGGGGAGCTCGCCAGGTTTGTTTCCAGTGGGTGGAGATGGGTGTGCCTGGACTCACCTCTCCTGATGCCCAGCCTGGCAGGGAGGAGTGCCAAGATCTGCAAATTGACCATAGACACAAGTGCAGCCTCAATGTGGCGGCCCATGGAAGGGTCCGTGTGGCCCACGCAGGGCGCTTTTGAATGCCTTGACTTCTTTCCACCACTTAAAAAGTGACAGACTTCATTTTCAAAGCTGTTGGCTTCTGGTGACAGACCAGCTAGAGCTGAGTGGCAGCTGCCTCCGCAGGTGTGGCCCTGGCTCTTGCGGGCCATAGGCCGCACCCGACCCCCTCTGCTCCATGTCCTGCCTGGCTCCGTGGCCACTGGCATGTGTCTCCAAAATCCCAGCCCCTGCCTGGCTCGCCAGATGTGAAGCCTGGCTGTGACTCTCCCACCAGGAAATAGGGCACCTGAATTCACACACAGGGCCTCGTGGCCAGCGCTGACCTGGGGCCCCATGGGTGCTCGTGTTTGCTGCCCTTGGCCAGGCCCTGCATCATCGGTGCCAAGGACCATGCATCCATCCAGATGAACGTGGCCGAGGCTGACAAGGTCACAGGCCGGTTTAACGGCCAATTTAAAACTTAACGCTATCTGCGGGGCCATACGTAGGATGGGTGAGTCAGATGATTCCATTCTCCGATTGGCCAAGGCTGATGGCATCAACTCAAAGATCTTTTGATTTCCAGGGCCCTCTCCACCCTCTGGCTTTGTTTTGTTTCATTTTGTTTTGAGACAGAGTTCCGCCCTGTCGCCCAGGCTGGAGTGCAATGGCACTGTAATCTTGGCTCACTGCAACCTTCGCCTCCTGGGTTCAAGCAATTCTCCTCCCTCAGCCTCCTTCCTGCCTCAGCCTCTGGAGTAGCTCCCAAGGGATTACAGGCTCCTACCACCATGCCTAGCTAATTTTTGTATTTTTAGTAGAGATGGGATTTCACCATGTTGGCCAGGCTGGTCTCGAACTCCTGACTTCAGGTGATCCTCCTGCCTCCGCCTCCCAAAGTGCTGGGATTACAGGCACCCACCACCATGCCCAGCTAATTTTTGTATTTTTAGTGGAGACTGTTTCGCCATGTTGGCCAGGATGGTCTTGAACTCTGACCTCAGGTGATCCTCTCACCTCAGCCCCCAAGAGGTGTTGGGATTATAGGGTTGAGCCATTGTACCCACCCTCAACCCCCTGTTCTAACAGCAAAGTCTGGCCTTGTGTCCACTTTGCTTTCCTGAGGCCCCTGGGCAAGGCCCAGCTTCAGGCAGATAGCGATGACCAGGAGAGACGGGGCAGCAGCAGGCCACGGGTTCTGTGGGATCAGTGTTTCCTGCACATTAGAGGCAGGCCTCCAGCTGCAGATGCCTGGCAGCCCAGGGCAGGGTCCCTGTCAGCAGGGCCCCTGTTCTCAGCTCACTGTGGCCCCTGCACAACCACATCATCAATCCATGGTTTAGCAAAAGTTCACTGAGCCCCTGCTGTGCGCCAGATGCTGATAGGTGCTGAGATATGGTGGGACCCAAAGCAGACAGGAAAAAACAATCCCTGCACCCAGGAGCATGCACCGGGCAGAGCTGGGAGCAGAGAGATGCCTGCATGTTCCATGTCGGCCTCAGTCAGGCGATCTGGGTGGAACACAGGCAGGGCAGGGGCTGGCATTTTAGAGGACGGGTGGCCAGCAGAAGCTTGAGCAAAGACCTGAAAGAGTGGAGGGAGAGAGCCACAGCCCTGGGTGCTGATGTTCCAGGCAGAGGGAGCAGCCAGCGCAGAGGCCCTGAAGCAGGACAGGAGGGGGCAGAGCATTGAGGACACCTGTGTGCCTGGAAATGGAGCAGGGGGCAGAGGGGCCGTGTATGACACAACTCAGACCATGGAGGGTGGGGACGGAGGGGGGGGACTTGGAATGAACTGGATGCCCTGCCTGGTTCCCACATGGGTTTGTATTTGGCACCCAGCTCCTGGAACCCCCTTGCCCTCTATTTTGGGGCCAGGCCTTTGTGACTCTCCATGTCCCCCACCCCTTGTCCTTCATGGGAGCAGAGAGTGTGGTTTTGGGGCTCATGAACACTGGCACCCACAGGGGAGGAAGTGCCAGCCCAGGCCTGGCCCCAGTGTTCTGTAATTTGTAGCCCTCGGCCTGATTATGGGGTGGGTTGGCTTCTGCCCTCCCTCCCTTCCACCCCACAGGGTAGGACTGTGCCGCCCATCTGGGGAACAGGAGTAAAACAAGGGGTGCCTCTCCGGGGTCCCACCCAGCCCAGGGAGGCAGCAGCCTGGCCTTGGCCATCACTCCTCTGACCCTGCAGCTGCGTCCCAGCAGGGGAGGGGCACCGCCCTTGCCATCCTTACTCCACAGCAGGCGTCCCCAAACTTTTTACACAGGGGGCCAGTTCACCGTCCCTCAGACCGTTGGAGGGCCGCCACATACTGTGCTCCTCTCACTGACCACCAACGAAAGAGATGCCCCTTCCTGAAGTGCGGCGGGGGGCCGGATAAATGGCCTCAGAGGGCCGCATGCCGCCTGCAGGCCGTAGTTTGGGGACGCCTGCTCCACAGTATCTCCTCATTGCATCTCTGTCTTGTCTCTGTGTGTGTCGTGCTGTCCTGTCCCTGCATGTTGGATGCCCATCCTGTGTGCCCCACTTCTTGCTGCGCCCCCACCCACCATTGCCGGGGACCCCAGACCATCATGTGGGGCAGCAAAAATGCCAGGGATGGGGCCCTCACGCTGCTGCTGGGCGAGTTTGAGAACATGTCGGTGACACGCTCCAACTCCCTTCGGAGAGACAGCCTGCCGCCGCCTGCCCGTGCCCGCCAGGAAAATGGGATACCAGAGGAGCCGGCCACCATGGCCAGAGTGGTCCTGGGGAAGGCAGGCAGTCGAGGCCAGATCACTGGTCTCAGCGAGGCGGGTGGTGGCAGTGGTGACAGGCGACAGATGGGGCCAGAGAAGAGGCCCAAGCCTTCCAGGGAGGGCTCAGGGGGCCCCCTGGAGTCTTCCTGGGACAAACGCCCCCTCTCTGGGCTTGTTATAGGCATCCCTCAGCCTGCTGGTCTGGCCAGTGGGGCGAAACTGGCAGCTGGCTGGCCCTTTAACATCTACCCGAGGGCTGACACCGACCACCCATCCCGGGGTGCCCAGGTAACGCATTCCCCACCCCAGGGTGCCCAAGCTTCCCTGCCTGTTGCTCTCCTGCCCCCACCTTCCAGCCCTGCCCCACCCACCGTGCATCCCACCCTGACCACCCATGTGTCTGTCCCATCGCTGGGCCTCTCCCCTGCTTAGGGAGCAGAGTTGGCCCCAGGCACCCTTCACTGACAGTTACCTCTCTCTTCTGTTTCACAGGGAGCCTCATGATGTGGCCCCTAATGGGCCATCAGTGGGTGGCATGGCCGTCCCCCAGTCCTACTCTTCCTCCCGGCCTCCTGCCTGAGCCCCAGGCACCCCCAGCCCTGGAGTACTAGGCCCTCATGCCTTGGAGCCCCAGCTGGCCCCTCCAGCCCGAGCCCCTGCCGCCCCCACTGCCCCTGCTGTTCCCGGGCCCCCTGACCCCCCGCTCGCCACAGCAGGAGCCACAGCACGTATCCCATGAGCAGTTTTGGGCTGCCCTGCAGCTGGTGGTGGACCCAGGTGACCCCTGATTCTACCTGGACAACTTCATCAAGATTGGCGAGGGCTCCACAGGCATTGTGTGCATCGCCGCCGTGCACAGCTTGGGCAAGCTGGTGGCCGTCAAGAAGATGGACCTGCACAAGCAGCAGAGGCATGAGCTGCTCTTCAACGAGGTGCAGGAGCTGCTGCCTGCCGTCCTCTCCCTGCCGTCCTCTCCCTGCCGTCCTCTCCCTGCCGTCCTCTCCCTGCCGTCCTCCTGCCCCGCCCTCCCTCCTCTCCTGTCATCCTCCCTTCCCGCCCTCCCTCCTCTCCTGCCGTCCTCCCTTCCTGCCCTCCCTCCTCTCCTGCCGTCCTCCCTCCCCGCCCTCCCTCCTCTCCTGCCGTCCTCCCGCCCCACCCTCCCTCCTCTCCCTGCCGTCCTCCCTTCCTGCCCTCCCTCCTCTCCTGCCGTCCTCCCTCCCCGCCCTCCCTCCTCTCCTGCCGTCCTCCCGCCCCACCCTCCCTCCTCTCCCTGCCGTCCTCCCTTCCTGCCCTCCCTCCTCTCCTGCCGTCCTCCCGCCCCGCCCTCCCTCCTCTCCTGCCGTCCTCCCTTCCTGCCCTCCCTCCTCTCCTGCCGTCCTCCCTTCCCGCCCTCCCTCCTCTCCTGCCGTCCTCCCTTCCTGCCCTCCCTCCTCTCCTGCCGTTCTGCCGCCCTGCCCTCCCTCCTCTCCCTGCCGTCCTCCCTCCCCACCCTCCCTCCTCTCCCTGCACTCCTCTGTGCTGGGCCAGGCCCCCCTCCTCCCCTCACTGCTCCCCACCCCCAGGCCATCTCCTCCACCCCAGGTAGGTCCCTGCCTCTGTCCTCACAGCATCCTCACCCAAGTCTCTGTCCCTGAGCCCCAGACCCAGTGTTCCTCGGCCCACTGACCCCCCACCCAGGGTCTACCAGGCCCCTCATACCCACTGAGGCCCACCTGGGCTCCAGGGTACAGTGTCCTCCAAACCTGCTCCTCCTGGATTCCCCATGCTCCACCCCAGCCTGCCAGCCCCGGGCCAGCCTCTCCTCCCACTGTCTGCACAGCCCATTGTCTCCCACTCCAGGCCCCGCCCCGGCCTCCACTCGGGCATCCTCAGCACAGCACACACAACCACCAAGAGGAAGTTTCTCATGTTCAGGCCCACCCCATCCCCATTCCACCTGAGACCCTGGCACTGCTCTGCAGCACCCTGACAAGAGGAAGCCTGCACCCCTTTGCTGGGTGTATGAGGCCCCTCTCGACCTGTCATGCATCACAGCACCCAGCTGCACCAGGCGCTCCCCACCTGGGTTCCTCATCCGCCCCCACGTGCATGCCTCTTCTCTCATCCTTGCCCAATACTTGCTTGTCCAGGGTCTCAACCCTGAGCTCGAATGCTCTTCCCACCTCCCCCCAGCACCAGCCCAGGACTGACCTGAGATGGGCGTTGTGACAGGGGAGTGCACCAGAAGGGAGGTGTGGGCTTTAGGCTGCCTCTGAGGCCCCTGTGGCTGTGGCAGTAGTAGGGGAGGGCAGTCCAGGTGGCCCCATGAGCACAAGCTCAATGTAGAAGTACTGCAAGGGGCCCCGGGGGCGGCAGTGGCTGAGTCTGAGGCAGGCCTGGGCAGCCCTCCCGTCCCCTCCGCCCCCTCCCGCCCCCTCCAGCCCCCTCCACTGCTGACCCGGCCCCTGCACAGGCGGTGATCATGCGGAACTATGAGCATGAGAACGTGGTGGGGATGTACAGCAGCTGCCTGGTGGGGGACGAGCTCTGGGTGGTCATGGAGTTCCTGGAAGGAGGCACCCTCACCGACATTGTCACCCACACCATGTACTGCCGGGGCCTCAGACTCCTGTGACATGACCAGGTCCCCTCCAGACCGCTTGGGGTGGGGCCACAGCTCCAAACCAGCTGTGCTGCGTCCCCCTCGACCCCCCTCCCCCGGGTATGGGGTCGTGTCTTCCATTCCTCCAGCTCCAGAGTGGGGTCAAGCTGTCTCAGGTTCCTCCCAGCCCAAGGCAGGGCTTCATTCCCCTCAGCCGCTGGGGGGCTGTCCACCAGTCTGCTCACCCCCATCTGCAGGATGAAGGAGGAGCAGATCTTGGCCGTGTGCCTGGCAGTGCTGCAGGCCCTGTCAGTGCCCCACAACCAGGGCATCATCTACCGGGACATCAAGAGTGACTCAATCCTGCTGACCCATGACGGCAGGGTGAGGGGATAGGCGGTAGGCTGAGGGGGCTCGGGGCTCCCACGGCAGGGCTTCCCTGTCTCTCCCCATCCCCTCTGAGGGTAGGTGGGCTTGATCCCCTAGGCCTGTGTCTTGAGGATTCAGGACTGCATCTGTCCCTCATGCAGCCCAGAGTCGGGCTCCAGCTCGTTGGGTCTCTGTGTAGTGGGAGGACACAGGCTGGTGGGGGCTCTGTGCAGTGGGAGGACACGGGCTGGTGGGGGCTCTGCAGTGGGAGGTCACGGGCTGGTGGGGGCTCTACAGTGGGAGGTCACGGGCTGATGGGGGCTCTGTGCAGTGGGAGACACGGGCTGGTGGGGGTTCTGCGCAATGGGAGGGCATGGGCTGGTGGGGGCTCTGCAGTGGGAGGTCACGGGCCGGTGCGGGCTCCATGCAGCGGGAGGACACGGGCCTGTGGGGGCTCCGTGCAGTGGGAGGTCATGGGCCGGTAGGGGCTCTGTGCAGTGGGAGGACACGGGCTGGTGGGGGCTCTGCAGTGGGAGGACAAGGGCCAGTGGGGGCTCTGTGCAGTGGTAGGGCATGGGCCGGTGGGGGCTCTGTGCAGTGGGAGGTCACGGGCTGGTGGGGGCTCTACAGTGGGAGGTCACGGGCTGATGGGGGCTCTGTGCAGTGGGAGGGCACGGGCCGGTGGGGGCTCTGCAGTGGGAGGGCACGGGCCGGTGGGGGCTCTATGCAGCGGGAGGACACGGGCCGGTGGGGGCTCCGTGCAGTGGGAGGTCATGGGCCGGTAGGGGCTCTGTGCAGTGGGAGGGCACGGGCCGGTGGGGGCTCTGCAGTGCGAGGGCACAGGCCGGTGGGGGCTCCATGCAGCGGGAGGACACGGGCCGGTGGGCGCTCTGTGCAGTGGGAGGGCACGGGCCGGTGGGGGCTCTGTGCAGTGGGAGGGCACGGGCTGGTGGGGGCTCTGCAGTGGGAGGACACGGGCCGGTGGGGGCTCTGCAGTGGGAGGGCATGGGCTGGTGGGGGCTCTGTGCAGTGGTAGGGCACGGGCTGGTGGAGGCTCTGTGCAGTGGGAGGACACGGGCTGGTGGGGGCTCTGTGGTTGGTTGGCACAGGCTGGAGGGGGCTCTGCAGTGGGAGGACAGGCTGGAGGGTGCTCTGCAGTGGGAGGACAGGGGCCAGTGGGGGCTCTGTGCAGTGGGAGGGCATGGGCCGGTGGGGGCTCTGCAGTGGGAGGACACGGGCCGGTGGGGGCTCTGCAATGGGAGGGCACGGGCCGGTGGGGGCTCTGCAGTGGGAGGACACGGGCTGGTGGGGGCTCTGTGGTTGGTGGGCACGGGCTGGAGGGGGCTCTGCAGTGGGAGGACAGGCTGGAGGGGGCTCTGCAGTGGGAGGACACGGGTTGGTGGGGGCTCTGTGCAGTGGGAGGGCACGGGCCGGTGGGGGCTCTGTGCAGTGGGAGGTCATGGGCCGGTGGGGGCTCTGCAGTGGGAGGACACGGGCCGGTGGGGGCTCTGCAGTTGGAGGGCACGGGCCGGTGGGGGCTCTGCAGTGGGAGGGCACGGGCCGGTGGGGGCTCTGCAGTGGGAGGACACGGGCCGGTGGGGGCTCTGTGCAGTGGTAGGGCATGGGCCGGTGGGGGCTCTGTGCAGTGGGAGGGCACGGGCCGGTGGGGGCTCTGTGCAGTGGGAGGGCACGGACCGGTGGGGGCTCTGCAGTGGGAGGGCACGGGCCGGTGGGGGCTCTGCAGTGGGAGGGCACGGGCCGGTGGGGGCTCTGCAGTGGGAGGACACGGGCTGGTGGGGGCTCTGTGGTTGGTGGGCACGGGCCAGTGGGGGCTCTGCAGTGGGAGGGCACAGGCCGGTGGGGGCTCTGCAGTGGGAGGACACGGGCTGGTGGGGGCTCTGTGGTTGGTGGGCAAGGGCTGGAGGGGGATCTGCAATGGGAGGACAGGCTGGAGGGGGCTCTGCAGTGGGAGGACACGGGTTGGTGGGGGCTCTGTGCAGTGGGAGGGCACGGGCTGGTGGGGGCTCTGTACAGTGGGAGGACACAGGCTGGTACGGGCTCTGCAGTGGGAGGACACGGGCTGGTGGGGGCTCTGTGCAGTGGGAGGGCACGGGCTGGTGGGGGCTCTGTACAGTGGGAGGACACAGGCTGGTACGGGCTCTGCAGTGGGAGGACACGGGCTGGTGGGGGCTCTGTGCAGTGGGACGACACGGGCTGGTGGGGGCTCTGTGCAGTGGGAGGGCACGGGCTGGTGCGGGCTCTGCAGTGGGAGGACACGGGCTGGTGGGGGCTCTGTGCAGTGGGAGGACACGGGCCGGTGGGGGCTCTGTGCAGTGGGAGGACACGGGCCGGTGGGGGCTCTGTGCAGTGGGAGGTCACGGGCCGGTGGGGGCTCTGTGCAGTGGGAGGGCACGGGCCGGTGGGGGCTCTGTGCAGTGGGAGGACACGGGCTGGTGGGGGCTCTGCAGTGGGAGGACACGGGCCGGTGGGGGCTCTGCAGTGGGAGGGCATGGGCTGGTGGGGGCTCTGTGCAGTGGTAGGGCACGGGCTGGTGGGGGCTCTGTGCAGTGGGAGGACACGGGCTGGTGGGGGCTCTGTGGTTGGTTGGCACAGGCTGGAGGGGGCTCTGCAGTGGGAGGACAGGCTGGAGGGTGCTCTGCAGTGGGAGGACAGGGGCCGGTGGGGGCTCTGTGCAGTGGGAGGGCATGGGCCGGTGGGGGCTCTGCAGTGGGAGGACACGGGCCGGTGGGGGCTCTGCAATGGGAGGGCACGGGCCGGTGGGGGCTCTGCAGTGGGAGGACACGGGCTGGTGGGGGCTCTGTGGTTGGTGGGCACGGGCTGGAGGGGGCTCTGCAGTGGGAGGACAGGCTGGAGGGGGCTCTGCAGTGGGAGGACACGGGTTGGTGGGGGCTCTGTGCAGTGGGAGGGCACGGGCCGGTGGGGGCTCTGTGCAGTGGGAGGTCATGGGCCGGTGGGGGCTCTGCAGTGGGAGGACACGGGCCGGTGGGGGCTCTGCAGTTGGAGGGCACGGGCCGGTGGGGGCTCTGCAGTGGGAGGGCATGGGCCGGTGGGGGCTCTGCAGTGGGAGGACACGGGCCGGTGGGGGCTCTGTGCAGTGGTAGGGCATGGGCCGGTGGGGGCTCTGTGCAGTGGGAGGGCACGGGCCGGTGGGGGCTCTGTGCAGTGGGAGGGCACGGACTGGTGGGGGCTCTGCAGTGGGAGGGCACGGGCCGGTGGGGGCTCTGCAGTGGGAGGGCACGGGCCGGTGGGGGCTCTGCAGTGGGAGGACACGGGCTGGTGGGGGCTCTGTGGTTGGTGGGCACGGGCCAGTGGGGGCTCTGCAGTGGGAGGGCACAGGCCGGTGGGGGCTCTGCAGTGGGAGGACACGGGCTGGTGGGGGCTCTGTGGTTGGTGGGCAAGGGCTGGAGGGGGATCTGCAATGGGAGGACAGGCTGGAGGGGGCTCTGCAGTGGGAGGACACGGGTTGGTGGGGGCTCTGTGCAGTGGGAGGGCACGGGCTGGTGGGGGCTCTGTACAGTGGGAGGACACAGGCTGGTACGGGCTCTGCAGTGGGAGGACACGGGCTGGTGGGGGCTCTGTGCAGTGGGAGGGCACGGGCTGGTGGGGGCTCTGTACAGTGGGAGGACACAGGCTGGTACGGGCTCTGCAGTGGGAGGACACGGGCTGGTGGGGGCTCTGTGCAGTGGGACGACACGGGCTGGTGGGGGCTCTGTGCAGTGGGAGGGCACGGGCTGGTGCGGGCTCTGCAGTGGGAGGACACGGGCTGGTGGGGGCTCTGTGCAGTGGGAGGACACGGGCCGGTGGGGGCTCTGTGCAGTGGGAGGACACGGGCCGGTGGGGGCTCTGTGCAGTGGGAGGTCACGGGCCGGTGGGGGCTCTGTGCAGTGGGAGGTCACGGGCCGGTGGGGGCTCTGCAGTGGGAGGACATGGGCTGGTGGGGGCTCTGTGCAGTGGGAGGACACGGGCCGGAGGGGTCTCTGTGCAGTGGGAGGTCACGGGCTAGTGGGGGCTCTGCAGTGGGAGGACACGGGCTGGTGCGGGATCTGCAGTGGGAGGACACGGGCTGGTGGGGGATCTGCAGTGGGAGGACACAGGCTGGTGGGGGCTCTGTGCTGTGGGAGGTCATGGGCTGGTGGGGGCTCTGTGCTGTGGGAGGGCACCGGCTGGTGCGGGCTCTGCAGTGGGTGGGCATCAGCTGGTGCGGGCTCTGTGCAGTGGGAGGACACGGGCTGGTGGGGGCTCTGTGCTGTGGGAAGACACAGGCTGGTGGGGGCTCTGCCACCAGCACAGGATACTGGGCCCAGGGTCAGGGTTCTGGGCAGGCAGTGCAGCCCCCACCACAGGCTTCTCCCTCCGCTGAAAAGCCGCTGCCTGCCCAGTACCCAGGTAGGGCTGTGAACCCAGCCCTATCTCCCATACTTTGGACTTAGGTTCTGAACCCCAGGCTGTGGCACTTATAATGCAGGGTGGACGTGACTTTCTGTAGGAAAGGGCCCTTGATTTCAATGCAATTCTTGCAGAAGTGTATTACTCCATCCCTTCCCCCAAGGAAAATAAAACTTCACCAGTCAGTCTAGGCAGAGGCAGAGAGAGCTCTTTCACTGACAGTCAGTGGAAATCTCAGGATGTCTGCAGATATGTTTTGGGGCCAACATCTGTAGGCCACCTGAAATTGTCCTCCCATGGTTGTGGGGGTGTTCTCTGGAGACAAGAAGACCCGTAAAGATCCTCAAAATTCAGAAAGGGGGCCAGGTGCAGTGGTTCATACCTGTAATCCCAGCATTTTGGGAGGCCGAGGTGGGTGAATCACGAGGTCAGGAGTTCGAGACCACCCTGACCAACATAGTGAGTGCTCCTAGTAGTTAATTTCAGGTGTCAACTGGCTGGATTCAAGAACTCCTAGAAACTTGAGAAAGCATTGTTTTTGTTTTTGGGTGTGCCTGTGAGGGTGTTTTCATAGGAGATGTGCTTAGGAGTCTGAGTGGATCGGGTGGGGAAGATCCACCCTCAGTGTTGGGGGCATCATTCAAGAGCCTGAGGTCCTGGAGAGGACAGAGAAAAAGCAAATGTGTCCATCTGCCTGGGATGCAGTTTTCCTCTCCTCTCCTTGACAGCAGCACTCCAGGCTTGCTGGCCTTTGGTCCCCAGGACTTGTCCTGGCAGTCCCTCGGACTGAGAATTATACCATCAGCTCCACTGGCTCTTCAGACTTGGACTGTGCCACGCTGCCAGGCTCCTAGGGTTCTGGTTTGCAGACGGCCTGTTGTGGGACAGTCTCCCTAACTGTGTGAGTCAGTTTCCCTAATAAAGCCCCTCTCGTGTGTCTGTCTCTGTGTCCTGTTGGCTCTGTCTCTTTGGAGAATCTTCTTACAGTGCTTTGAGGGGAACGTGTCACCTGAGTGCTGAGCACCGCCTCCTGGGCACCAGCTGTCCTTCTGTGCAGTTGACACTTAGTCGGTGGCTTGGCGGCAGAGGTCTGGTGGGATGCTTTCTTGTGTTCATTTTTTGTCTGGTAAGTTGGCAGCGCGGCTCCCAGTTGCCTCTGAAGAATGTGGTTACAGACACTGGTGTGTCATGGGCTCCAACGTGCGTTAGGGGAGTGGGGCTGCCCAGAGGGCCCCTGACTGCACAGCTGATGGCACGTGGCAAGACTGTATCCGACCAGTCTTTGTCCGCCTCCAGAAGGAAAGCAACCATGGAAGACCTAGGGGAAAACACCACGGTTTTATCCACCCTGAGGTCTTTGAACAACTTCATCTCTCAGCGTGTGGAGGGAGGATCTGGACTGGATATTCCCACCTTGGCCCCAGGTTCTCTGCAGATGCAATACCAGCAGAGCATGCAGGTGAGTGGCATGTGCCTGGGTGGGAGTCTTCTCTGGGGAGACCCCTAGGCCCAGGCAGGACCCGCTCAAGTCTTTTGTAGTTGACGTGGGTCAGTATTAGCTCAGCCCAGAGACCAGTTACTCGTCTTCCAGGTCTCACTGTGGGCACTCCTCATTTTGGGGCAGTAGCTGGAGGCCGTTTGGGGCCCTGAGCCATCATGGCTTAAAGGCCTGCCTTGTTAGCCTGAGTGGGCCTGGCGTTCAGCATTGCGTTCACACAAGTGCACCCACAGACTCTGGTGACAGGATCGGAAAGCCAGTTCATTCGTCTGATTGAGGACAGAACCCAAACTGCCTGGGAGTGTGAGCACCAGGACTGCGTGGGAAAGCTGTGTTGAAAACAGTGCCCGGTGAGCTCAGAGAGAAAGCCACGGCAGTGAGCCGAAGGACCGGGTGTTTTGTGGTCTCAGACTGTGGAGGGCCATTTGCAGATTTTGGGGTGATTTTTATAGTTTTCTTCTATAAATAGTTGTATTTTACTTCATTACAAGTTCTTGGGATTGCTTACTGTAGACACGGCTGCAGAGGACTCAGGTATCCTGAAGGACTTCAGGTTCCAAAGAGTGATGGGCCCAGTCCCAGTTGGGAAGTGGTGGGGAATGGTGTCTCCAGCCTTGCCTGGGCCCTGCGGCTGCACAGGTTTCTATAGGCTCCTCTGCCTGGGCCCTCTTTTGCAGTCCCTGCTGCAGGCATCAGAAGCATTCTGTAGTCCTGTCCCTGTTAGAGGAGGCTCTGGCTTCCTGCTGCTTTCGGAGCCCAGTCGAGGCCCTGCTGCATTTGGTGAAACTGTGTTGTGTGTATGTGCATTCGTCTTGTTGCATAATTGAATTAACATGTGTTTTTTAGAATCTTAGCTTGCTCACTGCCCTTTCTTGATGAGGACTGTTTTTTATTCTGAGATAAGGTCTTTTATATATATAGATATTTTATTGTTAAAATGCTCTTTTATGAAATTACGGTAATAGATGGTAGTTATTTTTCATCACTGGCAAAATTAGAAGTTGCTAACTCTGAGCTGGGTATAGTGGCTCATGCCTGTAATCCCAGTACTTTGGGAGGCTGAGGTGGGTGGATTACTTGAGGTCAGGAGTTCGAGACCAGCCTGGCCAACATGGTGAAACCCCATCTCTACTAAAAATACAAAAATTAGGTGGGCATGGATGCCTGTAATCCCAGCTACTCCAGAGGCTGAGGCAGGGGAATTGCTTGAACCTGGGAGGCAGAGGTTACAGTGAGCCGAGATCATGCCACTGCACTCCAGCCTGGGAAATAGAGAGCAAGACTCCCTATTAAAAAAAAAAAAAAAAAAAAAAAAAAAAGATTGGCAAGTCTGGTCTGAAATGCTGTAATTTCATTGACCTCTTGTCCTACCTGTCAAAGCTGTGGGATTCTAGAATCTCACTTGGACCTGGGAGGCCCCCAGAGCCCACACTGATAAGGGCCTCCTCGGCGAGGGGATCAGTGGTGGAGTGCGGTAGTCAGAGCGAGGTGGTTAGCGCAGTGATGACCACGAGCCCAGCCTTGGTCCCTGGCCCCTGTCACATCCCATTCCTGGACTTCTGTCATGGTTCATTTTCTCCTGCTGAGGCCCTGGAGTGGCAGGGAGGGCCTGGAGAACACAGCAGGCTGGGGGAATGTGTGCTGTCTGCTTTTCACGTATCTGTGTTTATTTAAATGTAAGGGCGAGCTTTCAGTTCTTGTCTCAGTTGTAGTCAGCTCCAGGCAGAGGTGGCACACGGATCAGGTGTGTCTGGGACTCCTAGTGCCTGCTGGTGGTGCCCCCTGCAGGCAGGGTGCCTGCCCTTCTGGAGAGGCTCAGAAATGAGACCAGGAAGGCTGCTGAGTTTGGACAGTCTTGGGAACCCCCAAACAGCAGCAGTTGGGAATTGAAACACGGTAACACAGGTATAAAGAATGTGTGGGCCTGGGCCACCAGAGAACACAGGTGGGAAGACGGAGAAACTTCCCTTCGCCGTCCTGGGCTTTCCTGGCCTTGGCATGCTTGACATTTGGGCTGGGTGATTCTTTTTCCTCAGGACTTTCTTGTGCATTGTGGGCTGTTTAGCAACATCCCTGGCCTCCACCCGCTGATGTCAGCCAGCAGCACACACATACGACCACCCCCTGTGATAATCAGAAGTGTCTCCACACAGTGCCAGATGTTCCAGGGGCAAAACTGGCCCCTTTGGGAACCACCATTCTACTCTGGTGCTTCTCAAACTTTCATGAGCTTGTGAATGCCCTGAGAATGTGTTTAAAAAGAAGATTATTTTTTTATTTTGGAGACAGGGTCTCACTCTGTCATCCAGGCTAGAGTGCAGTGGTGCAGTCTTGGCTTACTGTAGCCTCTGTCTCCTGGGTTCAACTGATTCTCTCACCTCAGCCTCCTGAGTAGCTGAGATTACAGGTGTAATCTCATGCACCACCATGCCTGGCTAATTTTTGTAGTTTTGGGAAACAGGGTTTCACCATGTTGGCCAAGCTGGTCTCAAACTCCTGACCTCAGGTGTTATACCCCCCTTGCCCCCAAAGTGCTGGGATTACAGGCGTGAGCCACCATGCCCAGCCTAGATTCCTTTTTTTTTTTTTTGAGATGAAGTCTTACCCTGTCACCCAGGCTGGAGTACAGTGGTGTGATCTTGGCTCACTGCAGCCTCCACCTCCCAGGTTCAAGCGATTCTCCTGCCTCAGCCTCCCGGGTACCTGGGACTGCAGGTGTGTGCCACCATACCCAGCTAATTTTTGTATTTTTAGTAGAGATGGGGTTTCCCCATGTTGGCCATGCTGATCTTGAACTCCTAGCCTCAAGTGATCCACCAGCCTTGACCTCCCAAAGTGCTGGGATTATAAGCATGAGCCACCACGCCCGACCTAAACAGAAGATTGTGATTCAGTAGTTCTGGGGTGTAGCCTGAGACTCTGCATTTAAGTGCCGGGAGATGCTGTGCTGCTGCCCTGCAAAGCTCTGGGCCACATGAAGAGTTGGTGACTCTGCCTTTTCCTCCAACTAAGCAGGTCGTACCCAAAGGCTGGCTCTGGAACTGTTTGGCAAGTC
The DNA here is from genome assembly GCF_048565385.1 of Saimiri boliviensis. Classification (NCBI taxonomy): domain Eukaryota; kingdom Metazoa; phylum Chordata; class Mammalia; order Primates; family Cebidae; genus Saimiri; species Saimiri boliviensis. The sequence goes on from NC_133449.1 coordinate 158,772,800, forward strand.
TCTGGGGCCCTTTGAGACTCAGCTGACCTGTAATCACTAGCCGTGTGTGGTAGGCCCACTTCTGAGAGGCCCCCAGACTCCAGGCTCCTGGTGCACACTCACGTTCTCTACCGTCTCTCAGATGTTCAGTCAAATACTGACTAGGTATCGTTGCTGTGGGATTTTGCAGATATAATTAAGATCTCAGATCTATTGACCTTAAGATAGAGATTACCCGGGTAGGCTTGATCTACTCATGTGAGCCCTTGAAGTCTGAGTCCAGATGTCTGAGGCAGAGCAGTCAGAGACATGGCAGGAGAGGGTTTGACGAGGGAGATCGGTCGTGGTTGACTTTGGAGATGGAGAGGGCCACATGGCAAGGGATGTGTGTATCTTCTACGAGTTGACGGCTGTATTGGGCTGGCAGCTGGCAAGGAAGGAGACCTTGTTCTCCATCCCTGTGAGCTTGTGAGAGGATCCTCAGCTCCACATGAGAACACTTCCTGGCTCACTGCATTGATTTTTAGCCTGGGAGACCCTGATCAGAGAACGAAGCCACCTATGTCTGAACTTCTGACCCATAGAGCCATTGGCTGGTAAATAAATAGGTGGCATTCGAGGCCATTGAGTTCACTAATATGCTCTAGGTCATCTCAAGAGATGTCTTCCTCCCAGGCTTTTTCACCTTCCTGTTCCCTGTCCCTCTCCCATTCCCCAGCCTGGGGCCCAGTGGCTGGGCGACATCAAGACTTAGCCTGGGCCCTGCAGGAACGGGTGCTCAGGGAGTGTGTCTGTTGCATGGAGTCACTCACCTTGTTTGATACAGTCACTAAGATTCTTTGTTATTTGGGTGTGACCTGCGCAGTTGGAGGAAAGAGCAGAGCAGATCCGTTCCAAGTCCCACCTCATCCAGGTGGAGTGGGAGAAGATGCAGATGGAGCTGAGTCACAAGAGGGCTCGAGTGGAGCTGGAGAGAGCGGCCAGCACCAGTGCCAGGAACTATGAGGTGGGTTCAGGTGGGGTGAGCATTGGCCAAGCCAGCCCCACGAAGCAAGGGGACTGCACGGTAACTGCCAGGCTGTAAGAAATCAGATCGCAGCCCCTGGGAGACAGGGGGCTGTGCAGAGTACCTACCAGGCTGTAGGAAATCAGAACCCAGTCCCTGGGAGCAAGGGGGCTGTGCATGGTACCTGTCAGGCCATGAGAAACCTCCTGGTTTCCTCTTCCCTCTGGAAGAACTGGAAGGCAGGTCTGGCAGAAATGCCGAGTGGTTTAGGAGTGACAGGCTTAGGAGCTCACGGGGTGGAATGGGGTCTTGGGTCCATGCTAGGCCTTTGGGTTGGAGGGCTGTAGCAAAGAGTGCCGGCCTCAGTGGCAGCTGGGTGTTGCTCCTGGCTTGCCCAGGGCAGTAGGGAAAGCTCCTTGTCCTTGGGGAGGGAATTAGGTTTCCACCGAATGTGCGGATCTCCTCTGCTTTGATTAACAGCACTTTGCCAGGGTTTCAGTAGGTGCTGATCAGCTGTGGATGCTGCCAAGGCTCAGGCAGAGCATTGGATGGAGAGTCTCCCTGGCCTCTGTGCCCTTTCTTGCTGGTGGACTTGTCTAGCCCCTCCCCCCGCCGACCTCATGCAGTTTATTCACACACACTCCTAGGCCCTAGAAAAATAAATAGCTCATGTTTTCTGGGGTGTGATACTTTTTGGATTCCTTGTCCCTGGCCTGCAGATCCTGGCTGCGGTGTGTTGCGTGGGCTTAGTGAGACAGCCTTGTTGCATGTGAATGATGCTGGTGGGAATGAAGGCCATATGTTTTCTCTGGTTTGGAAACAGGTGGCTTATAAGAGCCTCTAGAGTTTGTTTAAAGACAGACCCTGTTCTCAAGAGGGTCTTCACTTTGCTGGCAGGATGGCACTGTTCATGCTGGTGGTTGCTCCATAGAGCCACTGTTTAGTTTACAAAGCCCATTGATAATCAGTGTCTCATTTTTTCTTCCTCACAACCCTGGGCACTAAGCTGGGTTCTGAGAGCGGCTGACTGGCACGAGGGCATCCAGTGAATTTGTGGCCTTGTTGCTGGAATGCTTGGCTGATCCTGGAGCGTGGTGGGCTCTGCCCTCAATAACCTCCATCCATCTGGCTGGCCACATGGTGCCATGCAGCTGGATCCTGCGTCTTTGTGAGCTGATTAGCCCAATGCTGGCACTGAAAGGAATCTGTTGGGAGCTGCTATCCATTTACCCTGAGCAGAACTCAGCACATGTGTGGGCATGAAGCCCATCAGCTGATAGCTTCTCTTTCAGACCTGATGGCTCCCAGCTGAACTTTGGCAAGACAGACCTATCAGCCTGCTGAGGGCTGACCTGCTTGCCTTTGCTGGGAGCCAAGCACCTCCTGGCAGGTTCTGGGATTTGGTTTTCAGTGGGAGGAGGCTCTCTGCAAGGTAGAGTAAGAGTAGTAATTACTTGGGAGAGGAAGCATTTAACTTCTGAGGCTGCAACACAATACTATCTTGTTTGTGGAGGCGGCTGAGTTAGAAGATTAGCAATTAATTTTTTATAATGTGCAAACTACTCTTCATTCATGGAACCGAACAGTCCTCCCACAGCAAGGGAGGGGCAGGGTTCCACCCCATGTAATTTTTCAGAGCACTGCTGTTTGCTTTTGAGCTGATAGGAATTATTTAATTCAAGTGTATGTAGAAGACATTTTGACACACAATTCTTGGTGTTCCCATTTGCTCTTTCTGGTTTTTACTTTTTCTATATTGCTAGGCATTTACTGCAGTCAGGTTCCAGGAGTAGTTTGCCTTTTATTAGGTTTGCAATTACACTCCATAGAAACCTGTGGTTTCTTCTATACAGCTTTTTGGTTGACTAGTATTACTGTACAGTGTAAGTGTTTTGAACAATACAAAAGTAATACTCTGCACCCCTTCCTACAGAGATTATAAGGTAGTCACTTCTGGTGCATATTAATACTTTAAAGATTTTAAGCGACTTTCAAGATGGCCGCCTAAGAACAGCTCAGGACTTCAGCTCCCAGTGAAAGTGCAGAGGGTGAGTGGACGCCGCATTTCCAGACGAACTCTTATTGCCCACAGACCAGGAGATACCCAGGCAGAGGGGTCGCCAGCGTTGCAGTCCCAGCCGGTGCGGCTGTTTTGGCCCCCGCGGGGCTGATTCCGCCCGCGCGGCTGCTGTGACCACTCCCTGTTGCTGCGGTTCTCCGTACAAAAGCCACTGGTCTGGGAGCCCTCTTAGCTGGCGAGCAGAGCCTTGAGACGGCAGAATAGCCCATTCATCTGAAATAGCGAGCCAGGCCAGGAGATTCCTAGGCAAAAAATCCGCCAGGAGCCGGCGCCGCGGTTCGAGCCGACTCCGTGAGTCGCAGCACGGGAGATCCCGGCGCCTTTTCAACAAGCGACCGGAACGCGGGGTCGTTCAACTTAAAAGAAAAGACTCTGAGTCAGGGAGCCAGGTGATCAGGCTCGGTTGGTCCCACCCCTCCACCCCCAACAACAACGAAAACAAAAACAGTAATTGGAAACCTCCTGGGTTGAGCCCTTCAAACCAAGCACAGCTGAACCGGGACGGTCCGGCTCCGTGGGGGAGGGGCTTCCGCCATTACTGAGACTCTCCACCGCTACGGAGGCAGGCTGCCGTTGCCAAGGCAACACGCCGTTGCCGAGGCAACCTGCCACAACAGAGAGAGTCCGCCATAACAGAGGCGGGGCCACCATTGCCCAGACAGTTCTAACTACGCCCATATAAAAAGTACTACAGGGAAGAGCTCAGGGCAGCTGGGCGGAGCCCACAGCAGCTCAGCAAAGCCCCTGCGGGCAGGCAGAGGCTAGGCGTGCTGCTAGCTGGGCGGGTCCGACCTGAAAAAAAAAAAAATCAAAAAAGGCAGTAGTGCAACGGAAACTCATAAAGCTCCAACTCCCTGGGACAGAGACAGACAACAGGTGGATAAACCCACAAAAATGGGTAGAAACCAGCGTAAAAAGGATGAAAACTCCCGAAACCAGAACACCTCTCCTCCTAAAAGTGATCACAACTCCTCACCAGCAAGGGAACCAGACCGGATGGAGAAGGAGGGTGATGAAATGACAGAATCAGACTTCAGAAGATGGGTAGTAAGAAACTACAATGAGCTAAAAGAACATGTTCTAACCCATCGCAAAGAAAATAGGAGCCTTGAAAAAAGATTGGACGAACTGCTGACGAGAATGGACAGCATAGAGAGGAGAATAAGTGAATTGATGGAGCTGAAAAACGCAACACGAGAACTTCGTGAAGCATGCACAAGCTTCAACAGCCGAATTGACCAAGCAGAAGAAAGGATATCAGAGGTCGAAGACCAACTCAATGAAATAAAAAGAGAAGGCAAGAACAGAGAAAAAAGCGCAAAAAGGAATGAACAAAATCTTCAAGAAATGTGGGACTATGTGAAAAGACCTAATCTACGTCTGATAGGTGTACCTGAATGTGATGAAGAGAATGAATCCAAGCTGGAAAATACTCTTCAGGATATTATCCAGGAAAACTTCCCTAACCTAGCAAGGCAGACCAATATTCAAATCCAGGAAATACAGAGAACACCGCAAAGATATTCCTCAAGAAGAGCAACCCCAAGGCACATAATCGTCAGATTCACCAGGGTTGAAATGAAAGAGAAAATGCTAAGGGCAGCCAGAGAGAAAGGTCGGGTTACCCACAAAGGGAAGCCCATTAGACTCACAGCAGATCTCTCAGCAGAAACCCTACAAGCCAGAAGAGATTGGGGGCCAATATTCAACATCCTTAAAGAAAAGAACTTTCAACCCAGAATCTCCTATCCAGTCAAACTAAGCTTCATAAGTGAAGGAAAAATAAAATCCTTTGTGAACAAGCAAGCACTCAGAGATTTCATCACCACCAAACCTGCTCTACACGAACTCCTGAAAGAGGCTCTACACATATAAAGGAACAACCAGTACCAGCCACTCCAAAAACACACCAAATGGTAAAAAAGCATCAACACAATCAAGAATCTGCATCAACTAACCAACAAAACAGCCAGGTAGCATCAAAATGACAGCATCAAATTCACACATAACAACACTATCCCTAAATGTCAATGGACTAAATGCCCCAATCAAAAGACACAGACTGGCAAATTGGATAAAAAGCCAAAACCCATCAGTGTGCTGTATCCAGGAAACCCATCTTACATGCAAGGATACACAAAGGCTCAAAATAAAGGGATGGAGGAAGATCTACCAAGCAAATGGAGAGCAAAAAAAGGCAGGAGTTGCAATTCTCATCTCTGATAAAATAGACTTTAAAGCAACAAAGATCAAAAGAGACAAAGAAGGACATTACATAATGGTAAAAGGATCACTGCAACAAGAAGAGCTAACGATCCTAAATATATATGCACCCAATACAGGAGCACCCAGATACATAAGGCAAGTTCTTAATGACTTACAAAGAGACTTAGACTCCCACACAATAATAGTGGGAGACTTTAACACCCCATTGTCAATATTAGACAGATCAACCAGACAGAAAATCAACAAGGATATCCAGGACCTGAACACAGACCTGGAACGAGCAAACCTAATAGACATTTACAGAACTCTCCACCCCAAATCTACAGAATATACATTCTTCTCAGCACCACATCACACCTACTCTAAAATTGACCACATAATTGGCAATAAATCACTCCTCAGCAAATGCAAAAGAACAGAAATCATAACAAACAGTCTCTCAGACCACAGTGCAATCGAGTTAGAACTCAGAATGCAGAAACTAACTCAGAATCGCACAGCTTCATGGAAACTGAACAACTTGCTCTTGAATGTTGACTGGATAAACAATGAAATGAAGGCAGAAATAAAGATGTTCTTCGAAACCAATGAGAACGAAGACACAACATACCAGAATCTCTGGGACACATTTAAAGCAGTCTCTAGAGGAAAATATATAGCAATGAGTGCCCACATGAGAAGAAAGGAGAGATCGAAAATTGACACCCTATCATCAAAATTGAAAGAGCTAGAGGAGCAAGATCAAAAAAACTCAAAACCTAGCAGAAGACAGGAAATAACTAAGATCAGAGCAGAACTGAAGGAAATAGAGACACAAAAAACTCTTCAAAAAATCAATAAATCCAGGAGCTGGTTTTTTGAAAAGATCAACAAAATAGACAGACCACTAGCCAGATTAATAAAAAAGAAAAGAGAGAATAACCAAATTGATGCAATAAAAAACGATAAAGGGGATATCACCACAGATTCCACAGAAATCCAAACCATCATCAGAGATTATTACAAACAACTCTATGCACATAAACTAGTAAACCTGGAAGAAATGGATAAATTCCTGGACACCTGCAACCTCCCAAGCCTAAACCTGGAAGAAGTCGAAACCCTGAATAGACCAATAACATGGTCTGAAGTCGAGGCAGCAATAAAGAGCCTACCACCCAAAAAAAGCCCAGGTCCAGATGGGTTCACAGCTGAATTCTACCAGACATACAAGGAGGAGCTGATACCATTCCTTCTGAAACTATTCCAGACAATCCAAAAAGAGGGAATCCTTCCCAAATCATTTTACGAGACAAACATCATCCTGATACCAAAACCCGGCAGAGACTCAACAAGAAAAGAAAATTTCAGGCCAATATCCATGATGAACATAGATGCAAAAATCTTCAGTAAAATACTGGCAAACCGATTGCAACAGCATATCAAAAAGCTCATCCACCATGATCAAGTAGGATTCATCCCGGGGATGCAAGGCTGGTTCAACATACGCAAGTCCATAAACGTAATTCACCACATAAACAGAACCAAAGACAAAAACCACATGATTATCTCGATTGATGCAGAGAAGGCTTTTGACAAAATTCAACAACCCTTTATGCTAAAAACCCTCAATAAACTAGGTATTGACGGAACGTATCTCAAAACAATAAAAGCTATTTACGACAAACCAACAGCCAATATCATACTGAATGGGCAAAAACTGGAAGCATTCCCTTTGAAATCTGGCACTAGACAAGGATGCCCTCTCTCACCACTCCTATTCAATATAGTACTGGAAGTTCTAGCCAGAGCAATCAGGCAAGAAAAAGAAATAAAGGGTATCCAAATTGGAAAGGAGGAAATCAAATTGTCTCTATTTGCAGATGACATGATTGTATATCTGGAAGACCCCATCATCTCAGCCCAAAATCTCCTGAAACTGATAAACAACTTCAGCAAAGTCTCAGGATACAAAATCAACGTGCAAAAATCACAAGCATTCCTATACACCAGTAATAGACTTCAAGAGAGCCAAATCAAGAACGAACTGCCATTCACAATTGCTACAAAGAGAATAAAGTACCTAGGAATACAACTAACAAGGAACGTAAAGGACCTCTTCAAGGAGAACTACAAGCCATTGCTCAACGAAATAAGAGAGGATACAAACAGATGGAGAAACATTCCATGTTCATGGTTAGGAAGAATCAACATCGTGAAAATGGCCATACTGCCCAAAGTAATTTACAGATTCAATGCTATTCCCATCAAGCTACCAATGACCTTCCTCACAGAACTGGAAAAAAACACCTTAAACTTCATATGGAACCAAAAGAGAGCCCGCATAGCCAAGTCAATTCTAAGCAAAAAGAACAAAGCGGGAGGCATCACACTACCGGACTTCAAACTATACTACAAGGCTACAGTAATCAAAACAGCATGGTACTGGTACCAAAACAGAGATATAGACCAATGGAACAGAACAGAGGCCTCACAGGAAATACAACATACCCACAACCATCTGATCTTCGACAAACCTGACAAAAACAAGCAATGGGGAAAGGACTCCCTGTTTAATAAATGGTGTTGGGAAAACTGGCTAGCCATGTGCAGAAAGCAGAAACAGGACCCCTTCCTGACACCTTACACCAAAATTAACTCCAGATGGATTAAAGACTTAAACATCAGACCTAATACCATAAAAACCTTAGAAGAAAATCTAGGCAAAACCATTCAGGACATAGGTGTAGGCAAGGACTTCATGACCAAAACGCCAAAAGCAATGGCAACAAAAGCCAAAATAGACAAATGGGACCTAATCAAACTCCACAGCTTCTGCACGGCAAAAGAAACAGTCAGTAGAGTGAATCGGCAACCAACAGAATGGGAAAAAATTTTTGCAGTCTACCCATCTGACAAGGGGCTGATATCCAGAATTTACAAAGAACTAAAGCAGATCTACAAGAAAAAAACAAACAAGCCCATTCAAAAATGGGCAAAGGATATGAACAGACACTTTACAAAAGAAGACATACAGGAGGCCAACAAACATATGAAAAAATGCTCATCATCACTGGTCATCAGAGAAATGCAAATCAAAACCACACTGAGATACCATCTCACACCAGTTAGAATGGCGATCATTAAAAAATCGGGAAACAACAGATGCTGGAGAGGATGTGGAGAAATAGGAACACTTTTACACTGTTGGTGGGAATGTAAATTAATTCAACCATTGTGGAAGACAGTGTGGCGATTCCTCAAGGACCTAAAAATAGAAATCCCATTTGACCCAGCAATCCCATTACTGGGTATATATCCAAAGGATTATAAATCATTCTACTACAAGGACACGTGCACACGAATGTTCATTGCAGCACTGTTTACAATAGCAAAGACCTGGAACCAACCCAAATGCCCAACGATGATAGACTGGATAGGGAAAATGTGGTACATATACACCATGGAATATTATGCAGCCATCAAAAACAATGAGTTCACGTCCTTTATAGGGACATGGATGAACCTGGAAACCATCATTCTCAGCAAACTGACACAAGAGCAGAAAATCAAACACCGTATATTCTCGCTCATAGGCGGGTGTTGAACAATGAGAACACATGGACACAGGGAGGGGAGCACTACACACTGGGGTCTGTTGGGGGGAAATGGGGGAGGGGCAGGGGGTGGGGAGGTGGGAAGAGATAGCATGGGGAGAAATGACAGATACAGGTGAGGGGACGGAAGGCAGCAAAGCACACTGCCATGTGTGTACCTATGCAACAATCTTGCATGTTCATCACATGTACCCCAAAACCTAAAATGCAATTAAAAAAAAAAAAAAAAGGAAAAAAAAAAAAAAAAATAAAAAAATTAAAAAAAAAAAAAAAAAAAGATTTTAAGCACAATGGCACAGTAACCTCCAACCCTGTTCTAACCTGAAGGAATCAGACAGAAACTCACTCAGGAAGTGACAGGCCAATCATAACAGGTAACTTACTTTTCACATGGCAGGAAACGGAAATATCACTTTTAATAAAATAAAATTTAAATAATCCTTCTACATATTTAATACCATAGGCATTTTGTTCAGATGAGCCTGGTTTGTGCAAAATTAAATCAGAGGCTTCTACAACATGGTTTATTTATGTTGTGCAGAGTTGGCTCTACGTAAGCACTGGTCTTATTTTTAAATTAACACTATGTGTTCAGTTTTCTTCTGGGCTTCTGAAAGTTGCCATCTTCCCTACATGGAGCTCTATTTGCTATTTTAATTATACACTATGACATAAAAAGTAATAACTAAAGAAAGAGAAATATCACTGTGGCTAGATGTATACACACACACACACACACACACACACACATATATATATATATATAAAACGATGTAATATACATAGAACACATGCATAGATGTATATAGGATGCACACTCATATGTATGTAGACATATACATATGTGTATATATGATACACACATGGATGAGAGACAGAAGGAAAGAGAGGAAGAGAGAAGCAAACACATTGGAAAAAATATAAATCAGCCCGTTCTTCCATTCCTTAAAAACTCTGGATAGGCCAGACGCAATGCCTCATGCCTGTAATGCCAGCACCTTGGGAGGCCGAGGTGGGCGGATCACGAGGTCAAGAGATTGAGACCATCCTGGCCAACATGGTGAAACCCGATCTCTACTAAAAATACAGAAATTAGCTGGGCATGGTGGTGCACACCTGTAGTCCCAGCTATTTGGGAGGCTGAGGCAGGAGAATCGCTTGAACCCAGGAGGCAGATGTTACAGTGAGCTGAGATGGTGCCACTGCACTCCAGCCTGGTGACAGAGTGAGATTCTGTCTCAAAAAAATAAATAAAATAAATAAAATAAACAAAAAACACTTGGTAAAGAAATTATGTTTTTGTTTTGACTATCTCTGCTTGCCATCAGACAAGTAGGCAAATGGTAAATATATAAGATCAAAAAGTTAAATTTTATCCCTGGATCCTCCCTAACCTTAAACATATTAGAGGTAAATGTGAGAGGTTTCCTGTTTGTTTGGTTTTTAAGAGAGCTTAAATCTATGAATGTCCACAGTGAACTAGAAGGAAAAGGAAATCTCCAATACCAAACTCTTACTAATGGAGTGCCCTCTGGATCCATAGCACTATACACATGGTAGACAGGATTTTTGTAAATATTCATTCCCTGCAAAACAATAAAATGCTGTGCTAAAAAATAAATTTCCTGAGCTAATATATCCATAAAATTAGTAATTTAAGTTGCAGATTGGCCCTCTGTAAAGCTGATCTGAATCCATCTGAATCCTCATCATAACTATGCATATCTTTGATTTTTCCATCAACTGTAATGCAACAGCGTTGAGGAGAGTAACATTTCTCCATCACATGTATTTCCTAATGCAAGAAGAATCCCCAGAAGCAACACTTACCAAACAAAAGCCCACAATTGATGCCATTCTCATAAGAGAAACTAAGCTTGATGAGACAAACCAAACAGAAGCATGCCCCTGCCTGTCTACAGCTTTCTCCTCTCCCGCATTCTTCACCCACTATCAAAGACGCCTTCCACGGCAGACAGAGCTAGACGTTTCCTCTGCAGTGAAGAGCAACAGATTGTGACTGAAAATCAGGAATTTATTTGAAATAACAACTTCCAAATTCTTAGCTGGCAATTGTGTATATTCAGATAATGTCTAGGTTTTTTGTGATGTCTAAGTCACTAATTAGAACTCTTGCTCAAAAGGATGACCTTGGAGCATGGTAAGTCGTCATTAAAATGAAAATAGATTCAAACATTTTAACATGCAGAATGACTAAGGTACACAAACATACTCATATGTATATTGATATACATTAAGAAAACATTTACCTGCTTTATTTTGCATTATCTTAAAAAAGCCAAGTATCAGACCACGCTGTTTCCTAAGTCTCCTGCATAACTGGATTACGCTTGTGAAATGAAGGATGTTAGGGGTTGGACTCAGAAGTCAGGCACAGCCTCCCATCAGCCAATGCAAAATTCCTTACTTACCATTTCTAATAGATGTTTATTCAACAAACCATTCCTGAATTGGATAACATTCTACCATGATTCAACCCAGACCACTTGTTGACAGCTGTAGTTGCCAGGAAGTTCTGTCCAAAGTTGGGCTGAAACCTATTGTTGTATGATTTCTATTCCAACGCACTAGTTCCAAGCTTGCAGCCACACAGAGAAGTCTACTTCCAGCCGGGCGTGGTGGCTCAAGCCTGTAATCCCAGCACTTTGGGAGGCTGAGGTGGGTGGATCACGAGGTCAAGAGATCGAGACCATCCTGGTCAACATGGTGAAACCCCGTCTCTACTAAAAATACAAAAAATCAGCTGGGCATGGTGGCACGTGCCTGTAATCCCAGCTACTCAGGAGGCTGAGGCAGGAGAATTGCCTGAACCCATGAGGCGGAGGTTGTGGTGAGCCAAGATCGCGCCATTGCACTCCAGCCTGGGTAACAAAAAAAGAAGAGAAGTTTACTTCCTTTGCAAAAAAGAAGAGAAGTCTACTTCCTTTGCACCTGACAATCTTCCAGTTAATTGAAGGCTATCCTGCCTCCTCACGCTCAACCTCATCTTTTCTAATTGCTTTAAAATGCAAGTTGGCTAAGGCACCTGCGATATTCTTGACATGCTCCCCTGAGAAAACTGCCAGCAGCCTTCTACTGGGTCCTTCCTTAAGGTACAAAATAACACATTGCTAAAGTGCCTCAGCTGGGACTCGGGTGACCTCCTACCTCCCATGGCCTGTGGCTCAATCCTGGGAAAGTCACACCATTCCTTGAGCATCCCATGTCCTTTAGAATATGTCACATACAATTCTCATGGAAGATAGGTGACCTCCTGCCTCCCATGGCCTGTGGCTCGATCCTGGGGAATTCACATTTCTTGAGTTGTGAGGTGCACCCCACCCAGGTGGTAATAGAGGTTAACATCCATTAAGCACTTACTATTTGCAGACCCTCTTGAGTTCTACTCATCCCAGCTCAATCTCACAACAGTTCTATGAATTATACGTATTGGTGTCCCTCTTTTAAATATATATAAAAAAATGAAAGGCCGAGAGGTTCAGTGGCTGGTAAATGAGGATTTAGGGGTATGTACCCGAGCCCACTGAGGCTCTGAGACTGCGTGTGTCAGCTCCCTGCTGTCCTGAAACGTGTCTTGCTTCAGTGCCTGTTTGTAAAGGTTGCATCTTGACTAAAGTGAGGCACGTCAAACATCCGTTATCAAGCATGGAGTTCCTCGTGAGCATTGCTCCTCTTGGCTCCTTGCCTGGACGACTGCCAGCACGGGAGGGCAAAGAGAAAGAAACAAACAGCATTCTGCTTTTCCTTCTCAAAATACCATTTGCAGATTCACAGTAGATGAAGAATTGCTTTAGAGAAGATGGGGTCCATCTCAGCAGGAAGTCAAGCAAAGACACTAGTGATAGGCCGGGCGCGGTGGCTCAAGCCTGTAATCCCAGCACTTTGGGAGGCCGAGGCGGGTGGATCACGAGGTCAAGAGATCGAGACCATCCTGGTCAACATGGTGAAACCCCGTCTCTACTAAAAATACAAAAAATTAGCTGGGCATGGTGGCACGTGCCTGTAATCCCAGCTACTCAGGAGGCTGAGGCAGGAGAATTGCCTGAGCCCAGGAGGCGGAGGTTGCGGTGAGCCGAGATCGCGCCATTGCACTCCAGCCTGGGTAACAAGAGCGGAACTCTGTCTCAAAAAAAAAAAAAAAAAGACACTAGTGATAATGTCGCCAGGGAGGCTAGAATTAAGTCTTATAGAGAATATTGTATCACTTTCTGCTCTTGGAGTCCAAAAAATGTAGCAAAATCCGGAAGAATTGGTACTAAGCTTGCAGGTTTAACAAGCTCTTTAGCTGGAGGTTGTATTATGTTCCTTTGATTTGCGGACTTGGTTGGTTACCTTTGCTGACCAAGTGAGAGTTCTTTGAATGCTGTTTCTGAGAGTGGTTCACTGGCTACTTGCATCACTGTCTTTTCTGGATTTTGGAAAATTGAGATTCTCTCTTCTTAGTCCAAAGTTACTGAATCAGTTTCTGATGGTATGGTCTGGGAATCTATGCATTTCATCAGCTTTATAAATGAGAATGTCTTCTTCATATTTTTGGGCTTCTAATCATATATTTTTAAATTAGGACATTAGACTGGAATCTTACTGGAAGTTCTTATTTTCAGAACTTTCCCCATGTGATGCAGGTACAAGTCAAGGAAGGCCAATATGCCCCAGAAGCTCAAAGGGGCAAATAACAGAATCCCTCTTGAAGCCTGTGCTGGGAATACAGACTTGCCAGATCCTTCATGTCAGACTCTGGCTTCCAGAACCAGGAGGTAGTAATTTTCTGTTGTTTTAAACCAAGGTTGTGGAAATCTGTTGCAGCGCCACAGGGAGTCAATACACAGTGATTTTCACTGTATATTAAAAGCTAACTTCTGTGGAAATTCTATTTTTATCAATTGGTGGATAATCTGGAGTTAGATTTACCCCTATGCTATAAAAAATTGGACAGAATTATGAAATAACTACTTTCAGATATTCAACAACAGTGTGGTATGATGTTCCCTGAGAGAAAGAAACCAGCAAGATGCTCCTTAGAGCAGAGACGGTTGTCACGGGTCAGTAACTTTACAGAGCTAAAGACACAGTGACTGGTGGGGAGTCAAAAGTTGCCAAAATTGACAGGATACAGTACGGAATTGTTGGGAGCTATGCAGAGAACCAGCTCCAGGAACGTACCTCAGGGACTCTTTGAGCCTGTGCTGAATGCCAATCTGCCCACGTGGGTAGTGTGGGATTCTGTGGAGCCACATGAAGAGCAGCAGCTGGGGAGCTGAAAGGGGAGTGGTTCTTATATCCCACGCAGGGATGGGGCCGGGAGACAGCTAAACCTCACTCAGCTGGAGTAAATCACTTTTGAATCCTTTGGCAACCACTTATATAGCAGTGACACCCTAGAAGTAGGGCTAAATTGCCCAAAAGTAAAGACTACTCTAGAACTGACTTTCCTGAATCATATAATTTCAGAGGATCAACTGGATTTACAATTGTCTGTTAAAATAAAACAAAACAGAACAAAATATAACAACAAACAAATGAGGAAACAAAACACATCCAAAAGGGAGGAAACACAAACCAAACACATAATAATGTTAACATTCACAATGTCCAGCATCCTATAATGTCATCAGCACGTAAAGAAACAACAAACAGTGAACTAGAAGAGTAAAACCAGTCAACACAGGTCCAGAAATGACAAGGACCTTAAAATAGGTATTATAAATATTACAAGCATGTTCATAAAATTAAAGCAAAACACTGAGGAGAGAAATAAAAAGCATAAAAAGGAACCCAATGTTATTTCTAAAGTGGATTAAATGACAGCACAGTAAACAAAATGAAACGCTAGTAAACTTGATGGCAAGCAATAGAAAATATTGAAATAGAAGCACACACAGAAAAAGACTAAAACGAAAAATCTTAATAGAACCTTAGTGTGGGACGATTGTAGTGAACAGTCTAACATTCATAAAATTGAAGGATCAGAGGAAATGAGGGGAAAAAAGATAGTCCAAGAAATAATGATAATAATTTGTTAAAATATGAGGAAAATCTGTAAATTCACAGATTTATGAAGCTAAAAACACCATCTGACATAAATGAGGAAGAGAAAATCTTATGAGGAGCTGGTGGAAAAAGGACATAGACAGGGGACCAAATATGTGAAGCATTACAGACTTATCTGCAGAAAATATGCAAGCTGGAGACAATGAGAATCTTAAAAATGCTGATAGTGCTGGGGAAAAAATCACCCTGTCAATCTGTATTCTGTATGAAGTAAAAATATTTTCAAGTAAAGATTTTGCAGAAAAACAAAAACAAACGTACTTATTATCGCTCAGCTGCACCACATGAAATGTGGGAGGAAGTTCTTTGGGTCAAGAAAGTGACACTAGATGGAAATTGCTTCTACATAAAGGAACAAAGAACCCTGGAAATGGTGATGGTTTGGTGAAGTAAAAATCATTTTATTTTCTCCTGTATTTTCCACTTTAAGAGATAACTGACTGTTTAATAAAGCAAAAATAATAGCAATATATGGTGGAGTTTATCACATTTGCAGAAGTTCAAAAGCACAAGAGCCCAGAGAATAGGAGGGAAATGAAAGTACATTGCATTAAAGTGCTTTTACACCATGAGTGAAGTGGCATCATAGCATCTGAAGGTAGACTGCGATTATGAAAGGTGTGTATTATATTCCATACAGACACCACTAAAAATGTAAAACATAAAGGTAAAATATACAAATTCCACAAAGGCACAGAAAATAGCAAGACAGCGACAAAGAACACATGGGACAATTATAAAACCAATAGCAGGATGGTCGGTATAAACCTGACTACACTGAAAAGGAGATTCCAATAAATGCATATGACCCAAACATTCCAACGGAAAGACGTAAAGTAGAGACAAGACTCAACCAAATGTCATCTACCAGTGACTCCCTTCAAATACACAGGCATGGGAAGACAACATGCCATGCAAACACTATAAAAAGAAAGCTGCGAGTGTCCATGTTAATATAAGATAAAATAGACTTTTAAAGAAGGATTGTTGCTAGAGTTAATAACAAGCATTTCCTAACGACAAAGGATTCAGTTCCCAAGATGACATAATAATCCTAAGTCTTTAAAAGAAAATGACCATCTATAGACTTAGAGGAGAAGACTCTCAACACAGATATCTCACAAAGGACTAATATTCACAATATGTGAACGAGTCCAACGAATCAATAATAACAAGAAAATTTAGCAAATTCAATAATGGGCAAACAATTTGAACAAATCTCATAAAAGGTAATATTGCAGGTACATATATATATACATTTTATATCTATCTATCTATATACACATATAGTATATACATACAGCCAATGCACATATGAAAAGATGCTTCTCATTATTAACCAGGGAAATCCAAATTAAAATGACAGTGAGACATTAAAGGACACGTACTTATCAGCTAAAATGATTTGGACTGTTAGTACCAAGTGTTGGCATGGATAAGGTGGAACAGGAATAGTTGCACATTGCTGGTAGAATATAAAATAAGATAACCTCTTGGAAAAAAGATGTGACAGCTTTGTTAAAAGTTATCACACATGTATATGTTCAGATGACCGTGTGAATTTCCTCACAGCTATTTACCAACATAAATGAAAAAAACAAAAAAACAAAAAACTATGTCCTCACAAAGGCTCATATGCAAATGTTCAGAATGATTTTTTCATATTTGCCCCAAATTGTAACAACTCAAATGTCCTCAGTTGATGAGGATTCATTGTGATATATCTCTACAAGGAAATATTACTTGGCAGTAAAAATGTTTAAGTTATGATATGGCAATATGGATAAATCTTACAGATGTCATGCTGAGTGAAGGAAGTCAGGAAGTGAAGAGAAAATATTGTATGATTCAACTCAGAAAATTCTAGAGGAGTCATACAGGAAACAAAATGTGCCAGTAGTTAGCGGTGTTGCCACGGGGTGGGTGAGAGTTTATGGCCAAACGCATAAGGGGAGTTACTGAGGTGAAGGAAATTGTTATTTGCAGTGGGGTCACATTTTTGTTTGCATTTTTCAAAACCTATTGCACTACATGCACCGGAAATATGTGAATCAGCAACTCTGATGAAGGGAATGTGTCTCATGAATTTTTACTGCGAGTTCCAGGTGTGTGTCCAATGAACACCATGAGGGTGGTTGAATTGGGCCAAGTGAAAGGCCTCTGCCACTCTCTTGTGATTCTTCGGAAATTTCATTTGAAATACCAACACTCAAACCATAAAGATCAGGTTTGTATCCACTTTGAACAGGAAATTCTTCTCTGTGTTAGCCACAAGATGGCAGGGCAGCCTGCTTTATACTACTTAGACATGGATGAACCTGGAAACCATCATTCTCAGCAAACTGACACAAGAACAGAAAATCAAACACCGTATGTTCTCACTCATAGGCGAGTGTTGAACATTGAGAACAAATGGACACAGGGACGGGAGCACTACACACTGGGGTCCGTTGGGGGGAAATAGGGGAGGGACGGGGGGCGGGGAGGTGGGGAGAGATAGCATGGGGAGAAATGCCAGATATAGGTGAGGGGAAGGAAGGCAGCAAATCACACTGCCATGTCTGTACCTATGCAACAATCTTGCATGTTCTTCACATGTACCCCAAAACCTAAAATGCAATGAAAAAAAAAAAAAAAAGAAATGTTCCACCCTAGATCCTAACATTATTAGAATATTGCTATGATCCTAACAGCAATTAGTTGACATCTTGGCTGGCACACTTCACTGTGTCCTGGCATCCGAAGGAGCGGGCCTCCCCTTCGACCCAGGCTCCCTGGCCATGTCTTGTTTGTTAGGAGATCTGTGCACAGAGAGCTTCTGTGGGATTCCTTTTTTCTTTTTTTTTTCACCTCAAATACCAAGCAAATTCCCCAGGAAGCATCTGTGTAGAGACAGGCAGGCCTCCGCAGACACTTTTGTTTGTCCGTAAAATGAGAATCCTTGGGATGCATGCAATTATGACTTTATTCAATAGACAGTGAGCTTCCATCATTCCTAGGACTTCAGCACCTGCGTCAGGAGGCTGCATTCTAACGGAAACTCTGTTTTGGAATGCGCGGATCACTGGCTTGCTGTTCCCAAAGTTCTTTCCCTCATACCTGCTGCCACCCACAAGGAGCGGGGAGGGCAGCGGAAGGAACAGAAGGAAGATAGCAGGGCCTTATTCCTCCTGCTGGCTCTGGAGCAGAGAGCAGCTAACTGCAGCCCAGCTCTGAGCCTGTCTACTGTCTGCCAGCCAGTGCTTCCCTACCCCAGAAACGACTGCCTGGTTATAGGTTATTCATCTCCTGCCCATATGCAAGAGGGAAGGGTGTGTTTAAAGAGCAAACAGCAGCACCATGCAACAAAGACAAACAAAAAATAAAGCGATGAGCTGCAGCTTTTTATTTACATATTTATTTTTCGAGACAGAGTCTCGCTCTGTCGCCCAGGCTGGAGTGCAGGGGCACAATCTTGGCTCACTGCAACCTCCGCCTACCAGGTTCAAGTGATTCTCCTGCCTCAGCCTCCCGAGTAGCTGGGATTACAAGTGCCTACCACCAGGTTGGCCAGGCTGATCTCGAACTCCTGACTTCAGGTGATCTACTCGCCTCGGCCTCCCAGAGTGTTGGGATTACAGGTATGAGACACCAATTCTGGCCAAGCTCCAACCTGTAACCTCAGTTCCTGCAGCCAGGGAGTGGGTATCTGATAGCACGTGGCTTTCAGAAACACCCAGTGAGAAAAACTGCTATGCAACTAAGAAGTTATTTATGTCACTGCAGGTCAGACAGGTTACAGACTAAAAGACACCACTTCTTGGAACAGCACCACAGCGATGTGTAGAAGAAATTCTTCAGGGTGTGTTTTCTCTGCAGATCTTCACAGACCTTCTAACAATGCATATTTTACAAATTTTGGGGCAACAAATATGGAGTGAATTATCTAAAACAATAGAAAATAAAAACCATTACATTTGCATGCAAAAGACTAAATTTTAACCATGCTAATGTAGTGGGGTGCCTGACCTAAGAGACACCCTCCCAAAGGTGACATTTGTACTTTTCTTATATTTACAGAGGGAATGCCAGATCCTTGATATGTAACCTAGACTGAAACCCCTTATTAGAGATGAGAATAGCTTTTTCTTAGAAGGGAAGAGTAACACAAGCAGTTTCAATTGACTCTGAACAAGTGTGCAGCCAACTACTTTAGTTTTTGAGGATTTAAAAGAGTAGATGTTCTATTTCTTGGAGGATGGTCACTAGAGAGGAAAGAGAAGCTGGCATTACCACTGTGCGGTGGGGGCGTGGTGTCTGATGCTGCCTCTCCTTCCAGGGCTCGCTTTTGCCCTGAGAAATGCTCTACATAGAACCAGAAGGAGCTGCTGCCAGGACCAGGAAACTGGGCTTAACTGTTGAGACCTCAGGGTGAACATCTCAAGAGATGGGGGATGGGGCTTTCCTCCCTGGAGAGACCACATGGTCTGGTAGGGTCATCCTGAGCTGACAAGTGTGTGGATAACATCAGATCCAACTTCAACCGCAGGAAGCAGTGGCATTAGCAGGGCAAACACAGTGATTCTCCTGCCTCAGCCTCCCCGTGAGTAGTGTGAGGCTATACAAAAAAACACCTCTCCTCCACACCCTCCGGTTCCTGGAGTTCTAGGACAAGGGAAAGAGATATGGCCGAAGCAGAAGCTTCCAAACATTTTGCAGTTAAGAAAGCCAGAGTCTTGAGGAATTCAGTGAAAACGTTGAGAGAGATGTTGCTGTGTAGATACTCAACGTTGCAGAGTGACTGGTGTCAAAGGCACAAAGGTCACATGCTTTCTCTAGAGCTGTATTCCCACTGACACAGGAAAGTGACCTGTCTTAGACTGGTGTGAACCAGCTAGCAGTACCGTCTGACATGCAAAGCCTCAAGGGATTCACAGCTGATGAGAAGCCAAAGGATGGTGTGGAACCACAAGCATCTGTGAGAAAGAGGACATGGGCCATAATCCCTAAGCCCTCACAGTTGCAGGATTTTTTTTTCTTCTATTTTTACAAGAAAGAACTGCAAGTTAATATCAGGATATTCATTACAGATGCTTCATAATTGGGTAATTATGCATGCATGTGTATAAGCACTTACAGATATATGTTAGATGCATTTAGTTAGTATAACACACATAATATGGTCATATGCCTATATATACCTGTATGTGTGTCTGTCTGTCTGTCTCAACCAGGAGATATACCTCAAGCAGGAAGACACAAATAGGCCTTACAGTGAGTTCCAGAGAGGGCAGACTGACTGGATAGAGAGCAGCCCTGCAGAGGACCGTTCTTAAGACAGATGAGGGACAGCTTAGGCACCTACCGTATTCACATCTCCCAGATCCACACAATAAGGAGCTAAACATTAGAGAACTGGTAATTAGTTATTATTTCTGGGAGTTCTTAGAATCCTTTTCTAAGACATCAATACATCAGGCCATTCACTGTAGATAATATTTAGTGTGAACTGGTAAAGTTAATTGCTATCCGAAAGGTCAAGTACCGGTAGTGATAGCAACTGAGCCAGGGGAATGTCAGCTCAACAAACAGATCTGGGCATGGAGTGCCAGCCAAGGAGGTCAGGTCTGAATGGATGGCACAGTGAAAAACCTGAAATCCCATGAGGGTCTGGGTTTTCAGGTGAAGGAAGGGGTGTCTATTGGGAGAAGATTGTTCAGGCAGCAGGTGAACGCAGCTCAGTTCATGCTGCATGAACTCACAGCTTCATCTCCTATCGGAGAGCGAGCAGCTCACGTGAGAAGTGCTGAGGACTCAAATCCCAGGAATGGCGAAGGGTTTCATCCTAGCACCAACTCATACTAATTGCGAGTGGCTGCCTAGGGAATCCATCATCTTGGGAAGGATTTGGAAGGCGAGCTCATGTCAACAGCAAACGATTTTGTTTGTGCTTGATTAGAAACATTTCCTTCTGTGAGGCGTGGGGTGGCATTTGCGATTCATTTGCTATTCCAAGCGTAGATGGAAATATATTTAGTTTGGAGCTGTAGTAGCTATAAGTATATAAAATATCTTATTAATCAAACTAGTAAGGTGTTAAAAAGCATGCTCAAATGTTGCTAGAGACCATGTAAATTAGTACACATTTTCTGGAGAGCAATTTGGAATGTATTTTCAAACATGCACAGCTTTGACTCTGTAAATTCAATTGTAAGAATTTCTTTTATGACAACCATCAGAGATGGGCATACTTACATTGCAAAGGTGATGTTAAGATGCTACAAAACATTTTTAAGTTGTGTATTAGACAAATTCTGTTTTTTAATTCAACAAAATATTAAGGAGCAACCATTAATCATGGTTTTAAAAATATGTAAAGATTGGAAAGTAAGACTTTCATCTCTGAGTGATGGCTTATAAGTAAGTTTTTTTTTCCTTCTTAGTTTTCCATATGTTCCAAATTTGCTGCAATTTTTAAAAAAAGGACTCTGGCAAAAAATGTAAGCCAGAATTAGACACAAATTTTATCCGTAAGGTACATGAACAATAAACCAAAGCTTACACTTTCTGTATTTCTGAGTTGAATTCAAAAGGCAAAAACTTTGTGATATTAAGGAGATGTCAAAGAAAATGAGTTTCAACTATTTAAAAATACGTGCTTAGAGACAATGATGGATTCACCTCTCTCATGATCTTCATACTATATTAGCGTTTTAGGGAATTTTGTATTTGTTCTATAAAAACAGTAATGATGTCTTTTAATTATTTAACCTGATGGCAGAAAGTATTTTATTTCTTCAACCAGGCCAGGCATAATTGCCCACAAAGCAATTTAGTAAGTTTGATAATGCATACTAATATCACCCGAAGCTTTTATTCTAATATTTCCATCAACATCTAATTTCATTTACATCTCATTAATATTTAGTTTGGTATATTTCCTGTGCATTTTATTTTCTTCTGTTTGGGGAAACTGTCTTTCTATCACATGCCTTTGGTAATGTCTAGAGAAGAAATCTCTACCATCAGATGCCCCTGAAGAATTTGGCTC
The DNA here is from genome assembly GCF_048565385.1 of Saimiri boliviensis. Classification (NCBI taxonomy): domain Eukaryota; kingdom Metazoa; phylum Chordata; class Mammalia; order Primates; family Cebidae; genus Saimiri; species Saimiri boliviensis. Next base: position 158,794,789 of record NC_133449.1, read on the forward strand.
TGTGAAGACCAATCGCACGTTGAGAATTGGCTTTCAGTAGCCCTGCATGAAAAATGATGTTAAATAGGCTGTGGGCAGGGATTGCCCTCTAACTGAAGAGTTGAGTGATGAAAATTTCCTTTAGCAGTCAGTGTGCCTAATTTTCTAAACATACTTGGACAGTTTTCTTCTTAAGTCTCCCCTCCCACAGATGAGTTTCCACCGAATTAACTTCTCTTCACGTCCCTTCATCTTATTTGCTTTTCATCATTTCCTCTGACTCTTCTTTCGCGCAACCCCTGTTCTATCATAGCCTCAAGGCTTTGCTGTGAAAAATTCTTTATTTTTAAATTTGTGAACAATTCATTTCTCTGGTTTGCCAGAAAATGTTGCATTGCTATAATGACAGTATTTAGCCGTAGTAAACGTACATCTTATACTGTTCTCAATACACACCTTTTAAAGTAGCATGTTCAGATGAGAGAAATGGCAGCTAATTGGTTAAAAGGCATATTGCAGAAATGTGATTATTTGTGGCTTGTTAGATTATAGGTATAATTGGAATGTCTTAAAACTAGGAATGTCTATTTGACTATGTATGGCTGGGAAGAATGTATTTATTTTTATGGTACGATGTACTGATAGAAAATTTCAAATGTGTAAAGGTTCATTTACTGGATTTACACATTTGCAGTGATATTTTTAAATGGAAATATAACTTGTTTTGTTTTTCTCTTTATCTCACATGCCCACACACATCTTTCTCTCACATGCCCACATACCCATATACTTAGCTAAATTGTATCCTGTAATTCTCTAGGAAGCAGAACTTGTAAGTGATGAGCTTGGATATTTAGATGAGGTGATTTCTAAGCAAAATGTTGAAATTATAGCCTGGTTTCTTCTTGTTACCTAGAGTAAAATGTGAGAGGAATGAGATCAACTGAGAGAGCTCTTAAAAAGAAACCAGGCCTTCCATATCATTTGTGTGTAAAAAAGAAAAAGAAAAAGGAAAAGAAACCAGGGCTTAATGATTTGAGAAATTCTCAGCCTATCCATATTGCCAAAGACACTAAAATCATAAGGTTCACTGTCAGGAAAATGTGCTCTGGAGAGAAAGCCAAGGTTGCAGCTGAATTAAGTTTTGCTAGTACGTTGGAAGGAGCAAAAAACCAAACTACTGATGCACACAGAGAGCTCTTTGAAGAGATCCAGTGTATGACTCATGGATCCCTTCAGCCATCTCAGCAGAAACCAGAAATAGAGATGGACTTTTCCAGGAAGCATCTGTGTGGGACCCTCTTATCCAATGAGGTGAATCCATGTGATATACATGAGAGACCCACAAGGGTTTGAGAAATGTTTTACCAGCAGAAACACCTTCAGTTTGGACTGAAAGGGACAGAGAGAGGACAAAATGAATGAAGATTGTTGGATTCCTCAAAATCCTGTAGGCACAAACAGGTGGATAAAGCTACTCAGCTCCAAATACATGCCATCCTTCAAGGAAAAAGGAAGATGAATCTGAAAATAGAACCTGGAGCCCAGAGGAAGCCTCAAGGCACAGAGGATTATTCCCAGGCCTGGAAACCTAATGGGGTTGTCTGGTTGCATTTTTAAATTGCATGAGGCTGATGAATCCTTTCTTCTATTTTTTCCCTTTTGGAATGAGAACATTTATAACTGTTATCCTATGCCTGTCCCACTGCTGTATTTTAGAGACAGAAACTTGTTTTCTAGTTTACAGATCAACACATGAAGTAGATTTTTTTTTCGAATGAATTATATTTCTAGTTTCATCCATACCTGATTTAGGTAATTTAGATGATGGGATCTGGGACTTTTTAGCTGATAGTATTTATACAAGATTTGGGACTTGAATTGACTATACAACGGATTGAGACTTTTGGAGATGTTATTATAGCATGAGGTCAATGTATCTCACATGTGGGATGGATATGAATCACTAGGGGTAAGAAAGAAGACTGTGAAAGATGAATAATGATTCCCAAATACATCCACATCTTAATCCCCAGAAACTGCAAATATTACCTTACACAGAACTTTGCAGATGTGGTTGAGTTAAGGATCTTGAGATGGGAGTTTTATCCTGGATCGTCCTTATGTTTAATCTCAAGTATCTTTATAGGATGGAAACAAAGGGAGATTTCACTGCAGACGAGAAAGAAGAAGACCATGGGGTAGAAGCAGAGTCAGAGAGAGCAGACACTTCGGGAATATCGAGGAAGGAGCCATGAGCCAAGGGATGCACAGAGTGCTCTAGAAGCTGGGAAGAAGAACAACACAGGAAACAGATTCTCCCTATACCTTTGGAGGAAGCATAGCCCTGCTGGCATCTTGACTTTGGTTCATTGAAACTGATTTAGGGCTTCTCGTCTTCAGAACTCTAAGAACAAATTTGTATGTTGTTTTTATGGCACTAACTTTGTGGTAATTTGTTAGAGCACTCAAACAAATCCAATGCAGGCAAAGGAAAGGACTTGACCTCTGAGGCTTACTCCACATCTGTCAAATGGGAGCAATAACACATTGGTTCATGGAATATTTTTTGAGAGCCTACCATGAGCCAGGCCTAAGAATTGGGAAGGTGACCAAGTACTTCCCACCTTCACGGAGCTTAATTTCTAGTGGGAAGAGATAAACAACAATGCGGGGACACACACATAATCAAGATAAATACAAATTGTGAAAAGCAACACGAAAAAAGCAGGGGTATGACTGAGCGTGACTAGGCAAGCAGAGGGGATTCCTTTAGATAGGAAGGTCAAGGGAGGTCGCTGGAGCAGAAAAATCTTGACCTAAGACTAGCATAACAAAAAGCAGAGGATAAAAAGTGCAGGCACAGAGAGCAGCAAATGCAATATCCAAGGAGGCAAAGGACAAAGTTTATTGCAGGAAAAAAGGTCCACGTGACTCTAGGGAGAGGGGTGAACAAGATGAGCTGGAAGACAGGCAGGAGCTGGGTCATACAGGACCTTGTGGGTTGTGGTGAGGAATCCTGATATGTTCTCAGGGCAATTTGGAGCAGGAGGAGGTTTCAGGAAGGGAAGTTACGTCAGCACTTGCTATTGTGAGGAAATAGATTTTAAACAGGGAAGTGGAGAGGCCAGGAAACTAGTTAGGAAGCTAGTTTTCCAAGTGAGAGATGATGCTGGCTTGGATGAGAATGGAGGTGGTGAGGATGAAGGATTGCTATGAGCATTGTATAACATAAAATGCTTAATAAATGGTAGCTCTCATTATGGTATGATGATGATGATAATAATTGTCATTGTCATTATTAGCTTCTGCTGAAAAAAAAAACAAACAGATAAATGAAACTCAGTTCGGTCATAAGACCTGAGGTGACACCTGCAACAAGTGAGAGGCCCCATTCTCGTTCACCAGAAGAAGCTACTTGGTGATGCCACTGACCACTCCTCATCCCCAATCCACTCTCCCCAACAAGTTCAGAAACCTAGAAATGGGTCACAGCCCATATCTACATACATGAATATGTGATTAGGCCACTTAGGGGTTCTGAGAAATAGCTTTTAATTTTACAAAGCTGTGGTAGGTCAGATGTCTCTTTGGAGATGAGATCTAATGTAGTATTTGCATGCAAACTCCTTAAGAGATCGTTGACTGGGCCTTTCTCTCTCTGTTGCTCTCCATCTGTGTCTGTCTCTGTCTCTGTCATTGTTTCTCTCATGCCTGTGTGCTTGCACACACACAAGCACGCATGTGTGCACCTGGCCATACCCACCCCCCACACACCTACATATACAAACATGCAGGCACGCAGACACGTGCATGTACACATATGTGTGCACAGGTACACATTCATAAAGACTTGCAGGCACACACACATAGACAGACGTGCCTGTATGAATGCACAGAGAAACACATGCGTGTGCACATGGGCACTGGCTGCACACCCAAACACACATGAGTGAATGCACACAGATGCATGCAGACACACATACACTTCTCTCTGTCATTACCAGCACCTAAACCACCAAAGCCCCCGTTTGTCACTTTGTCAGCCATCGCCTCCTCACTAGCTAGTCTGCCTCCTCTCTTGCCCTTCTGTCATCCATTCTTCACACAGATCCTTCCGAAGCCACTCTGACTTCCCAGTACATGTCAAATCACAGCCCAACTCTTTCCCATGACCTGCACAGCCCTGGCCTGCTTCTGCCCTCATCTGGGTTCCGTTCCCTATACTAACTTAACTCCTCAGGCCACCCTGGCCTCTTTCAGCTCCTGAAATTCTCCACCACTCTGCCTTCTGGGACATGCTACTCACTCCTCACCCCCACCTACATTCATCAGTATTCCCACAGCTGGCTCCTGAACCAAGAATTGAAGGGGAGAGACTTCCTCAAAGTTCTTCGCTGACAAATTTATCTAAATCACCTCTTCCCTCTCATCTCCATCATTTTCTATTATTGCATCATGTTTGTGAAAGTTGATGAGACAAATTAGGTTCTACCCAACTGTATTAGCCATTCTCATGCTGCTATGAAGAAATACCCTAGACTGGGTAATTTATAAAGGCTAGAAGTTTAGTTGACTCACAATTCTGCAGGGCTAAGGAGGCCTCACGAAACTACAATCATGGCAGAAGAGGAAGTAAACATGTCCTTTTTCACATGGCGGCAGCAAGGAGAAGCGCCAAGCAATGTGGGAAAAGCCCCTTATAAAACCATTAGATCTTGTAAGAACTCACTATCATGAGAACAGCATGAGGGTAACAACCCCGATGATTCAATTACCTCCCACTAGGTTCCTCCCACAACACGTAGGGTTATGGGAAGACGTGATTTGGGTGGGGACACAGCCAAACCATATCACCAATTAAATCAATGTTGAAGAACCAGGGGGAAAAAGTACTCAGGGCAGATAGCATTGCTCCAAGAATGTAATTCTCTGCAAGCCTAGCTGCTGAAACTGCATGCTGTAACCTGAAACCAGTTTATCTAATAGCTACTGAAACAACCTGCACAACTCTGAATAGTTTTGCCCACTGCAATCACTCACCAGTCAGAGCTTTCCAGTGCCCCAGAACTCTACTAGTACCAATGAGCTTTTTTAAAAGAGCTATATATAACATTTCTCCTTTTTATGAAAACTAAAACATTCTCTTTGTTCTTTTTACATACAGAAGACCACCCAGTTTGTGTATATACCTCAAACTGCAATTCTTCCTTCCCAAATAAAAGTTTTAAATTTAGAGTCATTTCTTTATCTTATTTGACTTCAACAGCATTTATCACAATTTGCAGTTATCTGTTTCTCTTTTATTGTCACTTTTCCCTACAAAGCTGTGTTCTTCACTAGGTACCTGCTATCTCCTCCACTAGACTATGAGCCAAATGAAAAGTCATCACTGAATGTCTGTGTTCCCCCTAAGATTCCTGAATTGCAAACTTAACCTCCCAGTGTGGCTGTATTTAGAGATGCGGCTGCTAAGGAAGTAATTAGTGTTAAATGAGGACATAAGGTGAGGCCCTGAAATAGGATTAGTGTCCTTGTAGGAGACAGCAGAGCATTCTCCTCCCCACCTACCCCATGCACAGAGAAGCCATGTGACGACAGAGAGAGAAGGCTGTATCTGCAAGCCAGGTACAGCTAGAAACTCACCCCACCAGCTCTTAATCTGGAACTTTCAACCTCCAGAACGATGGGAAAATAAGTATCTCATCTCAGCCTCCCAGCCCCTGGCATTTTGTTACACAGATCTAGCAGACCAGGCAGGGCCACATGTACTTGCTTGTTCACCACCTCCTCCCCACTTCCGGTGATGGCACTCAGCACAGGATAGGGATTTGGTAAATGTTCGTTACCTGAATTAGTGAATCTTTCCATTTGTACTGTGTTTCTAGGCACTTAGGAAGTGGTGAAAGCAACAGAACTTGGAAATCAAGAAACCTGGGCTGGGCTGGGCGCTGTGGCTCATGCCTGTAATCCCAGCACTTTGGGAGGCCGAGGTGGATGGATCACAAGGTCAAGAAATCAAGACCATCCTGGCCAACATGGTGAAACGCTGTCTCTACGAAAAATTAGCCTGGCGTGGTGGCACATGCCTGTGGTCTCAGCTACTTGGGAGGCTGAGGCTGAAGAATCGCTTGAACCCAGGAGGCGGAGGTTGCAGTGAGCCAAGATTACACCACTGCACTCCTGCCTGGCGACAGAGCAAGACTCTGTCTTAAAAAAAAAAAAAAAAAGAAACCTGGGCTGGGTTAAAGTCCCTGTCTCGTCACTGAATCCCTGTTTACTCACTGTATTCCTTCTCCTATTTGGGCCTCAGTTCCCCAATTGGTGAGACAGTATGAGTCAACAAAATGACCTTTCAAGTTCCCTCCAGCAATAAAATGATATAATAAAAATGGCTTTCCTCTCTGGGGCAGTGACCATGACCCAGGCATTGTACTTGTTTCTTTTCTCATGTAATCGTCACTACTGTCTAAAGACACCTTCATTAGTATTTTACAGTTGAGAAACATCACGGCACAGGGTAGTGGCCATCTAAAAGAGAGCAGTATTTTTAGCATTAAAAATATTGTCTTTTAATCCCAGCACTTTGGGAGGCCAAGGCAGGCTCCGGAATTCAAGACCAGCTTGAGCAACGTGGCAAAACTCCATCACTACAAAAGTTAGCCAGGTATGGTGTCATGCACCTGTAGCCCCAGCTACTTGGGAGACTGAAGTGGGAGGATCACTTGAGCCCGGGAGGTGGAGGTTGCAATGAGCCAAGATCGCACCTTGCCCTCCTGCCTGGGCAATGGAGTGAGACTCCGTCTCAAAAAACATGCACACAAAAAAACCCCTATTGTCCTTTATCCTGATACTATGTTATTCCAGCTTTAGGGGGTTGAAATAGTCTCTTTTTTTGTAATGGTGATATTTTAAAGGTTTTTATAGAGAGAAATGAGAATTTGCCCATCTATACCAGTCCCTAACATTTATTTGGAAATTTGACTGATGCATAAAGTCCCAGGCTTGGATGACATGAACTATGCACAGGAAAGGGGTTTCAACTATTTCAGAGTTTCTACTATGCACTAGTCATAGCAGAGGAACACAGGGGTAACTCAACTACAGCTTCAGAGCACATTCCAAGAGGCCTGGAATCCAATCAAAGCTATGCCACTAGTACTCACTGGGTCACCTTAGGCAAGTGAGGTAACCCCTCTGAGCCTCAGTTTCCTCATCTGTAAAATGGGGGTAATCATAGTGCCTACCTCATGTAACACACTTCATCTAGAGATTGGCACATAGAACAGACTCAATACATGTGAGTAGCTATTATCATTATTATTTATGTGAGGGTAAGAGGAGTCACAGTCACCAGCCACAGACTATGAGGAGATACCTGGGGGAGCAAGGATAGGGTGATGAATTTTCATCTGGGTAGAGGTTTCATTCTGTCTGTGGAGTCTCCAACTTCTAGCCCAAAAGAGTACTAGTGATCATATCTACCAGATTATACTACCTCAGGCAAATCATTTCCCAGCTCTCTGGCTTGGTCCTCTAATCTATTAAAAAGGAAGCAGTTATTCCCACTGCATAGAACAGTGGACTCAAACTTCAGCCTGTATCGGAATCACCTAAGGATTATCTAATAGCTTATCTAATAGCTACTGAAACAAGTTTATCTAATAGCTACTGAAGGTGGGGAGGAGAATGCTCTGCTGTCTCCTACAAGGACACTAATCCTATTTCAGGGCCTCACTTGGTAAAAATACCACAGCAAAGAATCTGTTTTGCTTCAACAAGTCTGAGTCTCTGTTCTTTATTATCTCTTCAGATGCTTTGATACTCCCCACGTTTCAAAACTGCCATAAAGCCATGGAAGGAACAAGGCTCTGTGTTTACTCTAAAGGATCATAGGAGATCATTATCATTATTTACATCCCATTTGCTCCACCCTTTTTGGAGCTGTCCAGTGAGCAGGCTGTCCTTTCACAGGTTGCCTGACCCACTCAAGAAAAGCCGGCCTGCAACTCAGCATTACCGAACACCCCACCCAAGCCCTAGGGGTCCTCATGCTTTCGAAAGTCATCAACAAACTAGTGTCCGTCTCGCAAAGGGGAAACTGGAGCTCAAAGGGGACCAATATCTTTCCAAGGGTTGTCACAGCTTCATGGTTAGAGCCACGGTGGAACCCAGGGCTTCAGGTGCCTGGACCACTCGTATTAGAAGGGCTTATTTTGGGTATCTCCACCCTGGGAGAAGATCTCTTGCCTGCTGACAGGTGGTTAGGGTCTAGAGTCCCACCCTACAAGCTTTCTTTTCACTGACAATGCCTGGGAAGAGCTCTGGCCAAACACTGATATTCCAGCCACCCCTTTCCAAAAGGTCTGAAGGTAACTCAGTGTTCTTCTCACAATGTGGAGAGGAGGGCAAGAACTAGCTCATATCTAAACATAGCAAGCTCCTTGACAATCTTATTTACTGATCATGCTCTAGCAGGAACACAGAGCTCCACCTGTGACTTCAAATCTGAGATTATAAATTTAAATTGTGGAATTTCAGGCTGTGAATGAGCAGGTCACAGATGCAGCCTGCTACTTCACAGACCAGGAATACTGCCATGTAATGGTGCCAGACAAGAATAACGCCTCTCAAATCACAGCAAGTGTTTCAGTTGATCAGGACAAGAAATTTTCAGGGTAGGACCAGCATTAAGAAACTTTCAGGGTAAGTAGTATAATAGTCAAGCTGTAGGCTTCAGACAAAAAAAAAAAAAAAAAAAAAAAAAATCTGGCTAGCAGGGAGTTCAGATCTACCAAGTTCTAGCTGTGACCTCCAGCAAGTTATTCTTGACCTCTCTGAGCCTCAATTTCCACATCTGTAAAAACAAACTAACAAAGCTACCCAGAGAATTAGCCAGGCTTTGTGGAACTTGAAGCTCATCCCATTGAGAAGGTGGAAGTAGTGGTAAGGAGGACCTCTTTAAATAAAAAGCAATACACAATCGTACATTCAAAATTGCTTACAGGGCCTTGGAATGAGCCTCATGTAAGGGAGGGGCCTGACAAATGTGTCTTGGATGCTACCAGTTAGCAGTGACGCTAGCTAAGCAAAGCTTGTGGCATGTAGTAAACCCTTAAGAAATGTTAGTTTGGGGGATGAGATGATAGAGGAGAGAGTGGTATGGCTTGAGTCAAAGGCTATAATTTTGAGGGAGGATGAAATTTTGGCCTGTTCTGAACTGAAGCAGAGATAATGACAGAGAGTGGGATACTAGAGAAACGCCCAAGACCGTCTTTAGCTGCAGAGTTCTATCCAAAGTGTCATGTGTGACCTTAGGCAGATCTCACCACTTCCTGGTACCAGTGTCTTGCCCAGCAAAATGTGGCTGGGAGTCATACAATCCCAGCCTCTTCCCCATTTCCAGAAGAACACCCTTTACTCACTCCATGGAACCTTACACAAGCTAAGAATCAATTAGAGACGAGTGAGTGCCTATCCCTTTTTCTGTTCCAATTTAAGAATGGGGAGCTCCCAGAAGGGATGTCTTACAGCAGATTGTGAAGCCAGTGAGATATGGAAACCTCTACCCTGAGATGGGTAAAAGGAGAGGGATTTCTAAGTATTTTCTTGGAAGCAGAAATAGGTTACTGATGGAAAACCTTGACAAATTGGGCTTGGTCCCAACTCTGTCACTTTCTAGCTATCTGACTTCGGGCAGATCCCTTTACTTCAAGAAACCTCATTTTTCTCCTTATTTAATTGATAGGATTAAATGAGAAAATGTAGATTAAACACTTAGAGCATTGTTTATCCCTTAGGAAAGTGCTTAATAGATATTTGTTATGAAAATTATCAGTATAATAGTTATCATTATGATTACTATTAAATAATACCAATAAGGATGAGTGATGCCTTTTCCAAATCCCTCCTTTCTCTCCTCCTCCTCCTAGGAGTCTTCTTCCACTGGCTTCTCCAGGCAGGGGGAGGTGCCCTCCAGGGAGGTGGGCGGGGCCTCGTTCCGACTTGGCCAGAGCCAGTGCAGGCACGCACCACTGGGCCGGAGTGTACACCTACACTAGACACCTTCCTGCTTCCCTCCTTCCAGAGCAGACCTCTTTGTCACCCTGATCTCCTGTTTCTTAAGCAGTCATGTCTGTGGCAAAAAGTACCGAGGGTCCCCAGGGAGCCGTTGCCATCAAACTGGACCTTATGTCGCCTCCTGAAAGTGCCAAGAAGTTGGAGAACAAAGACTCCACATTCTTGGATGAAAGTCCTTCAGAGTCACCAGGCTCGAAGAAGACCAAAGGCATAACGTGAGTGCTGTTTTCTGCCATCCCTATTTCTGCTCTCCAGCCTGAAGCTTGCATTGGCAAAAACCCTGAGGTGGGTGTGTCTGATCCTAAATCCATTGTGCAGATGAGAAGCCCATGTTGCAAAAGGTGTAGTCACAGGCAGAGTCAAACTGAGAGCAGAAAGGGGCAAGAGTAAAGACTGTCAGAAAAACCCTGAGGGACATAGTGATCCAGCCCCCAATAGGTACAGGTGGGGAAACTGAGGCTCAGTTACCCTGGGCCACACACTGAGTCATTGGCAGGATAGGAGCTAGAATTCAGTGCTGGCCTTAAAGTCACATTTTTGTTCCTGGCCAGCGATGTTACTGTTGGGGAGAGAAGTAGAATCCCTAACTTCTTAGAGGAGAAGGTGAACGCTGAGCTTAAAACCACAGTGGCCTCACTGACCACTAAGTATTGCCTCCTCCGCCTGTTTCCTGCAGTAAGCCTGGCCTCTACTTCAATTGAGAAGTGCAGATGACACTAAAGAGCGCACTTTGTGGAAGGTTTTAGTTTTTTCCACTTTCCAGGGGGTAGGGAGTGGGAGTTATTCACAAGGCTTTCAAAACATAAAAAAGAGAGAAGCCAAGCTACAGGCTGCAGCTCCCTTCCCCACACCTGAACCCACCACCTGACTAGATTCACTAGTTCACTTAGGAAAAAAAGGTATGGGGCGTGGTGGTGAAGAGGTTCTGCTGCTTTAAGAAGAAAGTTTTTACACTGCTAGCATAGTAGAAAGAGCACCAGGCAAAGAATCAGAAGCCCCTGAGTTCAGTGGCTCCGCTCCTTCTCCAAGTCTCAGTTTTCTGCTGTACAAAAACAGGTGGCTGTGTGAACTAAAGGAGGGTGCTCGGAAACAAAATCGGAAGATGTGTTTTTTTTAGGGGTGCACTGTAGGGAGGGACTGTAAGGGGCAGGCAAAGCCCCTCCCCACAGCCATCCAGCAGGACAATTTAGGGATAGACACAATGACTGGCCCTGCTGCCTCTGCTGTCGCCCCAGGGCTAGTCCTGGGAGTTGCTGGGTATTAGCGATTCTGAAAGTGAGCTGTCTATAGGCTGGGGCCAGCCACTCTTAAGCAGAGGCCTTTCTCAGTCAGAGGTCTTGAGGGAAGCACCTATCTATTGTGTCCTGAACTGATACAAGGTTTGGTGGCAATTTCAGCAACTTAAGGATCAAAGGAATAAAGCAAGTGAGAGCTAGAGGGAAACTCATGGCTCGGACAGAAGCCAAATAATGGGCTGTGTAAGTGTGGCAACTATGGGGTCAGCTCACCCGGGCTTGAAGTCCCACTTAGCTGCTTACCAGCTTGAGCAAGTGATGAAACTTCTCTGTGCCCAGTTTCTCCTCTGTCAATGATAGTTCCCGCCTCCTGGGAGATTTGAGCAGAAATCCCCCAGACACAGTGTCTGTAAACACTGGCTGCTGTGAACAAGATGACAGTCCAAGCTGCCCAAAGAAAGGAGTTGGATTGGAACCCACGTCTCCCGACTCCCAGTTCGGTGCTTTGCATGACTTACCGCGCTACGTTTTCAAGTTGGTTGAGTGGCCCAAAGTTAAATTCTGATTTCCTAAGTCCTTTAGTTAGAAATTTCCAAAGTAACCCGCTGACCCTCTCCTGGTTGCAAAACAAGCCCATCGCTGGCCTGGCGAGTAGGGTGTAGTGCTCAGTCAGCGATGTTGACACCCACAGGGAGAAAGGCATGTGGGGACTCTCCACCCACTTTCTCCCTTGATTGTTCTCTTTAACCCTTGACAAATCTGTAGACAGAGGCTCAGGAAGCTACAGGGTTTAGATCTTTAATATAAAGCTCTAAACCCTCTAGTTTCCTGAGCCTCTGCCCATAGATTCTTTTTAAATAGCATCTTTTAAAAATAGCATCACTCCTGACATTTACAGAGGGCCAACAAAGTTGAACACATTGCCCAAGATGACACAGCTAGTTAAGTTGTGGCCTTGAGGTTTCATCCCTGGTTTGTCAAATCCTAGAGACTTCCAGAGTACCTCTGCTGCTTTACAAAGAATAAGTCTCTTAACCAGAAGGCTCTCATGGGGAATTTCCAAGGTTTCTTTTTTCTTTTTTTTGAGACAGAGTCTTGCTCTGTTGCCCAGGCTAGAGTGCAGTGCCATGATTTCTGCTTACTGCAAACTCCGCCTCCCGGGTTCAAGCGATTCTTCTGCCTCAGCCTCCTGAGTAGCTGGGACTACAGGCATGCCCCACCACACCCAGCGAATTTTTGTATTTTTAGTAGAAACAGGGTTTCACCATGTTGGCCAGGCTGGTCTCAAACTCCTGACCTTAGGCAATCTCCCATCTTGGCCTTCCAAAGTGCTGGCATTACAGCTGTGAGCCACCGAGCCCCGCCCAAGGTTTCTAAAGTTGCACGAGTAAACCCCAAGCTTCCCTTGACAACCTGGTCCAGGGGTCCAGGTACAAAGACATGTAAAAATAGGTTGTTTTGGCCGGGTACAGTGGCTCACACCTGCAATCCCAGTACTTTGGGAGGCCAAGGCGGGAGGATCACGAGATCAGGAGTTTGAGACCAGCCTGACCAACATGGTGAAACCCCATCTCTACTAAAAATACAGAAAATTAGCCAGGCATGATTGTCCATGCCTGTAATCCCAGCTGCTTGGTAGGCTGAGGCAGGAGAATCACTTGAATCCTGAAGGCGGAGGTTTCGGTGAGCTGAGATAGCGCCATTGCACTCCATTTGGGCAACAAGAGTGACACTCCATCTCAAAAAAAAAAAAAATAAAATAAATAAAAATAAAAAAAAAAATAAAAGAAAGAAAGAAAGAAAGGAAAGAAATAGGTTGTTTTGTAATTCACTAATAGAGAGGGTACCTCCCCAGAACATTTTTTCTCCTGATGGTTTAGACCTTGTCCTCTGGGCCAACCTTCACATCTGTCTTAAAGGAAGGGTCTGAATTTTTCTTTGGGGGAGGGGAAGCATGCATTCTCCAATCTTGATGCCCTGGGCCGAGTAAAGAAACCCCTCTGTAGCTCAATCTCTGAATAATTATGCCCCACCAGACCCCATCTGGGAACCCAGTTATCTGACCTATTTATTCAGAAGTCACAATAATTTCTTGTTTCTCCCTGCCCTTTCCCCTTTTCTCTGAGTTCCAGCCTGTCTCTCCTACTAGTTTTATAACATTGAGCTAGTTTCTGCCCCTCTCTGAGCCTCCATTTCCTCAGTTACGAAATGGGATTGTTTCTTTACTTACACTGTCTGGGTCTATCTCTGGAAGGCAGCTCAACAGAAGTGGGGTGAAGAACAGGTATTCTGAAGCAGCCCTGTGCTCAGATCTTGCTCCCCTATATATCCTGGATATGTCATTAACAAATCTCTGTGCCTCAGTTTCTTCACCTGCAAAATGACAATCATATCTTCCTCAGAGCCTTGACAAGAAGATTAACTGAAATAATACTCATTTAAAGCACCTAGCACAGTGTCTCATGTAGTAAGTGTTGCAGCATAGATTGAGTGTTTGCTGCTAAAACCAGGACAGCTCTACACAAACTGGGATGGCTGGTGACCCTGCAGGAGACCCAGATGTGCCAGGCAAGGACACATGGACTGAGAGATGGCTGGGAGCCCGCCTGTCAGGTGCTGGCACACTGCGAGGGAATGACTGCTGGATCTTCTCACCTCCACATACCCATAGCTTCACATCCCCTTCCTCTCCTTCAGAGGGTTCCAGGCCTTGGTTCACCTGGTGAAAGGCAACATGGGCACAGGGATCCTGGGACTACCCCTGGCTGTGAAGAATGCGGGCATCCTGGTAAGAAAGGTGCCACAGGTGGGGCCTTCATTTATGGTCAGTTGTGGAAGGGAAATGAGCAGAGAGGCTCCAGCAGTTTAACAACCTGTGGGGAGCAGTCTTTCCAGGAGGCAGCTCGGTGCGGGGCTAGAGTCTAGACATCTAGCCTGGGTTTGAGTCCTGGCTCTCCCACAGACTTTACTGCCCTTGTAAGTCATTTGCCTGCTCTCTGGACCTTAGTTTCCTCTCTTGTAGAATGCAAGTATTGGACTATGCCCAGTTTTCCAAATATGCTCTATAGAGCACCAGGTCTCCTTGGGGATGTTTCGGGGGCCGCAAAGGGCACACATGGTCAGGATTCTGTGTCCCCTCATCAGTACACCCCACTGTAATTGCTGTATGTGCTTTATTGTAATACTACTTGAGGTCATATTTGAAAGAATAGCTATTGCTGCTACAAGAGGGCTTTAAACCCAGTTTGCTAGAGAGTTCTTCGAGTCCAGCATGATATCTGCACTACCAGTTCCAGCTCGCAGTATTCTTGAAAAATGCATTACCTGCTCTCCTCCCTCACCCCCTGCCTCCCCTTCCTCCAGATGGGTCCACTCAGTCTGCTGGTGATGGGGTTCGTCGCCTGCCACTGCATGCACCTCTTGGTCAAGTGTGCCCAGCGTTTCTGTAAGAGGTGAGAACAGCCTCCTTGTGTCAATCCCTTTGGTACGTGGTTCTCAGGGACAGCCCAGAAACATCCTATGCATAATAACAGCTTACTTCTTAGTTTTCTCCAATGAGGCCAAGAAAGAGAGAAGAGCATTCAGGGGCAGGGAGCTCAGGTGAGGCTCTGCTACATGACTCCTCAGGAGATCTCAATCAGGTTGTTATGCTTACCTGGTTGGCTCCTCTGGAAATTGGGCATAAACTATGCAGAGAATTGTCATGAGGATCATGATCTGAAAACTACCATCCCCATGCTAGGTGTACATTATACTCTTGCTGGGTAGTCTCCGCCTCATTTAACAGGTAAAAAAAAACACACACACACAAAAAAAACAAAAAACAAGCCACTGAGGAATTACTGCTGACTGTCAAAGCCTGAGATCTCTGCCCCTGTGTTCTTTCTGCTCCTGCTTTGTTCTTTGTCTCCTGGCTTTTGACCAGGTGATTTTAGACTAAACTGTCTCTTAGAACCTGCCTGTGCACTCTCTCCTGCAGGCTTAACAAGCCCTTTATGGACTATGGGGACACAGTGATGCATGGACTAGAGGCCAACCCCAGCGCCTGGCTGCGGAACCACGCTCACTGGGGAAGGTAACTTGTTCTCGCTTTGCCTGCAGTGGGGTAGGACACAGGAGGAGAAAATGTCGCCATCAGGGATGACTTCTTCCCTGGAAACGTGGTTGGTTTGGCACTTCTGTGTTAGACTTTATACATGGAAGGGGTTCATTGGCAACATCTCTGATCCAGCCCTACTTCTTGTATCTCTCCAGTGACAGGGTGCTCATTCCTTTGCTATGCAGGTTCAATGTTATTCACTCTTTTATTAAACCACATTTATCCCGTTACTGTTATGGCCCTGGAAATGCCACAGGGACCAAGAAAAACAAGGCTTTGCCCTCACAGAACCCTCAGTCCTGTGGGAAAGGCAGACACTAAACGGCCTGTAATAGGGTTATGTAATAGCCGCTTGGATATGTACGGAGAAGGGAAGACGTGCTGGTTGCCACCAGACAGGTTAGGAGCTGTGTGTCGGCTTGCGGGAGAGGAGGGCTTTCTAGGATGAAACAGGTTGAGATGAATTCTGTAGGAAGGAGTCCTGAAGAATGAGGAATCACCTCGGGGAAGCTGGACAGGGCCCTGGAGGATGGGCCCGGAAGAAGGAAGAGAGGGTGTGAAGGCCGGTGAAGCAAGAAGGTAGAGGTGACAACTTCAAGGTACAACAAGATCAGGTAGCTCAAGGGCAGAGAGTCAGGGAGGTGGAACTGAAGAAAGAGCCAGGCGCGCAATCAAGTGGTACATTTTTGACCCTCTGAAACAGAGACTGTATTGGTTCATTTCTTAAAAGCATCCAGGAAGCCATCGGAGGGTTTTAATCAGGGAAGTCATCATATTTGTATTGTCTAAAGTTCCGTCTGGCGTCTGTGAGGAAAACATTTTAAGGGAGCAGGAGCCAAGAACAGGTTGAGTCAGATCTCTGAGGAGGCTGTCGACGGTGAACAGCCAGGTCACCATGGTGGCCTGGACCAAGCTGGTGGCAGTGGGATGAAGAACAATTGACTTGGTTATGAGCTGGATCCTGGGATTAGGAGACAAGGAAGAGTCAAGGCTGGCTCAGATTTCTGATGACTTTATTTTGGACAAGTTGAGTTTGAGGTGCCTGAGAAACACATTCAAGTGGAGATGCCGAGGAAGGATGTATGGGCTTAAGCCTATCTTCATGCACCTATCCGGAATTGAAGTCATCAGCCTTGAAGCCAGCTCTCTTAGGGAGAGGTTATATAGTGAGAAGAAAACAGAGGAAAAGACCAAGATTTTAAGAACCCTTTGTTCAGCCGTAGGAAGTCATCCTCCCTGAAAATCCCCAGCTTTTAGCTCTCAGGGGTGACACAGAACAGTTCAACACCCTTTGTCCTCTGGTACTTGGGACTAAATCTACTCCTTTGTCTTTGTTTCAGACCTGTCCCCACCCTGCCTGTCTCCTCTTGTTGAGCACCATCTAGACTGTCAAAGTCTCTTTTGAACTGTGTTTTCTAAACTGCTGCAGTATTCACAGTGTGCCCCTGGCCGTGGCAGGTAGTCTGTGTAGTATCATGGGCCTGGCACCACCCTTCACTCAATGCCCATACTCACAAGAGTAATCCATAACTTCAGTCTGTAAACAGACAAGGAAGGCTACTGGATAATGACCAGCATTTTCCCAATTGTGTGACCCAAAAAGAGACTTGCCTGTTGCAGACCCTCAAATCCTTCTACTCATTGTTGGACATATAAAGAAGATTTCCCTGCTCCATTTAGAGACCTTATTTTACGAATTACTGCCTCTCCTGTAGCTGGAATTCCTTTAGTATGGGCTCTTCCTCTCAGCGTTTAATGTGTTCATGTATCTCCATCTTAAAAATAATAAAGCAAACAATAAAATAATAAAACTTCGTGAACCTTACCATTGTAGCTATCATCCCATCTTACATTCAATATATTATTCAACAAATGTCTACTAAATACCACAATGTGTCACAAAGTGCTTTAGACGATGGATGTACAGTAACGAGCAAATGGGTGCCATCAACACCGGAGCACTCTGACTTCATTGCCTTACATCCCATCCACACCTCTTTCACGGACCACCTGGCTTTGCTGTCCTTATCATTCTACCGAAGTTCTTTCAAGCAATGTCCTAAAAGACCTTTTGGTTGCATCTTTTTTGCCCTAGAGAACCTTTCAGCAGTAACGGGTACAGCTGACTGTTTTCTTTCAACATTCTCTCCCCACTTGGCTACTATCAAACCTCTTTCCTGCTGGTTTCCCTCCTATCTTTCTAGCCACTCCGTTGCCTTTGCTATAGCCTTTTTTGTTTCTATTAAATGTCAGTGTTCTCCAGAGTTCGAACACTGCCTTCTCTTCTCATGCTGCACACTTTCTCACAGTGCTCTGCCTTTGCAAGGCTTTATCCACTGCTGCAACTCAACAGTTCCAGACCCTAATATCTAGTTGTGTCCCAAATGTCTCCTATAGAAACCTCAAGCTCAGTGATTCAGATTCTGAATTTGTCATTTCTTCCCCTTCTCCTAAAACTTCTTTCTTCTGAGTCTCCCAGTTCATTTTGCTGTCCAAGCCAAAAGTCTGTAAATCACCTTAGACTCTCTCCTTTCCCTTTTCCCCCAAGATGTGGGGAATGACCATGTTGTGTACATTATAGATCCCTATTCCGTCTTGAAGTGCTTCGTTATTTCATCTGAATGGTCATATATCTGTCCAGGCTGCTGCCAGCTTTCACTTCCATTAATAATCTCCCATCTATTTCCCCCACCCTCAGTCTGCCCCTCTAACGGACTCCCCACGTGGCAGCTGGAGAAAGTGCCTCCTCCCTCTGTGGAGATGCTTTTCCTCACGTCTCTTCTTCTTCCCTCTCTTCCTTCCCTTTCCTCCTCCTCCGCCTCTCCTTCTTCTTTCTTCTTTTTCTTCCTCCTCCTCTTCTTCCCCTTCCTTCTCCTCCTCCTTCTCCTCCTTCTTCTTCCTCTTCTGCTCCTCCTTTTCTCCTTCTCTTTCATCTTCTTCCTCTCTCCTTCTTTCTCCCTCCCTCTTCCTTCCCCCAGCTCTCTTTCTTCCCTTTCCCAAGGGACTCTCTTAGGTATAGGGCTTTCTAATCAAGCTTCCTGTCTGCCCATAATTTGGGTGAAGTGCCCTTTTCACTATGGCCCTTAGTGCCATATCATAAGAATTTTGGTCCACCTAGTCCATTAGTCATAAACCACAAGAAGAAGGGACTGTATGTTATTTGTCTATGTATCTCAGTGCCCAGCATGGCGTCTGGCACATGGCAGAAAAAAATTTCAAATCTGAATGGTAGCTAATAAAAATATTGTGCCTGCTGCCCTACATTAATTAGTATCAATGATGAGGAACGCCACCAAGCCAGGTATCGGGGGAGGCTTGTGACCAGGAAGAACTTTACCACTTACTGAGCTGAGAGTGCAAGGGTGTTTAAAAATTATTTTTAAAAAAGAACTGTTGTTACCTCACTTCTTTGCCCCATTTGTTGATTGTGGTGGAAGGGCTAAATGTGCTGGTACAGGGCCACCAACCCCTGGGGACAGAGGGCAGAATGGCAAGAAATGAAACTGACAAATTAATTTATTTTATAATAAGTTTTCTTTTTCCCTCTCTTCCTCCTTCTAGGCATATCGTGAGCTTCTTCCTTATTGTCACCCAACTTGGCTTCTGCTGTGTGTACATTGTGTTTTTGGCCGATAATTTAAAACAGGTAGAATCTTCCGGAGAAAACGGGAGGGGAAAAGATACGGTCAAGGGCATGCCACTGCTGGTTGTTTAACAAACTGCTTCTTCTCTCTGGGTCCTCATCGATACAAAAAAAGGAAGTTAAACTACAAAGTCGTTAAACTTGCCTCCCCTAGTTCACATAGCTGCAGATTTCTGTGTAGTTACTTTTGCCACAGTACCCTTTGTCCAACATCTTAGACCCGTCCTCAGAGTTGATCTCTACTGAGCTGGAAAGACCCTTGGGTTTTGTCAGTCCTCCTGCCTGGAAGCTTAATTATTCTTGCTGCTTCTAAAATAGATAGGGGTATTTGATGATTCCTAATCTGCTTTGGGTCATCTTTTTTTTTTTTTTTTTTTTTTGAGACAGGACATTGTGCTGTCCCCCAGGCTAGAGTGCAGTGGTGAGATCACAGCTCACTGCAGCCTCAAACTCCCAGGCCCAAGTGATTCTCCCACCTCAGCCTCCCAAGTAGATGGGACCACAAGCTTGTGCCACTGTGTCTGGCTAATTTTTTTTTATTATTTTTAGAGCTGAGGACTTGCAATGTTTCCCAGGCTGGTCTCCACCTGAGGCTGGTCTCCAGGGCTCAGGTGATCTTCCCACTATCTTCCAAAGAGCTGGGATTATAGGCATGAGCCACCACGTGCAGCCTTGGGTCGTATATATCCACCTTTAGCAACTTAATCTGTGGTTTAATAGTCGTTGTCCCTAGGAAGTCTTTCTGATCTAACCTAGAATTTATCTTACAGCAATTTAAGTAAAATAATATGAGTAATAGCAGAGGCCATTTTTAATCCATAAGTTTATAAAGAAAACTATGCTTTAGGCCTCTTTTTCCACTTATAGTAGTAATACCAGAAATTCAAAAATGTAAACTAGTTAGAAGAAAAAAATAGTAAGCATTCAGTTAGCTTCTATTATGTCAGGTACAGTGCTGAGCAATTTACATGTTTTCCTTCATTTAATTGTCTCCATGACTTTATTAGGGTAGGTACTGCGGTTATTCCCATTTCACAGATGAGAAAACTGAGATGATAAACTCTATAATGTATGTAAGGTTACAGAGCCAGAGTTAAAAACTCAGGCCTGGCTGGGCATGGTGGCTCACAGCTGTGATCCCAGCACTTTGGGAGGCCAAGGCTGGCAGATTACTAGGTAAGGAGTTCAAGACCAGCCTGGCCAACATAGTGAAACCCCATCTCTACTAAAAATACAAAAATTAGCCAGGCATGGTGGCACGCATCTGTAATCCCAGCTACTCAGGAGACTGAGGCAGAATTGCTTCAACCCAGGAGGTGGAGGTTGCAGAGAGCTGAGATTGCTCCATTGCACTTCAGCTCAGGCAACAAAGCAAGACTCCATCTCAAAAACAAAACAAAACAGAAATCAAACAAACAAAGAAAAACTCAGGCCTTCTGGCACCAAAGCTCAAGTTCTTAAACCTATGTTGTATTTCTGCAAACAAAACAAAACAAAATAAAATTATTCTTAATCCAACTATTCATGGTTATGATTGAATGTAACCTTAACTGGTAAGCATTTTGCAATATCCTTCCGTTTTGTCATGTAATTTTCAATAGTTTCATAATATTCCATCACACGGATTGATCATAACCTCATCAATCTTCTATTGCTGAACATTTCCCTGATTTTTCCTTTGTTTCTCTGCTATAATCTGTTGGCACAAAGGTCTTTGTGCACTTCATTTCCTGAATGTCTCTTAAAGTAAAATTACTGAGTCAAAGAGTTTGATTGTTTTGAAGGTTCTTAAGATATTGTCAGATTTCTCTTTAGAAAGCAATCTGACACATACAGACCTATACTTATCATCTGCATTTATTACTATCTACATTTATGTATCATCTGCATTATTATCAAGGCAGACACTGTAACAAGGAGTTTATAGGCCAAGTAGGGTGTGTTCTAAAACCTGGTAAGTTAAATATCAATATGATATTTTGGTGCCAGGCCAGGATACCACTAACAACAACAACATGAGGTCAGGGTGCCAACTACATTGCAGAGATCACTGGAGCAGGGAAAGTGTCCTCCAGGGGGGTGGTGCATCTGAACTGGGTATTGACAGGTTGGAGAAAAAGTGGTGGCAGCCAAGGTGAGAGAAGAAATCAGTGAAAACCTGGAGGCAGGAACTTATGGGACTTGCCTAGGAGACGCAATATAATTGGCTACAGGAAAAAGAGTAGGTCATGGAAGAAGAAGAAACCTTGAAAGTTTGATAGTGCCCATTTATGGAGGGCCTGGCTAATGTTCCAGTTATTTTTCCTATTGTAGTAAGGAATCAGAATAAAATAACACTTACGTGATTCATTTGTGTATCCACAGTGTATTGTTAAATGCAAGGGATGTTTAACAAAAGAAAAGAGTGAACGCTATGACTGAAGTCTTATAAAATAAGAAGAATATGTATAATACATGTGATTTGCGACATTGTATAGAAAATATATAGATGAATATCTCCTAAGATGTTAGCATCTTGGTACTGAGATTATCAATGCATTTATGTTTCTCTCCTGCTAAATTCTAGTTCCTAATTGTTCTGCAGTGGTTTGTATTGTTTGTCCAATAAGACTGTATCACTTAGGTCATGCTGACTTTAAATGGAGGGTGGTGGCATTCACCTACCTACTGACTTTACAAGGGGTGTTTATATTGTGTGGGGGCTGGGGGATGGTTTCTTGTTTATCACAGTGATTGGGGATCTCATGGCTTTTATTGCATGGGGTTCAGGGCTACTAAATCTTCTGCAATGAATGGTCCAATCCACACAAGAAAGAGTTTTCTTATTTAAAATGCCAGTATTCTGCCAATTAGGAGTCAGTTAAGTGTATGTGTCAATTAGGAATCAGTAAATGATGATGTTTTTAGGTTATCACAAAAGAAACAGATTCTGGGGGAATTTAAGCAGAAAATAAGTTTTATGGGAGGATATTACCTTTCACTAAATTAAAAAGCAGTTCTGAGGGAAGAACAAGAGCCAGGGTAGCGAGGAGGATGTGGATGGTAGAACTAATGAGCAGCATGAGCAGCCTTCTCAGGAATCCACTGTTAATCTTTGCCCTTTCCTAGTCCGTCCTCAGGTGCCTAGGCTTAGATTGACACTCAGATTCCTGGAAGAGGATCTGCCTGCCCCAGCTTGAGTTCAAGGCCAGTCCCCTAGCTCTGCCATACTGTGATTTACAGTCCTCCAGTGCTGCATTCAGTGACAAGAGAGAACTCACTAAAATCAAACTGCTGTCAGGAGAAACGGATACTAGTTGCCAAAAGCTAACAAATAGCCACTGTGAATCCAGTTATTTATTTTATATTACATTTATTTTTAACTATTTGTACAACCTTTTATATGTATATGTATATGTAATATATACATTATAATTATATATATACACACACATATATATACACATAGTATATATATATGTATATTTTATACCTCTACCTCCCATGTTAAAGCAAGAACCACTTTATATATATAACATATATTATGTATATATTATTATATATGTTATATATATTTATAATGTATAAAACATCTGTTATTATATTTATATATAACATATATGTGTATGCATACATATACTATGTATGTGTATATATTATATATAATATATGTATATACATATACAATATATATGTATATGTGTATATGTGTGTGTATATATATATATATATATATGCACACACACACACACACATATACAGGACCTCACTCTGTTGCCCAGCCGTGAGTGTGGTGGCATGATCTCAGCTCACTGCAACCTCTACCTCCCAGGTTAAAGCAATTCTCGTGCCTCAGCCTCCTGAGTAGCTGGGATTACAGGCATTCGCCACCACGCCTGGCTCATTTTTGTATTTTAGTAGAGATAGGGTTTCACCATGTTGGCCAGGCTAGTCTCGAACTTCTGATCTCAAATGATCCACCCATCTCGGTCTCCCAAAGTGCTGGGATTAGAAGTGTGAGCCACTGCGACCAGCCTGTACAGCCTTTTCTGAGGTGGTATGGTGCAGAGGGTTTAGAATGAGTTCTAAATTCACCCTAACTCACCGTGAGACTTGGTACCATGAGATACTTCAATTGGTTGTGAGGGAGTTCAATTAGGGGCAAGGCACTGAGCCAACCATGAGGCTAGAAGAGTCATCATCTCCCCCTCTTGTTTCTCCCATTCCTTCCTCAGGTAGTGGAAGCTGTTAATAGCACAACCAACAACTGTCATTCCAATGAGACCGTGATTCTGACCCCCACCATGGACTCACGACTCTACATGCTCTCCTTCCTGCCCTTCCTGGTACTGTTGGTCCTCATCCGGAACCTCAGGATCTTGACCATCTTCTCCATGCTGGCCAACATCAGCATGCTGGTCAGCTTGGTCATCATCACCCAGTACATCAGCCAGGTGAGTACACACCACACAGCTGCCCACTCCACTGGGCAGGGTTTTCGTATCAGACAGACTGAGCTTTAGATACCTGGAGCCAACCCAGTAGGTGGTAAGAGCGTTATGAGAGACACACACCTCACTGTAGCATTTCTTCTACAAAGATGTCTCTGTGCAGTGCCATTCTTCTGGTTGTCTCCTTGTTCATGTTCTTTCTCTACATACCTACTTTTTTTTTTTTTGAGATGGAGTCTTGCTCTGTTGCCAGGATGGAGCACAGTAGCGCAGTTTCGGCTCACTGCAACCTCCGCCTTCCAGGTTCAAGCGATTCTTTCATCTCAGCCTCCCAAGTAGCTGGGACTACAGGCGCGTGTCAAATGCCCAGCTAATTTTTGTATTTTTAGTAGAGACAGGGTTTCACCATGTTGGCCAGGATGGTCTTGATCTCTTCACCTTGTGATCCACCTGCCTTGGCCTCCCAAAGTGCTGGGATTACAGGCGTGAACCACCACAACCGGCCTTAAATACCTACTTTTATGTCAAATTCTGGCTTTTTTTTTTTTTTTTTTTTTTTAGTGTGCTTGCAAGGAAAACATCTTGGTTGGTGAACTATAGACCATTCCTATAATGGTTGGCTGGCAGCAAAAGGCAGGTGAAAAGAGGTTCCTGTACTACAGCTAAAACTTATTGAATTACTCATAGGCTACAATTTCAGGTACCCGGTATTACCCCTAAGGAAGGCAAGAGAAAAAAAAAATCTAATATTTAGTCACAGAGGTATATGTAGAGTCTCAAAAACCATAAGCTTTCAATAAGTGTCTTGTTACTTTAAAAAAAAAAAAAAAAAAAGGCCGGCGCAGTGGCTCAAGCCTGTAATCCCAGCACTTTGGGAGGCCGAGGCGGGTGGATCACGAGGTCAAGAGATCGAGACCATCCTGGTCAACATGGTGAAACCCTGTCTCTACTAAAAACATAAAAAATTAGCTGGGCATGGTGGCGCGTGCTTGTAATCTCAGCTACTCAGGAGGCTGAGGCAGGAGAATTGCCTGAACCCAGGAGGCAGAGGTTGTGGTGAGCCGAGATCGCACCATTGCACTCCAGCCTGGGTAACAAGAGCGAAACTCCATCTCAAAAAAAAAAAAAAAAAAAAAAAAAAGCCAAACAAACAAAACTGTAAGCAAATCTATTATAATGTTAGTTATGATGTCTTTGAGGTTGAATTATGGATATTGATTTTCTCTGTTTCCTAATTTGCTATCCTTTCTAATTTTTATTTATTTATTTGAGATGGAATCTCAATCTGTCACCCAGGCTCGAGTGCAGTGGTACGATCTTGGCTCACTGCAGCTCTGCCTCCAGGTTCAAGTGATTCTCCTGCCTCAGCCTCCTGCGTAGCTGAGACTACAGGCACCAGCAACCATATCCAGCTAATTTTTGTGTTTTTAGTATAGATGGGGTTTTACCATGTTGTCCAGGCTGGTCTCGAACTCCTGACCTCAAGTGATCTCCCCCCTTGGCCCGCCAAAGTGCTGGGATTACAGGCGTGAGCCACTGTGCTCAACCTAATTCTTTTATAATGGACAACACTACATAGAAAGCTAAGTCTCAGAAGTCTCTTGGCATATTTACTAACTTCCAGATGTTCTTCTTTTTAAGAAGCCAAAAGAGAAAAAAAGTTACGTTGTCTGTGAAATTCAGTAAAAATAATAGTCAAACATTTTAGAATAACTGCAGATCAATCTTATATTCCTTAGAAGATATTGATGAATTCTATGAAATTAAATTTCCTAATGAGATAGCTACCTTTGATACATTTTTGGACAATTCCAAAGATTGCCCAATTAGAAAAATGGTTTTGTAGTCATTTTCACATTCTGGGTCACAAGGTACATAGAATATTTATTCTACACAGTCTTCTCCCCTTCAGTTTACAGCTCATTAGAGAAGAAAAGGGGTCTTTCACATTTAACTCATTACTTTGGCTTCCTAGATTATTACTATGACTGCAGTCACAGTAATTTCCAACACCTATGACCCTTGTCCATTCAAAGGACAGTTAATGAGCGCATTAGGTTGGCAGTAATCTGCGGTATGTAAGGTTTTCTTTTGAAGGTTTTTTGCTTGTTTGTTTTTTGAGATGGAGTTTTGCTCTTTTACCCAGGCTGGAGTGCAGTGGCACAACCTCAGCTCACTGCAACCTCCGCCTTCTGGGTTCAAGTGATTCTCCTGCCTCAACCTCCCAAGTAGCTGGAATTAAAGGCATGCACCACCACACTCATCTGATTTTTGTATTTTTAGTAGAGTCAGGGTTTCACCATGTTGGCCAGGCTGGTCTCTAATTCCTGACCTTGTGATTCGCCCGCCTTAGCCTCCCAAAGTGTTGGGCTTAAAATCGTGAGCCTCCGCGCCTGACCCTTTTGGAGGTTTTTGATAAACCAAACTCCCTCCATGAGAGGCTAATCCTTCAGTACTTCGACAATACTGTCCTCTGGCTCTTTGGTGTTGTGCAGAGTTAAAATCAACTTTGATCATGACCTACAACCCTTTGAAATTTTCTAAACTTCTTGATAATTCCATTTTTAAAAATTCAGGTCTCATTTTAGAGTACCCTTCTCTTAAAGGAGCTGAAATGTGCTTTGCAAGTGATTGTCTCACAGCGTTTCTCTCTCCTTTAGGAAATCCCAGACCCCAGTCGGTTGCCACTGGTAGCAAGCTGGAAGACCTACCCTCTCTTCTTCGGAACAGCCATTTTTTCTTTTGAAAGCATTGGTGTGGTAAGGTTTGAATTGGGGTGGCCTTATCCCTGGTGCTGTGAGTGACCTTCTGGAAAGGAACTGTGAGCTCTGGGTTTCTGTGTCCCACTGACCATGTTTTGGGCCTGCTAGAAAATGCCCATGGGAGAAAGTAACCTCTGGCCTCACTTGGGACACTTGTCACCAGCAGGAGAAAAGTTGTTTACAACAGAGAAGCCGTCAGGAGACAGTTTTATTTTTGTCCCCATATTCCTAGTAAACATTTATCCTCCTGTCAACATGAGTTTCCTAATCTTTTAAAAGCAAGATGAACCATGGTGTCCAGTTTAAAGGATTGGATTAAACATAATGGAGTTTTAACCTGGAAAGTTCTGTGTATTTACAGTCTATAGCCTCTACTTTCATACTTGTGGAAGGGTAGTGCTATTTATATATTTTTTAAATTTACTTTTATTGTACATACAGTAACATTCACTTTTTTGGTGTACATTCCTGTAAGTTTAGAGAAACACGTAGAGGAATAAGCACCAAAATCAGGATTCAGAACAAGTCTTTACTACAAAAAGTCCCTCATGCCGGTCCTTTGTAGTCAGCTTCCCTACCTACCACTAACCCTTCACAACCACCTTCTGTTCTCTGCCTGTACCGTCTTCTCTTTTCCAAAAAGTCACCTATATGGGATCACACAGTATGTACGAGATTCTGAGACTGGCTTCTTTCACTTAGCCTAATGCATTTTAAATTCATCCATGCTTTTGGACACATCAATAACACCTTGCTTTCTATTGCAGAGCGTCTACTGTCTGGGCAGTACCACAGCTTATCAACGCACCTGTCAAAGGACATTTGGGTTGTTTCTAGTTTTTGACAATCATGCATGATACTGCTGTAAGCATTTGTGTACAGGTTTTTGACATTGAACATCTTTTCATTTGCTCGTTGGCAATTTTTACATCTTCTTTGGTGAAATGTCTAGTCAAGTCCTTTGCTTATTTTTAGTTAGGTTGTTTGTCTTTTTATTGTGGAGTTTTAAGAGTTCTTTATATATTCTGGATACTAAATCCTTATCAGAAGAATGATTTGCAAATATTTTTTCTTATGCTTGTCTTTTCTCCTTTTTTTCTTTTACATTTTTTCTTATTAAAAAATGAGATGGGGCTGAGTGCAATGGCTCACACCTGTAATCCCAGCATTTTGGTAGGCTGAGACAGGCAGATCACTTGAGGTCAGGAGTTCGTGACCAGCCTGGCTAACATGGTGAAACCCCATGTCTACTAAAAATACAAAAATTAGCCAGGCATGATGGCATGCACCTGTAATCCCAGCTTCTCAGCAGGCTGAGGCAGGAGAATTTCTTGAACCCACAAGGTGGAGGTTGCAGTGAGCTAAGATCAGGTCACTGCCCTCCAGCTTGGGTAACAGAGAGAGACTGTGTTTCAAAAAAAAAAAAAAATGAGATGAGATCTTGCTATGTTGCCCAAGCTGGCTTTTAGTCCCTAGGCTCAAGTGATCCACCTGCCTCAGCCTCCCAGGTAGCTGGGATTATAGTTGCACGACCATAGTTCATCATGCCTGCCTTCTGACTTTCTTGATAGTGAACTGTGATATACAAAAATTTTTAATTTTGATGAAGTCCAATTCATCCTCTTTCTTTCTGCTTATGCTTTTTGTGTTATGTCTAAGAATCTACTGCAAAATGTAGGGTCATGGCTAGATGTGGTGGCTCACACCTTTAATCCAGAGCATTAGGAGGCTGAGGCAGAAGGATCACTTGAGGGCAAGACTTTAAGACTAGCCTGGGCAACATACAGAAACCCTGTCTCTGCACAAAAAAAATTTTAAAATTAGCTGGGTGTGGAGGTACAAACCTGTAGTCCCAGCTACTCAGGAAGCCAAGGCGGGAGAATCACTTGAGCCCAGGAGTTCAAGGTTGCAGTGAACTATGATTGCATCATTGCACTCCAGCCTAGGTGACAGAGCAAGACCCTGCCTCAAAAATAAAAATAAAAATAAAAATAAAAATAAAAATAAAAATAAAAATAAAAAAAGAAAAGAAAAAAAGAAAAAGAAATCAAAGGTCATGGAGATTTACCTCAGAGTTTTCTTCTAAGGGTTTTATGGTTTTCACTCTTATATGTAGGTCTTTAATCCATTTTGAGTTAATTTTTGTATGTGGCATGAGGTAAGAGTCAAACTTCATGTTGTTGCATGTGGTTATCCAGTTGTCCCAGCACAATTTGTTGACAAGACTATTCTTTCCATGTTGTATAGTTTTGACACACTTGTCAAAAATCAATTGACCATCAATGTAAGGGTTTATTTCTATACTCTCAATTCTATTCCATTGGTCTGTATGTCTACCATTACACCAGAACCACACAGATTTGACTATTACAGTTCTATAGTATTCGACTTAGACACTTTAATTGACCTATTGACTTTTCGATTATGTCTTTTTCCATAATACTTTTAGTAGTTTAGGGATTATAATATACATTTTCACAGTTTACTTTGAGTTAATATTTTATCATTGCTGGTAAACTGTCAAAATTTTACAATCATATAGGGCACTTCCCCCCTTATGTTGTATGGCCGTATGTATCTAAATACACTGAAACACCAACAATGTTATCATTTTTGCTTTCAATAGTCATACATAGCCCTTGTAATAAACTTACTAGGAGAAAAAATAGGCCATTATATCTACTCAGATATTTACCATTTTTGTTGCTCTTTCTTTACTCCTGAAATCCCATTTCCTTCTGGAATCATTTCCCTTCAGCATGAAGAACCTTCATTAGCATTTCTTTCAGAGCAGGTCTGCTAGTGACGCATTATCTTCATTTTCTTGATCTGAGATTGTTTTTGCCTTTATTCCTAGAGGATATTTTTGCACGATACGGAATTCTAGGTGAACAATTCTTTTTTTTTTTTTTCATCATTTTGAATATGTGATTTCCTTTCGTTTTGCCCTCAGTGGTTTCCGATGAAAAATCTGCAAATGTCTGAATCATTATTCTCCTATGTATTTTTCTCTAGTTGCTTTCATAATTTTAAAAAGTAGTTTTAAATCAGCAGTTATACTGTATTATATTTAATATAGTTTCTTTGAGTTTGTCCGCTTTGGGATCTCTTGAATCTGTAAATGTTTGTCTTTTACGTAATTTGGGAAGTTTTCAGCCATTATTTTTTCGATTTTTTTTTTCTTCACCAATCTCTTTTTCTTCTCCATCGGAATTCCCAATAACCTGAATGTTAGACTTTTTGATATACAGTCATCCCTTAGTATATGCAGGAGATTGATTCCAAGACCCCGCCCCACCCAGACACATCCGGTGTATAAACAATCTGCTCCTTCTCAAGTCCTGCAGTTGGCCTTGCAGAACCCAAGCATATGAAAAGTCAGCCCTCCGTATATACAGGTTTTGCAGCCCAGGAATTCTGCAGTGTCAATGTGCATTTGGTTGAAAATATTCCTATGTTAGTGGACCTGCATGATTCAAACCCATGTTGTTCAAGAGTCGCCTATATATTCCACAGGTTTCTGAGGCTCTATTCATTCTTTAAAACAATGCTTTTGCCCTTTGTTGTTTAGATTTTATCATTTGTGTTTATCCTCAATTTTCCTGACTTTGTTTTCTGTTATCTACATTCTGCTATCTGGCCCCTACAGTGAAGTATTTAAATTTTCTAATTTTATTTTCCAGTTTTAATATTTCCATTTTTTTCTTTCACATTGCTTCTACTTTGCTAAGAACTTCTATCTGTCCATTTATTGTAATAGTATTCTCACTTACTTTTTGAAGTATGGTGATAATACCTGCTTTAAAGTCTTTGCCTGATATTTCCAACATTTGAGTCATCTTAAGGTTGGCATCTGTTGCATTTTCTCTCAAAAGCTGGTGAGATTGTTCTGGTTCTTTGTAGGATGAATAATTTTAGACCTATACATTTGAAATATTATTTTAGGAGACTCAGGATCCTATTAAAATTCTGTTCAGAATGTTGATTTTTTTGTTTTAGCAAACCATCTACCTGGTTAGATTCAGATCATAAGTCCTTGCTCACCTTCTGTGGGCTATGGTTTCAATATCCAATTAGTTTTCAAAGCCCTTAAAGTGATATTTGGCTCTACCCTGCTCATGTGCCACCAAGTGCCAATCTGTAGATGGGACTCTACACAGTAGTTCAGTTCCCAAAGCCTTTGCTTTGATGCTTCCCGTTAGTTCCACACATGTACAGCTCAGGGCTGGGCCCAGGACATTATTCACAGATTTTAGGAGATTGCTTTTTCCAATTTCCTGTTCTCCAGCCTGTGTTTTCCTCCACATTAGCCAGCTCACAGTGGCTTCTTTTTCCCATCCTCTGGCTAGAAAACCAGGATTTTAGTCTCCTTCACTGTCATGTACTTCCTGTGATCAGGTCTGCCTCTGGGATTGAGCAATGAGTGAAAAGAGAAAGAAAAAGCATAGTAGTGATTCTTTCTAAGGCCGGTTTCATGAGCAGGCGAATCATGCAGCCACATAGGGTCCAACCTTCAGAAGGATCTCACACTCTGCTGGAATCATCTTTCACCAAGGAACCCTGCATTTTCATTTTGCACCAGGGCCCATAAATTACGTAGCCAGTCTTGATTTCCCACATTCTTCAGTCTCCTAAAGCTCACTTTCCTAGTACTTCTGTGTAGAGAGAAGGAGTTTTATCTAAGATTTCTAAGTGCCTGCATGACCACTGCAGCCACTGATATACCAGAATGCTGCTTAGTGACTGGGACTTGCCCTAAGGTCATTGCCTGGAGATAAAACAAAGAAACAGAAAAATAGAGATTCTCTCCATGCCCTTCATCCCACAGGGGACCCTATTCTAAGTCATCTGGCCCAAAAGAAGTTTCTCTTGATGTTATTTTCTGTCTGTATGCACTGCATAGTTCTAGGATTTGGGTTTTCCTTGAGGTTAAACCAGGACTTGTGGGAAGAAAAAAATCAGGAAACTCACCACCATGATGGTCGTTTTTTCTTTTGGCTTTCCCTTCCCATTCTGCCTGCTGTTATTTACTCTTCAGAATCAGTGCACAATTGCTTTATGTGTTTCATCCAGGATTTTTAGTTGTAATCAGTGAAAGAGATATTGTGAAGTGTGCTTACTTCATCTATATGGAACTGGAAGCACTTTGTTTTTAGAATTTGGAATGGTCAAGGACAAAAGCAGAGTGTGGTAGTTAAGCAAGTGACTTTGGAGGCAGAATGTACTGGAATTTTGCTTTGGGTGGGGCCACTCCCTGAACTCTAACTCTCCAACTATAAAATGATGGCAATATTTGTTCAGTAAGTATTTATTGAATGCCTCCTATGTGCTGGTTGCTGGTGATTCTTAGTATTAACTGAAATTATCTTAAGAAAAATTCTTCTAGGCCAGTCTCCAGTTTTGCAGAAGAGGGACAGTCCCAGAGAGAGAAAGGGACTTCAGTTAGGTCACCAGCTAGGAACTGTGCAGATGAGATTAAAACCTAGTACGTCTGACACTCAGTCCAGGGACCTTTCCACTCTATGTCAACAGCCATTTTTCTCTTTGACTGATTAATTGTAGACACAGAGAGAGAGACAGAGAGATAGAGAGAGGAAGCCAGCTACTCAGTCTAATCAGCCTTGTGAAAAGATCATTTTTGGTCTTGAGAATATATGCAGCCAAATTGTATTACAGGGTGCAAGAGCTCAGGTGGATCGTCTGCTCTTCATGTAACTATTGTGTAATTGTCAAACATCCTCGTGAGCACCTGCTGCAACTAGACCTAATCCAGAAGAAAGTACAAAGGCACAGGGATGACCCAACATGACACTGCCCTCAAGCATCTTCCAAATTCCTAGAGTGGAGGAAAGGTTAGGGGTTACAGGGCTGGAAGTTTGCATACACAACAAAAAAGCATTCAACAGTACAAGGGAAAAGATGCTAAATTCCTATTTTGTAAGAAATATGCCCAATGCTATAGGAGTAGAGGCAGATACTTGGACTTTGGATGACAGCCCTAGTTTACACCTGAATCTGCCACTTTCTGGTTCTGTAACTTGGGATGTTATCTCATTTTCAGAGTCTTGTTTTTCTCATCTGTTAAAACAGGAATTAGGCAGGTACCAACTTCATAGAGTTATGCTCTTCATAGCATTAAAAAATAATAACTGCCGACATTTACTAAGCCCTTGACTGTGCCATTACGGTGCTTGTGTAATTCTCCACAAAATTTGCAAAATTCGGCCAGGTGTGATGTCTCTTGCCTGTAATCCCAGCACTTTGGGAGGCTGAGGTGGGAGGATCGCTTGAGCCCAAGAGTTCAAGACAACATGGCAAAACCCCGCCTCTACAAAAAATGAAAAAATTAGCTGGGCATGGCGGCACATGCCTATAGTACCAGCTATTCAGGAGGCTGAGGTGGGAGGGCTCTCTTGAGCTCGGGAGCTGGAGGCTGTAGTGAACTGTGATTGTGCTACTGCACTCCAGCCTGGGTGACAGAGTGACACTCTCTGAAAAAGAAAAAAAAAAAGCAAAATTCATTTGAGACCGTTTTCAGATAAGGAACACATCAGCTAAATAGCGCATGTAGAGAGTGGTTAGCACACAGTCTGAACAAGGAGTAGGAGAAGGTGGCGATGGTCTCTGGGACAGTAAGAGCCTGAGAAGGAAATTACAGGATGAGGAACAGTACGATTGGTTTTAAATACAGAAGAGACCTTCAAATGCCCAACCGACAAGAGGCAGACTGGCCTCAACTTGGATTCTCTTAGAATCAGGTATGCATTTAGGGGAAGAAGGGTTTTGAGAACAGAAGAGCGAGAACCTGAGGTGTGGGGCAATGCACTGCTGGTGGAACCAGGAGGCACTTTCTGGTCCCAGCTGTTACCAGCACCCTGTGTTCCTGGAGTCTCAGCCTCGCCACTGTATAGTAATAGGTGATGGGGAAGGCTGCTCTGGAATTAGGAGTTTCAAATGCAAATGCCTTTGGAAAGCCAGGTATAATTCACTAGTGGGTGGGGGTGAAGGGAGGTGGGCCTGGTGAATGGGAAAAGAATGTTGTACCTAAATGCAATCATATCAATTATCTGAAAGACTGTGCTGTCAAAACAAAATGCATCTGCTGGCCAGATCTAGCTGCCCCAGAGTCTTGAGATCTTTGGTCTGGATAACTTCAGGGGCCCTTCCAGCTCTTAACCATCCAGGGCTCATCATGTGACTCCAGTTTTTTCTTTTTATCTTTTTCTTTTCCCTTACCCTCATCTTCCGACTTCTTTCCTCTGCTTTTATTTCCTTTTTTTTCTTTAATTGTGTTGAAACACATCTAACATAAAATTTACCATCTTAACCATTTTCGAGTATACAAATATATCAAATTCAGATTATTGCACAACCATCACCACCTTCCATCTGCAGAGCTCCTCATCTTGCAAAACAAACTCTGTGCTCATTTAAAAATAACTCCCATACCCTCCTCATGCCAGTCCTTCCCAACTGGCATGCTGCCTCTCTGAACCTACTCTAGGTACGATGTGTAAGTGGAATCAGGCAGTCCTTGTCATTTTGTGACTGGCTTTTTTCACTCAGCATAATGTCCTCAAGATCCATCCGCATGGTAGCATGTGTCAAAACTTCCTTCTTATGGGCTAAATCACATTCCATTGCATGGATACACCACATTTTGTGTATCCCTTTTCTGTTGCTAGACAGTTGGGTCGCTTCCACATTTTGGCTATTATGAATAACACTGCTATGAACATGAGTGTACAAATATCTCTTTGAGGCCCTGCTTTCAGTTCTTTTGGGTAGACATCCAGAAGTGGGATGCCATTTTTTTTTTTTTTTATGTTCATGTTTCTCATTCTCCTTCTTACTCTTTACACTGTGATGTTTCTGTAGGTTCTGCCTCTGGAAAACAAGATGAAAGATGCCCGCCACTTCCCAGCCATCCTGTCTTTGGGACTATCCATCATCACTGCCCTGTACATCGGCATCGGGGCTCTGGGCTACCTGCGGTTTGGAGATGACATTAAGGCCAGCATAAGCCTTAACCTGCCGAACTGCTGGTACCTTCATGGGCTGTCAGGTGGTGGGGACTAAGGGATGGGTGGAAACACGTAGGTCACTTCCTCCTCCCTTCCACAGCTGGAAAACAGAGGTCTAGAGAGCCTCCCACGGAAGAAGCAAAGTTGTCATTGGAACCATAGTCTCCAGATTCTCTGTCCGGGGAGTTCCTCCTTCAACAACAGCCTCCCACATTGAGTTAAGCGTTGACATCTTAGTGTGAAGGAGGACATGACTTAAGAAGAGAGGACACAAGTGAGAGTCCTTGGTCTCCTAAGGGGAGAAGGGAGGGGCTCTGGGAGAAGGCAAGAGACAGAGAGAGGAGTCAGCGGGTGGCCACACTTCCCATTATGTTTACTGAGGCTCACCACCAAGTCTTGCTTGCCACAGCCAGTGGTTCACTTTCCCCAAGACCGAGTAACAAGATAAAAAAGTGGAAAACAAAAACCAATTGTGCCATCCTGGGCAACATGGTGAGACCCCGTTTCTCCAGAAAGATTCCTAAAACTTAGCTGAGCATGATATCTCACACCTGTAGTCCCAGGGAGGGTGAGGTGGGAAGATCACTTGAGCCCAGGAGTTTGAGGTTACCGAAGTCTATCATCGCACCACTGCACTCCACTCCAGCCTGAGTGACACAGTGAGATCCCTGTCTCTTAAGGCTGATGTGGTGACTGATGCATGTAATCCTAGCACTTTGGGAGGCTGAGGTGGGTGGATCACCTGAGGTCAGGAGTTCAAGACCAGCCTGGCCAACACAGTAAAATCCCGTTTCTACTAAAAGTAAAAAACTTAGTCAGGCATGGTGGCACACACCTATCGTCCCAGCTGCTAGGGAGGCTAAGGCAGGAGAATCGCTTGAACCTGGGAGGTGGAGGTTACAGTGAGCCAAGATAGCGCCACTGCACTCCAGCCTGGGCAACAGAGAGAGACTGTCTCAAACAAACAAAACAACCATTTGGGAAGACCGTTGGAATCTGTAAAACTCTTACGTTCTAACATACCCAACTCATGCAATGGTTAGCAGCTCCACAGACTTCAACAGTGCCTTACTGAACAGACACATGAACCCACATCCCATCGTGCAGGATTTTCGCCCACAACAGGTCATGTCATTAATTATAGGACGCTTCGGTCTCCTCAAGCAGACAGTCACAGTCACTTGGAACCCTAATTTACCTAAATGGGGCTCCTTTCCAAAGATGATAATGCCACTCACCAAGCATTTACTTCATGCCAATTATAAGCAGATGCCAGGCTAGACACACAGGAGTGCAGATGGAAGTAATGTGAGCAGACTATGACCTTGAGGCTTCACTATCATCACCGGCTCCTGATTCAATGGGAACGGGGGAGGGACAGATAGTGTATATACACACACTCTAACATAGAAAAAGAAGCTCTCCCCAGTAGCAAAGAGGCCTTGGGGATTTCCAAGGAAAGAAAGCACATCAGAAAGAGACAGCAGGGAAACTGGTTGTCCAGCAGGTCAGCTCCATCTGAACATGGACCATTCTGGGCCTCTGTTGTACCGCCTACTAGCTTGTGATGGTGGCTGATTTACCTCACCTCTCTGAACGTGTTTCCTCATCAATAAACCAGAGTTGTCATGAGGATTAAGTTGGGCAGTATCTAAAAGCATCTGGCCGTGGTACCTGCTCAGAAGAGGGAAATTTCAAACACTTGGTGGAGTTTGAGCAGTTGGAAATGGAGTAAAGAAGGTGCTCAGGCAGCAGGACTAGTGTGAGCAAGAAACAGAAATGTAGAAGTTAGCCTTTTTAAGGAATGGGCTAAACACACACACACACACGTACACACACACACTATTTATTTATTTATTTATTTACTTTTTATTTATTTATTTATTGAGGCAGGGTCTCACTCTGTCACCCACACTGGAGTGCAGTGGTG
This sequence comes from Saimiri boliviensis, assembly GCF_048565385.1. NCBI lineage: Eukaryota > Metazoa > Chordata > Mammalia > Primates > Cebidae > Saimiri > Saimiri boliviensis. The sequence continues at coordinate 158,830,971 of NC_133449.1, forward strand.
TGATCTCGGCTCACTACAACCTCCACCTCTTGGGTTCAAGCAAGAGTCCTGCCTCATCCTCCCAGGTAGCTGGGATTACAGGTGTGTGCCACCATGCCTGGGTAGTTTTTGTATTTTTGGTAGAGATGGGATTTTGCCATGTTAGCCAAGCTGGTCTTGAGCTCCTGACCTCAAGTGATCCACCCACCTTGGCCTTCTAAAGTGCTGAGATTACCAGCATGAGCCACTGCACCCAGGCTCACACTCACATTTATCAAACATGGAAATGCATCTACCACATTAGTAGACTGAATGAAAATAGTCCTATCTCAACAGATCAAAAAGAAAAAAACTTAGATAGAACTCAGAAACCTCTGAAGCCTCACACACTCTCTGCCCCTAGCTTGAGGCTGACAAGTAACCCTGTTTCTCCTTTTATTCCACCCTGATCCCCCGCTACCTTTCACACAGCCCTATTTATAAACTATCTCTTCCCCCAAGGATTTGGGGTTCTGCAGTTCTCTCAACCAACCAGAGGCATCTGTTATGTGCCAAGAGCTTTGGGAAATCCAGAGAATTTCTAAGGACTGACAGATCACAAAGGACTACAGTGTTTTAGATCTAGGGCTTTTGGTCTTAGCCACTTATCATCTGTGCCTCCCTGGGCAAAGTGTCTGGCCTGAGCCTCTCTTTTATGAAACATAATATTGAGCATCAGATGGTAGTAATTTGTGAAGGTGCAACATATACCCAAGCTCAGCTGGGAGCGGTGGCTCATACCTGTAGTCCCAGCACTTTGGGAGGCTGAGGCTAGAGGATCATGAAGTCACAAGTTCGAGACCAGCCTGGCCAACATGGTGAAACCTCATCTCTGCTAACTATACAAAATATTAGTCAGACATGTTGTTAGGTGCCTGTGATCCCAGCTACTTGGGAGGCTGAGGCAGGAGAATCCCTTGAGCCCGGGAGGCAGAGGTTGCAGTGAGCCGAGATCACACCATTGCACTCCAGCCTGGGCAACAGGTGAGACTCAAAAAAAAAAAAAAAAAAAAAAAAAAAGAAAGAAAGAAAGAAAGAAAATGTATATATATATACCCAAGCTCCAGATTGTTTTTATTTCATTTAGAAATGACTCTTTCAATTGTTTCCACTGGATCTGGAAAGCTTCCCCCTGTTTTCACTGCATGCTCTCCCTCTTGATTCTTAGAAGGTCCCTCGCCGTCATTTTCAGAAAGAGAAACAAAAGCCCAAGGCATTGTCCCAAGTTCAGAGGTTAATGTTCCAAGGAGGCCAGTGTCGGAACACAGTGGCGGTGGAGAGCAGCCCTGCGGTTTGTCTTGCAGGTTGTATCAGTCTGTCAAGCTTCTCTATGTTGCCGGTATCCTGTGCACCTATGCTCTGCAGTTCTATGTCCCTGCAGAAATCATCATCCCCTTTGCCATCTCCCGGGTGTCAACACGCTGGGCACTGCCTCTGGATCTGTCCATTCGCATCGCCATGGTCTGCCTGACATGTGAGTAGAAAGGAGAGCACGGTGTTCCTGCTGATCTTTTCCGAGGGCTATCAAGAATCACCCAGATGGGCCAGACGCATTGGCTCATGCCTCTAATCGTGGCATTTTGGGAGGCCGAGGTGGGCGGATCACCTGAGGTCAGGAGTTCCAGACCAGCCTGGCCAAACCCTGTCTCTACTTAAACTACAAAAATTAGCCAGGCACGTGCCTGTAATCCCAGCTACTTGGGAGGCCAAGGCAGGAGAATCACTTGAACACGGTGGGGACAGAGGTTGTAGTGAGCTGAGATCAGGCCACTGCACTCCAGCCTGGGTGACAGACCACAATCCATCTCAAAAAAAAAAAAAAAAAAAAAAAAAGAATCAGCCAGATGGTGGAGGGCAGTCATGACAACCAGCATTTACTGAGCCCTTGCTGTATTCCAGGGACCATTCTAAAGCTTTACAAGTATTCACTCATGTAAGCCTCAGGGACAATCCCATTCTTACACGTACCTAATTAGACAGATTTGTTGGTGTCCAGCCTAAGGGATTGACAGAGTTTATCAAACAATAATCATAAGAACTTTCTGGGCATGGTGGCACATGTCTGTGATCCCAGTACTTTGAGAGGCCAAAGCAGACAGATTGTATCAGTTTTTATTTCTTGAGTTTCATTGCAGTTTTATTGCTTGAGTTCAGAAGCTTTGAGACCAGCCCAGGCAACATGGCGAAACCCCATCTCTACAAAAAATGTTAGCCAGTCATGGTGGTCTATGTCTGTAATCCTAGCTATGTGGGAGTCTGGGGTGGGAGGATTGCTTGAGCCCAGGAGATGGAGGCTGCAGTGAGCTGAGATTGCACTCCAGCACTCCAGCCTAGACAAAAGAGTCAGACCCTGTCTCAAATAAATAAATCATAAGAACTGACATGCATTGAACATTTACTTTGTGCCATGCACTGTGTTCAGCTCTTTCTAGTCTAGATTTCATGATATTTTATTCAGTCCTCACAAGAATTTTCATGAGGTAAAACTCTAATAAGCCCTACTTTATGAAAGAGAAAATTGAGGCAGTGAGTGATTAATAATCGGCCAGGAAATATCAGAGGTAGGATTTGAATTCAAGCCATATAAGTCCAGGGCCGGTGCCCTTTACCTCCAGGGCAGACATTGAAAATGGGACTCTAATCTGGCAACAGGTGGTGTTTGCACCTTACAATGTTGTATAAATTTGGGCCAACATTTAAAATGTGGGCAATCTTCCATACAAATGCAGATTTAAAAAATTTTTTGGTGGGGGTAATATCAAACGATTGGGCAAGCCTGGGATCACATTCTCCATTGGCAACAATCGGCTGGGGTTCCTTGACCCCTGGACGGCCCTGTGTTTGCCGATTGGCTGAGGACAGCCCCACTCCTTGGCTCACAGCCCTCATGACCTGGAGTGCCCCTTTCTGCAAGTATTCCACCAGAGGCTAAAGGAGAGGGCTAGAGATTCCTTTACAGACTAGAGGTGGCCCACTGTCCCTAAGATGCCTTTTGGTTGTCATTGCAAAAGTGTCTTCTTTATAAGGCTGAATTGTATTCCACTGTGTGTACATTTTCTGTATCCATTCATCTGTCCAGGGACATTTAGAAAATTCTTTTTTTTCCTTTTTGCATGGCAAAGCATTACTTTTAGATGGTTATCAGTACACCAACTAATAACATGCAACAAGTTCTTGAATTCTACCATCTAGTAATTTTGATTAAGAGAAACTAAAAGCTGCTCAAACAGTTATACTAGCATTCATTATTCTGACCATTAGCAGGAATGGACTAATTTTTTTTTTTTTTTTTTTTTTGAGACAGAGTTTCGCTCTTGTTACCCAGGCTGGAGTGCAATGGCGTGATCTCGGCTCACCGCAACCTCCGCCTCCTGGGTTCAAGCAATTCTCCTGCCTCAGCCTCCTGAGTAGCTAGGATTACAGGCACATGCCACCATGCCCAGCTAATTTTTGTATTTTTTAGTAGAGACGGGGTTTCACCATGTTGACCAGGATGGTCTTGATCTCTCGACCTCGTGATCCACCCACCTCGGCCTCCCAAAGTGCTGGGATTACAGGCTTGAGCCACTGCGCCCGGCCTCAGGAATGGACTAATTTAAGGCTAGCTGCTGCTTCATGCAGATTACAGATAGCTATTTACTATTTTTTCATAGATAGAGTCCCTGACTTTCAAGAAACTGCTACAGGGGAAAAAAAATTATTAATCTCTTTTTTCTTCGAAGAAAAAAGGGTTTCAACTTCTTTCTGGTTTAGTCTTGGTAGGTAGAAGTGTCCAGGAATTTATCCATTTCTTCCAGGTTTACTGGTTTGTGTGCATAGAGTCGTTTGTAGTAATCTCTGATGGTAGTTTGTATTTTGGGGGAATCAGTGTTGATATCCCCTTTATCATTTTTTATTGCATCTAATTGATTCTTCTCTCTTTTCTTTTTTATTAGTCTGGCTAGCAGTCTATTTTGTTGATCTTTTCGAAAAACCAGTTCCTGGATTTATTGATTTTTTTCAAGGGTTTTTTGTGTCTCTATCTTTTTCAGTTTGGCTCTGATCTTAGTTATTTCTTGTCTTCTGCTAGCTTTTGAGTTTTTTTGATCTTGCTCCTCTAGCTCTTTCAATTTGGATGATAGGGTGTTGATTTTAGATCTTTTCCTTGTTTCTCATGTGAGCATTTATTGCTATAAATTTTCCTCTTGATGCTGCTTTAAAGGTGTCCCAGAGATTCTGATAAGTTGTGTCTTCATTCTGATTGGTTTCGAAGAACATCTTTATTTCTGCCTTCATTTTATTGTTTAACCAGTGGACACTCAGAAGCAACTTGTTTAGTTTCCAAGTAGTTGTGCGGATTTGAGTGAGTTTCCTAATCCTGAGTTCTAACCTGATTGTGCTGTCGTCTGATAGAATGTTTGTTATGATTTCCATTCTTTTGCATTTGCTGAACAGTTATTTGCCTCCAATTATGTGGTCAATTTTAGAGTAAGTGCAATGTGGTGCTGAGAAGAATGTATATTCTGTGGATTTGGGGTGGAGCGTTCTGTATATATCTATTAAGTCCTCTTGGACCAGCTCTGCATTCAAGTCCTGGATGTTGTTGTTAATTTTCTGTCTCATTGATCTAATACTGACAGTGGAGTGTTGAAATCTCCCACTATTACTGTGTGGGAGACTAAATCTCCTTTTAGGTTATTAAGAACTTGCTTTATGTATCTGGGTGCTCCTGTGTTGGGTGCATATATATTTAGGATAGTTAGCTCTTCTTGTTGGATTGATCCTTTTACCATTATGTAATGCCTTTCTTTATCTCTTTTGATCTTTGTTGGTTTGAAGTCCATTTTATCAGAGACTAGGATTGCAACCCCTGCTTTTTTTGGTTCTCCATTTGCTTGACAAATCTTCTTCCATCCCTTTGAGTCTATATGTATCTTTGTATGTGAGATGGGTTTCCTGAATATAGCACACCAATGGGTCTTGATTTTTTATCCAGTTTACCAGTCTGTGTCTTTTGATTGGGGCATTTAGGCCATTTACATTCAATGCTAAAATTGTTATGTGTGAATTTGATCCTGCCATTTTGTTACTGGCTGGTTTTCTTGCCCGTTAGTTGACTCAGTTTCTTCATTGCATATTTGGTTTTTGCCATTTGGTTTGCTTTTGCAGTGGCTGGTACTTGTTCCTTTCCGTGTTTAGTGCTTCTTTCGGGAGCTCTTGTAAGGCAGGTCTGGTGGTGACGAAATCTCTCAGTAATTGCTTGTCCATAAAGGATTTTATTTCTCCTTCACTTATGAAGCTTAGTTTGGCTGGATATGAGATTCTGGGTTGAAAGTTCTTTTCTTTAAGGATGTTGAATATTGGCCCCCAATCTCTTCTGGCTTGTAGAGTTTCTGCTGATAGATCTGCTGTAAGTCTGATTGGCTTCCCTCTGTGGGTGACCTGACCCTTCTCTCTGGCTGCCTTAGCATTTTTTTTCTTCATTTCAACCCTGGTGAATCTGACGATTATGTGCCTTCAGGTTGCTCTTCTTGAGGATGATCTTTATGGAGTTCTCTGTATTTCTTGGATTTCAATGTTGGACTGCCTTGCTAGGCTGGGGAAGTTCTCCTGGATAATATTCTGGAGCATGTTTTCCAGCTTGGATTCATTTTCCCTGTCATATTCAGGTACACCTATCAAGCATAGGTTATGTCTTTTCACATAATCCCGTATTTCTTGGAGGCTTTGGTCATTTTTTTTTCACTCTTTGTTCCCTTGTCTTCTCTTTATTACTTTGAGTTGATCTTCAATCTCTAATTTCCTTTCTTCTGCTTGATTGATTCAGCTATTAAAACTTGTGTTTGCTTCACGTAGTTCTTGTGCTGTGTTTTTCAACTCCATCAAGTCGTTTATGTTCTTCTCTAAGGTGGTTATTCTAGTTAGCATTTCATCTAACCTTTTTTTCAAGGTTTTTAGTTTCTTTGCATTGGATTAGAATGTGTTCCTTTTGCTCGGAAAAGTTTGTTATTACCCACCTTCTGAAGTCCGTTTCTGTCAATTCGTCACATTCTTTCTCAGTCATGTTGTTTGTGTATTGATGAGGAGTTGTGATCCCTTGAAGAAGAAGAGGTATTCTGGTCTTTGATGGTTTCATCTTTTTTTGTGCTGTTTCGTTTTCCCATCTTCATGGATTTATCTATCTCTGATTTCAGGGAGCTGCTTGATAAAGTCACTTGTCTGCCTGTCGAGGCAGGTTTCCAGAAACTCCTTCAGGTTACTAGGTAGGCTTCCTGTGTCTTTTTTTTCACTCTGGGAGGTTAGGCCTGCCTCTTCTGCTGACCTGGAGGTGCTACTGGGTGATCAAGAACACCGCCCTGTTGCTATGTGGGCTTCCTGTGTTTTCTGTTAAAACATGAAGCCTAGTCCTGCCTCTTTAATGGTGGGTTGTGCCTTCGCTACGTGGAGCTGGATCATTCAGGGTTCAGCTGAGACTGAGCCACTGACTGTGTAACCTGCTAGAGTTAGTGCTTCAGCCCTTTGGGGTTTGTGGGGGAGGGTAGGGATCGGCCCAGCTGCACTGTCCATCTCCCCGCTTTCAGCTCCCTCTCTCTCCGGGCAGGGAGGGGGGCGATAGCTCAGTCCACAGGCTCTCCCAGTGGGCTTATGCACTTATGTGTTTGCTTAGACCTGTGCAACAATCTGGGACACAGTCCTGGATTATTATTCAGCTCTGTACTTGTTAATTCCCAGTGCTTGACTGGCAAAGATCCCCTGTTCTGTGGATTTCTGAGGCTTTGGGGAAAATGCTGTATCTGGACTGGGGTGCTGTAGGGGAAGCCTCCAACTCACTGGTCAGATGCACTTTCTGGGTGAAGCAGCACCCCTCCCTGCCTCGGTCTGCCCTATCTGGGCTTTGCTCACTGTCTGGCCAGACCTGTTGAAATGCACCTGGTACCTCGGTTGGAGCTAAGAGATCTCTTGATTTCTGCATCTCTCTCGCTAGGTGGTGTGCACTGGAGTTGTGTCTATTGAGCCATCTTGTTTTCTCTCTGCCTCTTCTTTTTTTTTTTAATGAGACAGGACCTTACTTTGTCACTGAGGCTGGAGTGCAGTGGCAATATCTTGGCTTACTGTAACCTCTGCCTCTTAGATTCAAGCTATTCTCCTGCCTCAGCCTCCTGAGTAGCTGAGATTACAGGCACCCACTACCACACCCAGCTAATTTTTCTGTTTTTAGTAGAAACAAGATTTCACTATGTTGGACAGGCTGGTCTTGAACTCACAACCTTCAGTGATCTTGACCTCCCAAACTGCTGAGATTACAGGTGTGAATCACTGTACCCAGCCAAGAAGAGGATTTTAAGAACAACTTTCAAAGTTTGGCTAAGCCTGGAATTCTCCATCTGTCCCCTATTCTCTCCATGCAGGCCTCCTGGCCATCCTCATCCCCCGCCTGGACCTGGTCCTCGCCCTGGTGGGTTCCGTGAGCAGCAGCGCCCTGGCCCTCATCATCCCACCCCTCCTGGAGGTCACCACCTTCTACTCAGAGGGCATGAGCCCCCTCACCATCTTCAAGGACGCCCTGATCAGCATCCTGGGCTTTGTGGGCTTTGTGGTGGGGACGTACCAGGCCCTGGAAGAGCTGCTCAAGTCAGAAGACTCTCTCCCCTTTTCCAACTCCACCACTTTTATTCAGTGAGCATGGCACTGCTCCTTGCCCACCAGCACCTGACTTTTAATGAAACAGATCTCTTTTTTTTTTCTTGAGACAGATTTTCTCTCTTGGGCAATGGTGAGGTCTCGGCTCATCACAGCCTCCATCTCCCAGGTTCAAGAGATTCTCCTGCCTCAGCCTCCTGAGTAGCTGGGATTACAGGCATGTGCCATCAGGCCTGGCTACTTTTTGAATATTTAGTAGATATGGGGCTTCTCCATGTTGGTAGGGCTGATCTCGAACTCCCGACCTCAGGTGATCCTCCTGCCTCTGCCCCGCGAAGTGCTGGGATTACAGGCATGAGCCACTGTGCCCAGCTGGATCTCTTTTATATGCATTATCTTTATGTCACTGCTTTACCTTTTCTCTGGGTCAAGTCATGATGAAACAAGAAAGGACTCACCAGCTACAAGCTCTAAATGGTAATTTTTGAAAACTTTATTTTGTTTACTTCTTCTTTTCACCTGTAGCATTCCACTACATTGTGAGCTTTCCCTTGGAAGGCTCTGGATTCTATCCTACCTTATAATAATTGGCACAGTGAATTTCATACCTCGCATGGAGCTATGCAAGAAGCCACCAGAGGGCTCCAAGTGGCAGCAGCTGGCAGAAGGAAGTGCAGCCAGCTAAGACTGTCCAGGCTTTGGCAGACAACGGGTTTTCCCTTTTCTGGTTCTGTTTAAAAAGCAAACACTAAGAGTCAGTACATAATCCACAAGCCAGAAAGTTGGCATGTCTCCAGTGTTGAGATGGGTAAGGCCAAGATTACCAGCGTGAAGAAACTCAGATAGAAAGGAGCCACGCATATTAAGTTAGAGGCAACAAACATTTCAAACCGTTAGAGAATGTTTTCTCCCAATTCAAAGATCTCAACCATGAGTAGGAGGCATGGAAGTAGATGTGCCCATGGGGGAGGGATGAGAGGTGAACATGAAAATTATTTGAATAGACTTTGCTTCTTAATTCTTGCAAATTGCATTTTTGTTTACCTACTGTGAACCAAACAAGATTTTGTAGAACATGGCAAAAATGATCATAAATTCCTCTTGATAATGTGAGTTTGCAGCTGCTCCTATGAAGAGATGAAGTCTATATCTCTATGCCTTAAATTTGTTTTTATTCTCTCTCTCTCTCTCTCTCTCTCTCTCTCTCTCTCTCTCTCTCTTTTAAATGGAGTCTCACTCTGTTGCCCAGGCTGGAGTGCAATGATCTCAGCTCACTGCAACCTCCACCTCCTGGGTTCAAGCAATTCTCCTGCCTCAGCCTCCCAGGTAGCTGGGATTACAGGCACCCGCCAATATGCCCAGCTAATTTTTGTATTTTTAGTAGAGACATGGTTTCACTATCTTGGCCAGGCTGGTCTGGAACTCCTGACCTCAGGCGATCTACCCTCCTTGACTTCCCAAAGCTTTGGGATTACACATGTGAGCCACCATGCCTGGCCTCTCCCCTTTAAATTTGATCTTGACCTTATAACTTGCTTTGGCCAATGGGACATTAGTAAATGTGATGTAGCCAGAGGTTTGGTAATAGTCTGTGTATCAGGACTTGCATCACTTGCTGCTCTATGGAGTTGAAGTCACCAAGTAAAGAAGCCTGGGCTAGCCTACCAGAGGATCAGAGACCATGTGGAACACAAATGAATGATCCAAGTTGAGCCCTGTCCACAGATCAGCCAGCCTGCCAACTTCCAGACACATGAGTAAAGCCATCCTAGACTATATCCAACCCCAGTCAGGCTGACCCAGACCATAAGAATTGTACAGATAATCCACAGAACTGTGATAAACAATAAAGATGTTTGTAATTTTAATCCATAGAGAGTGGAAGGTTTTATGCAGCAAAAGATAACTAATAGATCATTCTAAAGAGGATACACTGATTAATGGGAAAAGAATCCCTGCTCTCAAGCAGCCAGTCTGCTGTTCACTGGGGAAGAATAACAGGTAATCAGCTAAGTAAATACCATCATGCATTCATCTCAGGGCAAAGGACACTGCCTGCTCTGGAGCACCAAGGAAGACTTTCCACAGGTGATGCCATTTGAGTGGGCTTTGAGTAGAACTTGAGTCTTCTAGGACTGAGTGGGAACTTCCTTCCACTCTGTTCTGCTGCCTGGACATTACAGCACCTGTGCTTCTGTCTGATCTTGGCTGGTAGCCAGGGGCAAGCCAACCTGAGACATCACCTCGATCTTTCTGGTGGTGACTGCTCTCTCCCCTCTCCGCAAAATTACTAAAGTTGAGAAAATGCACCTAGATAACTAAATAGATGTTGAAGATCTGTAGTCCCAAAAGATGGGGAGAGGAGAGTTTCCCAACAAACTCTCTGTGGTCTATGGGAATGATCTACACCTGTGTCAGCCTCAGTGTTAAGAGAACATTTGAAAAAACCCTGTCCTGCTTATTTTCATCCTGCATCTTCCCTGTGCCCCCAAGTTCCCAATTTCTGGTCTGTTTTTTCTGTATGTTACTTTCTTTCTTTTTTTTTTTTTTTTTTTTGAGACAGAGTTTCGCCCTTGTTACCCAGGCTGGAGTGCAATGGCGCGATCTCGGCTCACCGCAACCTCCGCCTCCTGGGTTCAGGCAATTCTCCTGCCTCAGCCTCCTGAGTAGCTGGGATTACAGGCACGTGCCACCATGCCCAGCTAATTTTTTTGCACTTTTAGTAGAGACGGGGTTTCACCATGTTGACCAGGGTGGTCTCGATCTCTCAACCTTGTGATCCACCCGCCTCAGCCTCCCAAAGTGCTGGGATTACAGGCTTGAGCCACCGCGCCCGGCCCTGTATGTTACTTTCTATCTGCTGGACTTCCAAGAGCTACTTCATGAGCACAAGTCCACTCAGATGGAGGAAAGGCTAGTGGTCCACACTCAGATCCCACAGCCTTTAGAGTCCCTGTTGGGCAATAGGACACCCAGAACCTGTGTGGGGGTCCACAGTCCACTTTGCCAGAGGATGGGTTGTCATTTCCACCTTGAGCATTGTTTTATCAACAAACCCAAAGGACTTCCACTGATCTGTTCTAAGTGTTGGCAACATGATCATCCTCTCTGGAAACATTTCTCTCCCACTCTGCTCTATTGTCAATCACGCCACCCATTCTTGAATTTTAAGGTTATCTTCTCTGCTATTAAAAAAAAGGAAAAGGATGAGTTCATGTCCTTTGCAAGGACATGAATGAAGTTGGAAACCATCATTCTCAGCAAACTGACACAAGAACAGAAAAACACGGCATGTTCTCACTCATAAGTGGGTGTTGAACAATGAGAACACGTGGACACAGGGCGGGGAACATAACACACTGGGGCCTGTTGGGGGTGGAGGGATAGGGGAGGGCTAGCAGGGGGTGGGGCAATTGGCAGCACTATAGGCATGTGCCATCATGCTTGGTTAATTTTTTAAGTTTTGTAGAGATGAGGTCTCACTATGATAGTGTATACCTCACAGGGTCACTGTAACTATTAAATTGGATTACCTGATTTCAAATTATACTACAGAGATATAGTAACCAAAACTGCATGACACTAACATAAAAACCGACATATAGAATAATGGAACAGAATAGAGAAGCCAGAAACAAATCCACACTCTTGAAGTGAACTCATTTTTGACAAACTCATTTTTTCCCAAGAACATACACTGGGAAAAAGGGAGTCTTTTCAATAAATGCTGCTGGGAAAACTGGATATCTGTATGCCAAAAAATGAAACTAGACCCCCATCTCTCACCATATACAAAAATCATATCAAAATGGATTAAAGACTTACATCTAAGACATCCAATTATGAAACTACTATAAGAAAACATTGGAGAAAATCTCAAAAACATTGGTCTAGGCAAAAATATCTTGAGTAATACCCCACAAGCACAGGCAACCAAAACAAAAAGAACAAATGGGATCACATCAAGTTAACTTCTGCAGCCATGTATAGTGACTCAGGCCTTTAATCTTAGCACTTCAGGAAGCTGAGGTGGGCAGATCACTTGAGCCCAGGAGTTTGAGACCAGCCTGAGCAACATAGTAAATCCCCATCTCTACAAAAAAAGAGAAAAATTAGCTGGTTGTGCTGGTGTGTGCCTGTAGAATCAGCTACTCCGGAGTCTAGTGGGAGGATCACCTGAGCCTGGGGAGGTCAAGGCTACAGTGAACCATGATTATGCCTCTACACTCCAGCCTGGGTGACAGTGAGATCCTGTCTCAAAAAATAAAATAAAATAAAAAGAATCTTTTGCACAGTGAGGGAAGCGATTAACAAAGCAAAGAGACAACCCACAGAATGAGAGAAAATATTTGCAAACTATTCATCTGAAAAGGGATTAATGACCTAAATATATAAGGAGCTCAAACAACACTGTTGAAAAAAAAAAAAAAAAATCAGCCAGGCACGGTGGCTCATGCCTGTAATCCCAGTACTTTGCGAGGCCAAGGTGGTTGGATCACCTGAAGTCAGAGTTGAAGACCAGCCTGGGCAACACGGTGAAACCCTGTCTCAACTAAAAATACAAAAACTAGCCGGATTTGGTGGTGCACACCTGTAATCCCAGCTACTCGGGAGGCTGAGGCAGGAGAATCGCTTCAACCTGGGAGGTGGAGGTTGCAATGAGCCGAGATCGTGCCATTGCATTCCAGTCTGGGCAACGAGAGTAAGATTCCATCTCAAAAAAAAAAAAAAAAAAAAAAAGAAAGAAAAAAGAAAAAGAAAAAGAGAAAGAAAGAAAAAATATAATAATCCAATCAAAAAATGGGCAAAATATTTGAATAGATATTTCTCAAAAGAAGACATACAAATGGGAAATGGACATAGGAAGAGGTGTTCAACATCATTAATCATCAGAGAAATGCAAATCAAAATTACAATGAGATTTTATTTTAATACCTTCGTTAAAATGGCTTATATCCAAAAGACAGGTAAAGATGCAGAGAAAAGGGAACCCTCATGTAAGTATTGGTGGAAATGTAAGTTAGTGCGGCCACCATGGAGAAAAGTTTGCATGTTCCTCAAAAAATTGAAAATTGAGCTACCCTATGGTCCAGCAATCTTGCTGCTAGGTATATACTCAAAAGAAAGGAATTCAGTATATTGAAGAGGTATCTGCACTCCCATGTTTTACAATAACCAGCATTTGGAAACTACCTAAGTGTTCACCAATAGATCGATGGATAAGGAAAATGTGGTACATATGTACATTTGGAGTGTGTACAATGGAGTACTATTCAGTCATAAAAAAGAATGAGTTCCTGTCATTAACAATATCATAGATGGAACTAGAGATCAATACGTCAGGTGAAATAAGTCAGGCACAGAAAGACGAACATCATGTGCTCTAATTTATTTGTGGGATCTAAAAATCAAAACAGTTGAATTCATGGACATAAAGAATAGAAGGATGGAAAGGGTGGTGGTGGGAGTGGACATGGTTAATGGGTACAAGGAAATAGAATGATGAAGACATACTATTTGATAGCAAAACAGAGTGACATAGCCAATAATAATTTAATAGTACATTTAAAGTAACCGAAAGAGTATAATTGGATTGTTTGTAATACAAGGGATAAATGCTTAAGGGAATGGATACCCCACTCTCTATAATATGCCTATTTCATGTTGTATGCCTGTATCAAAATGTCTCATGTACCCCATAAATATATATATATATACACCTATTATATACCTCCAAGAATCAAAAATGAAAAAAAAATTAAAACATGAAAAAAAAATAGAAAATAGAAAAAAATGCGACCAGTGAATTACAAATTTTTTTGTTTTAAATTTGAAATCCAACTACCCCTCCACAAATAAGAAATCAGCATGAAATGAGGAGGGAGTCTGGAGGCTGTATGGTGAATCAGGGGCAAAGCAGGCTGTCCCTGACCCCCTACCTTACTACCTGATGCTATTTAAACTCTCCCAGGGTGTAGAGAGAGAAGAAAGTCTGCCCTATTTTTTCAATATATGTATGTAAAAGGGTCCTTATTCTGATACCAAATTGAACAAAGCACACACAAAAATTATGACCAAATTAAATATGAATACAAGCATCTTCCTTATTTTTTAATTGTAGATTATTGTGCTATCAATGAATAGAAGCATCTTAGAACAACAACAATAGAACCTGATAATGTACTTTCAAAGAACAGGATGCCATGGAGCTTTCCCAAGTCCCAAAATGATTTAATACCAACAAATCCATTCCCATAGATAACATTTAAGATTCAGGTTGGTGGGGGGAATGGTCACTTACAGATTTTGAAAAAAAGCTTTAATGAAATTTCATAATACAGTCCAAATTTTCAAAGAAGCCTCAATATTGTAAAATTACGAGGAAGAAAGTCCTCCTTGTAATTACAATGTCACTACAATGTCAACGTAAGCATTGTAGTTAACAAGAAAAGTCCTCCTTGTAATTACAATGTAACTACAATGTCAACGTAAGCATTGTAGTTAACAAGGAAATACTGAGAGGGGTTGAAAAATAAAGCGTGAGAGTAGAGAAGGGTTTGGTGTCACTATGTCATTGCCTGGAAAGCTCTAGCGAATCAATTGTATGCTGTTAGAAGCAAAAGGAATCAGTGAAGTGGACAGTAATGAAACGAAATCTGTAAAATTATTGTCTTTCTTGCACACTAATAATCATCAAGAAGTAAAATTGGAACGGAGAGGTCGAAGTCACATATATAGTAGCAAAAGGAAACAAAAGTATCTAGAAACATATATTTTAATGTGCTCTATTTTTGTGAAAAAATTAAACTCTGAGGCATAAATCAAGACTTGCATAGACACAGAGTCAAAACATACTTTAGATGGTAAACCTCAGTATTGTAAATATGGTCATTTTGAGCAATTTAATTGATCAATTTAATGTTACCTTAATAAAATGCCCAACTAGAGTTCCTGGGAGGTAAGAGAGACTTGGCAAATTCATCTTGGAAGAATTAATGTAGGTGGAGTGGGAAGGGAAATTACGAAAAAGATGAGGAAGGACAGTGGACCTTCTCATCAGATATTAAGCATATTGTGCAGTATCATAATTAAAAGTGTGGTTCTAGCATCAAAAAGGACCACTCAATGAGAGGAGAGTACAAATACTGACGCAGGAATGCAGAGAAACTGTATTATATGATGATGAAAGAAACTATAATGAATTCTTATGATTTTTGTTGACTCCGCATCCATTTTGAAAATAAATTGGACTTTCTTATATCAAAAACAGGGCTTATTCCTCTTGCCCCACCCCCCAGGTTTTGTTGTTGTTGTTATGTGTTGTGTTTTGTGTATGTGTGTGGTTTGGTTTTTGTTTGTTTGTTTCTTAGACGGAGTCTTGCTCTGTCGCCCAGGCTGGAGTGCAGTGGCATGATCTTGGCTCACTGCAACCCCCACCTCTCAGGCTCAGATGAATCTCATGTCTCAGCCTCCCAAGTAGCTGGGATTACAGCCACCCACCCACCACACCTGGCTAGTTTGTGTGTGGGGTGTGTGTGTGTGTGTGTGTTTGAGATGGAGTTTCGCTCTTGTTACCCAGACTGGAGTGCAATGGCGCGATCTCAGCTCACCGCAACCTCTGCCTCCTGGGTTCAGGCAATTCTCCTGCCTCAGCCTCCTGAGTAGCTGGGATTACAGGCACGCGCCACCATGCCCAGCTAATTTTTTGTATTTTTAGTAGAGACGGGGTTTCACCGTGTTGACCAGGATGGTCTCGATCTCTTGACCTCGTGATCCACCCGCCTCAGCCTCCCAAAGTGCTGGGATTACAGGCTTGAGCCACCACGCCCGGCTGTGTGTGTGTTTTAGTAAAGACAGGGTTTCTCCATGTTGGCCAGGCTAGTCTACAATTCCAGGCCTCAAGCAATCCACCCGCCTCAGCTCACGATTATAGGCATGAGCCACCACACCCAGCCTTATTCCCCTCTGATGGTTTAGTTTCCTACCTCTCAGTTCCTCAAGGTCTTCCATCCACATATCTGCCCTACCCAGCCACCTCCTGGGGTGCCTACCTCCTTTCAAGACAGTTAAATCCAACCTACTTGTCTCACCTCAATGACCCCTACACCCTGCACGGACAGTGCAGATATGCAACAGTGACCACCTCTCTGATGCAGCACGACCTCCGTGGAAATCACACCTGCTTACCTTAAGCCCACAGACTGGAACTCCCCTCAGGAGACCTGCTTGAGTGGGCAACGCCCCCATAAATGCTATAGTCCCACAGGTTCTCTCTCTTTCTCTCTCTCCACCAACACCCCCCACCCCCAACCTTGCCCACTGAGGGAGTGTGCATTTCCTGCCCTCTTCTCGCTGGGATCCGTGATAAAACTGCTTATTTCCTGGGTTTTGTTATGCAACCTCCTCTGTGTCTCGCCCAACAGACACACTTGAACCTAATTCTCTTCCTAGTCAGGGCTCTCCTAGGGAGTAACTGCCTTGGATTATGGACACTCTCAAGAGAGAGACTTCAAGATCAACTTAGACAGAAATCACAAGAGTCTTTTAAGTAAACTGAGAAACAGACAGATTATTTAATAATGGTGTTGGGAAAACTAGTTAGCCATTTGGAAAATGGGTTAACAACAATAATAGTAGTTTGGAAACTTGACCAGACACTGAGCACCATCCTAGATGCTGTACATACATTAGCTCACTCGATCTTCCTAGCAATCCTCTGACATTGGCATTACTGTGATACCCATTACACAGATGAGGAAAACAAGGCACAGAAAGGTTGAGCGCTTTGGCCAAACCACACAGCTAATAGGTGGTAGGCCTCAGGTTCTATTAAGGATTAAAGACTGAAAGACACACAAAAAAATAGCTATTTTTTAAAAAGATAGACTTTAAGAAAATATTTTATCATCCTGAAGTAGTGAAGGCTGTTCAATGTGAAACTAAAAACTAAAATGACAAAGACTCAGAAGTCTAACTCTTAAACATACATAAAATTTTTCATTTAAAAAAAAGCATAGCTAAAAGTATATAATGATTTCCAACTGGTAATAAATATTTGCTGACTATATGAAGACAAGGGGTAAATATTCACATGCAAATATACACACATATACACTCCTTAATAACCTCTCCTCCCTTTACAAACAGACCAATAGAATAATACGAAAAATTATAAGCAGGCAATTTACAAGAGAACAAATAGGGATGCCCAAATTTTGTAAGGCCCTCAGTAGTAACCAAAGAACTCAATTAACTCAAAATGCTCAGTCTCAGTAGTAACCAAATAACTCAAAATTAATGTCATTTTTACTTATCACATTGTTAAACATTTTAAAGATTAATAAAAAATTATCATTGGCAGAGTGTGTAGAAATTAATGGCTTTGTATTTGGTACAACCTTTCTGGAGGGCAATATGAATCAGAATTAAAAATAGTATTATTTGACCCAACAATTCTAAGACATCATTCTGGCAATAACCACATAAATGCTCAAAGGTATATTTACGTGACTGCTCATCAGAGTATTGTCTATGAAACAAACAAAAAAACTGGAAATGTCCTACAGAACCAATAGTAAGAGTTTTATTAAGCAAAATAAGGCACAAGAAAAGACTATGCAAGGAAGCAACTGGAACTTTCAAATATTGCTGGCAGGACTGCAAAATAGAACAGCGATTTTGGAAAAACAGTTAGGTAGTGGTAGTTATTCACCATGTGACTATGCAATCCCACTCCTAAGTTATTACCAGATAAAACATTTGATCACACAAGGCCCTGTACGTGAAGGCTTTTAGAGGCTTTATTCATAATCACCCAAAACTACAAATAATCCAAAAGTCCATCAACAGGTGAATGAATAAGCACATTGTGATACATCATGCAATGGAATACTAGTCAGCTATAAAAAGGAAGAAACTACTGTTGCACTCAGCAGTGTGGGGGAATCTCAAAAGCATTATGCTGAGTGAAAGATCCCAGACATAAAAGCTTGTGTGTTGCATGATAACATTCTGAAAAAGGCTAAATGGTATAGGGATGGAACACACAGTGGTTGCCAGGGGGTGGACGTTGTGGGAGAAGACGCACTACAAATGGGCATGAGGGAATATATTCTCTTCCCGGGTCCACAACGGGGCATAGTTTCAAAGGCAAGAACCTTCCAGAGCCATACCTCCACCCTTGTCCACATCCTGGAGCTTAAAGGTCTTTGACTTCCACGCTCACAGGGGAAAAAAAAATCAAAGATCAATAACTCTAGCAGAAGTTTAAAGAAACTCCTTTTGTAGAACAGAAAATTTGAATGGGGCAGGAATTACTCCCAGGTTGAAAGTCCCCTTTTCCCACATCCAGGCAGACTCCGTTTCTGGATACCCTTCCATGACCTCATGGAAGCCACTCTCTCTCTCTGTTTCTTTCTCCGTTTTTTTGTTTTTGTTTTTTTTTTTTTTTTTTTCCCTCTCTCTGCCTGAATAAATCACTTTCTGCAAAACTCTTTGGGGTCCAATATTTACTTTAACAAGCCCAGGGCACCTTGCAGGGTCCTCCCTCCCAGTCTTCGGCGAGTGAGGGACCACGGACCTGGAAGAACACCTTCTATCGGGAGCTGAGCTTCCCCCACGACCCAGAACCCGGTCTCGGGCACAAGGAAACGTTTTGGAGGGATGAAAAGCTTATGAACGTTGTGGTGTTATGAGACTGCAGACATTTGTCAAAACTCATTGAACTGTGTGCTTTAAAAGGGTGAGTTTTTCTGGATGTGAATTTTACCTCAATAAATCCAACCTTAGAAACAGGGCACTCTCCAACCATTTAAACATTATTTCTTCTTATGTTTGTTGAAATGAAAATATGTCCAGAATATATTAAGCAGAAACATTAGTATTATCGTTTTGAAGATATACTTGTATATCCATGGTCATAACAGCATTAACTCACAATAGCCAAAAGGTGAAAACAATCCCAAATATCCATCAACTGATGAATGAACAAACAAAATGTGTGTATCCGTACAATGAAATATTATCCAGCCTCAAAAAAGACAGAAATTCTGACACATACTACCACATGGATAAACCTTGAGGACATTGTGCTAAGTGAAAGGAGCCAGCCAAAAAGGACAAACACTGTTATGATCCTCCTCAGATGCGGTACCTGGAGTAGTCAGATTCACAGAGGCAGGCAGTGGAACCGTGGTTGTCAGGGGAAGGGAGATGGGAGTGGGAATAGGGTGTAGTTTCTTTGAATTGCTTCTTTTTTTTTTTTTTTTTTTTTTTTTTGAGACTGAGTCTCACTCTGTCGTTCAGGCTCGAGTGCAGTGGTGCGATCTCTGCTCCCCAGGTTCAAGCGATTCTCCTGCCTCAGCCTCCCGAGTAGCTGGGATTACAGCTCGACCGGCTGGGGTGTAGTTTCTTAATGCGGGCAGAGTTTCGGTTTTGCAAGATGCAAACGGTTCTGGGGATTGGATGCACAACAATGTGGACACCTTGTTCACATTAGTGAACTGCACACTTCTGAATCAGTTAAAATGCTATTTGCAAGTTTTACGTTATGTGCAGTTTTACCACATTTTTTTTCAAAAGCTTTATTCTCAAATTGTGGTGTTGGCGGCAGTGATGGGAGGTGTGCCGGTGCTCATGTGGGCATGACCAAGGCTGCTCGTTCTGGGCGATGGTGATTTCCACAGTCTGTCTTTTGTAGTTGTGAGTTTTGCTTTGCCTTGTTTCAAAATGAGCATCGCATTTATTATAATCCATCACTGTCTTGTTTATTTACTTGTTTATTGCCTGTCTTCCTATTGAAGTGCAGACTCTGGAACCACTGTTCATCCTATTTATTGTTAAATCTACAGCACTTTATATAGAATAGGCATGCATTAGGTAAGTATTAAAACAATGAATACATGACATGGCAAAACCCCATCTCTACAAAACAAAAATACAAAAATTAACTGGGCATGGTGGTGTATGCCTGTAGTCCTAGCTACTCAGGAGGCTGAGGTGGGAGGATTGCTTGAACCCCGGAGGAGGTTACAGTGAGCTGTGATTATGCCACTGCACTTCAGCCTGGGCAACAGAGTGAGACCCTATCTCAAAAAATAAAAAGGAAATAATTTTGCAATAGGGGAGGAGGAATTATTTTCAACTTGAGGAAAAGTCTTTTGGGTATCAGAGGAGAGAGAGACTTCATTTGATAATCAGAGAAAGAGAGAAACTCCCAGTGCCGATTTGGCAGCAGTACTAAGAGGTGGTGTGGGGAGTACCTTGGCCCTATGAGCTTCACAAGCAAGCTGTGCCGTCATCCCAAACAAACACGCGATCAAAATTCAGTGCTCGTGCTCACTCTGTAAAAGCAGCTTCAGAACGTGGTTTTGTTAATGCCAATCCATTCTTTCTGTTACGCAGGTCAAAAATATTGGAGTCATCCTTGATTCCTCTCTCTTTTACATCCCACCTGAAGTTCATCATCACATCCTCCTGATTTTATCTTTAAAAGTACCCGGAAATCAGTCATTAGTCACCATCTCTTTCACTACCACCCTGGTTTAAGCCACTACAGACTGACATCTGGGTCATTGCAACACCCTTCTGGATGACTGTTATAGCCTCCCATTTGATATCCCTTGCACCCCTTCAACCTGCTTGCAAAAAAAAAAAAAAAAAAAAAAATGGCCAGAGATGTCCTGTCAAAATCTAAGTCATGTCATTTCTCTGCTCAGAACCCTCCATGATTTCTCACCTTTCTTAAAATAAAATCCAAAGGTGTTACAATAGCCTACAAGATCCTGCCCACCCACTCCAACCCACTTTCATGACCTCTTTAACCACATCTGTAATGTAATTGACCATGTAATTTATCATCCAAACCAAAATATCTCTTCCAAAATATCTTTTTATTCTTTTTTTCTTTTCTTTTTCTTTCTTTTTTTTTTTTTTTTTTGGTTGACGTTTCACTCTTGTCGCCCAGGTTGGAGTACAATGATGCAATCTTGGCTCACTGCAACCTCCACCTCCTGAGTTCAAGCTATTCTCCTGCCTCAGCCTCCCAAGTAGCTGGGACTATAGGCATGTGCCACAAAGCATGGCTGATTTTTTGTATTTTAGTAGAGATGAAGTTTCACCATGTTGGCCAGGCTGGTCTCTAACTCCTGAACTCAGGTGGCCCGCCTGCCTTGGCCTCCCAAAGTGCTGGGATTACAGGCCTGAGCCACCATGCCCAACCTATTTAATTTTATTTTTAGTGTCGTTTGATGGCCTCAATCGATCTTCCCATCTCAGCCTCTTCAGTAGTTGGGTCTACAAGTGTACACCACCTCACTCAGCTGCAGGATACTTCTTATAATGAAGGCAGGCATCATTAGTAATTATACCAGGGTGACAGGCATAAACTAGGAGAATCCCTTCTCCTTTGTGCGCTCCTAGACAGCCATATGTCTTCGTTTCCATTCCTAAAACACCCCAGGCACTCCCCTGCCTCAGGACCTTTGCGCTTGTTGCCTCTCTGCTCGGAGTTTCTTACCCAAGACCTACATGAGTTGTGCTCCCTCACCTGTTCAGCCCTTTGCCCAAATGTCACTTTCTCAGTGAGGTCCTCTCTAATCACCTAATCTAAAATTGCACCCTCCCCCTAGCTGGCATTTTCTATTACCGTTGCCTGCATTTTCTCTATAGCAATTTTTACTAACAGATATGTGATATATTTGTTTTGTTTATTGTCTGTCTCCCCCAGCCCCTCCAGACCGCAAATTCCATAAGAACAGATTGTAGTATGTTTCCTACCCTAATGTATTCCCAGCCCGGAGAACAGTTTCTATTATATATCAGGTGCTCAATAAATATTTTCCGAACAAATGAGTTTTTTAAAGATGACTTGCACTCCCTTCCAAATCACTGGCAGGCCATACATGCCTTCTGTATAGAAATTCTGAGCAGGTGGCATTTAAACTGGGCCTTACAAGCCAGTCGTCACCCCACCCAGGAAACGTGATAGCTGGATTATGCTCTGTTGGGCCACACCTGCATCCCAGGATTCCACAGAAGCTCATTGGCCGGGCAGCCCCCATTGTGAGGTCGCTCTGGTTTCTTCCTTGCCAAAGACAGACAAGCACTGAGCCTGGCCCCATATCCAGGCACCAGGACCTCCAATCCAATGGTGACTTCTTCCTCCCGGTCACCCTGCTCACTTTGCCGTGTACCGGCAAAAGCTAGACTAGGAGAGACCAGGCAAGTCCTGGCGGGTGGGCAAGCAATTGCAAGGGAAACTGAGGACCATCCTGAGATAGGTCTTTCTTAAGTCCCCCAAGAACCAGGTGACACATCATCGACATCAGCTTCTTCTGCCACCACTGCTTCACTGATTCACGCACTTCAGGCTTCAGCCAGCAGCAGGCATCTTTGGGATTAGGAGCCAGCATCTCAGGACTGCAGCCATGGTTTCTCTGGAGAAAGACCCAACAGAGGCTCATTCAGAACCTTAACCTTCAGCTTCTGCCACCTACCCACCGCGCTGAAGATGTCATTGCTTGGAAGGAACTACAGTAAGGAGCTGAACTCCTTGGACCACGGATCTCAGCCACCCTCGGAGAGCAGCAGTAGCACTACTTCAGAGAACGTCCATCCTGCTGGGGAAGCTGGACTGTCGTAAGTGGCCGCACCGCCCCTCCAGGCCTGAGGTCAAGCACTGCTGTTTCTGCAGCTCTGGACTATGTCTTCTTTTGTCCATTTCCTTAACACTCTTGTTTCATTAACAGGAGATACATGCATGAAAGATAAAACCTTCAGAATCTAAGGGGTCAGTGCCTGTGGCTCTGGTTACTAGCCCTGTTTCCCAGTTTTTACAAAGAACCCAGCTAGAGCAGCCACCCTCGACATGAAGGTGCTCCTTGTCTCCAGGAACAGTTTCCTGTCTCAGGCTGGTTGCCCTTTCCTTCCTCCCTTTCTTCCTTCCACAGTCTCAGGCTGCCTTCTTCTCCCCACACATCTGCCATTATTCTCTCTCCCTCTTCTCCCCAACCCCCCATACCATCCATCCAGAAAACAAAAGGTGCTAACTCCATGTCTCCACCTTTACTGCCCCAAACTCAGGCACGTGGAACTCTTCTCTCTTTTTTAAAAAATTTAATTTAATTTTAAGTTCCAGGATACATGTACAGGACGTGCAGGTTTGTTACATAGGTAAGGTGTGCCACGGTGGTTTGCTGCACCTATCAACCCATCACCTAGGTATCAAGCCCCACATGCATTAGCTGTTTATCCTGATGCTCTCCCTTCCCCTGCCCCCATCCCCAGCAAATCCCAGTGTGTGTCTTTTTCCCCTCACTGTGTCCATGGGTTCTCATTGTTCAGCTCCCATTTACAAGTGAGAACGTGCTGTTTGGTTTTCTGTTCCTGTGTCAGTTTGCTGAGTAGAATGGCTTCCACCTCCATCCATGTCCCTGCAAAGGACATGATCTCGACAGAACTATTCTTCTGGGACTTACTGCCAATCTGACTGCTATCTGGTAATCAGATCGGTAATAACTGTGGGCGCAAAGAGATTATCAATGACAATCCCCAGTGTTGATAAGGATACCAGGAAATGCCCTCTCTCATCTTTCTGGGAAGAATTAAACTGGTATCTTTCTAGATGGCAATGTTGCATGTCCAAACCTAAAATGTCATTTGTGTAAAACATACAAATATTTATTTGGCAAATGCTGTCTGAAAGTACACAACTCGTGCACCTACACACAAAACTGACAGCAGTGGCTGCCTCTAGGGAAGAAAATTGGGAGGCGGAGAGACAGAGAAGGAGTTTATATTCATTTCATAAAATTTTGATTATTGTGTTTTGAATTTTGTACTGCGAGTATTACAATCCAGGTTTTTTTAAGTATAATTAAATATAAATAAATCCTTTGATCAATAATACCACTTCTAGGAATTTTTTCTAATGAGCTAATAACACAGTAGGCATAATTTTTTACCAAAGCGCTTGCTATAATGTAACCACCCAATGGGTTCGCCTTGCCCCCTTCCTAGACAGAGACGATTTACCAAGACAGGGGAATTGATAGGGGGTCAAAGTGAATTTTTCTTGCTGTTTTATGTTCTTGAGTGGGATGGCAAAACTGGTTGAGCCAGATTACCAGTCTGGGTGGTTTCAGCTAATCCATCAGAGTGCAGGGTCTGCAAAATATCTCAAGCACTGATCTTAGGTTTCACAATAGTGATGTTATCCCCAGAAGCAATTTGGGGAGGTTCAGACTCTTGGAGCCAGAGGCTGGATGATCCCTAAACAGTAATTTCTAATCTTTTTTTTTTTTTTTTTTTTTTGAGATGGAGTTTCGCTCTCATTACCCAGGCTGGAGTGCAATGGCGCAATCTCGGCTCACCGCAACCTTCGCCTCCTGGGTTCAGGCAATTCTCCTGCCTCAGCCTCCTGAGTAGCCGGGATTACAGGCACGTGCCACCATGCCCAGCTAATTTTTTGTATTTTTTTTTTTTTTAAGTAGAGACAGGGTTTCACCATGTTGACCAGGATGGTCTCAATCTCTTGACCTTGTGATCCACCTGCCTCGGCCTCCCAAAGTGCTGGGATTACAGGCTTGAGCCACCGCGCCCGGCCCTAATTTCTAATCTTACAGCTAATTTGTTAGTCTGTTAGTCCTGCAAAAGCAGAATGGTCCCGAGACAAGAAGGGGGTCTTTTGGGAAAGGGCTGTTATCAAGATCAAACCATGAACTGAATTCCTTCCCAAAGTTAGTTCAGCCTATGCCCAGGAATAAGCAAAGACAGCTTAAAGGTTAGAAGGAAGATGGAGTCGGTTAGGTCTAATTCCTTTCCCTGTCATAATTTCCTTAGTTACAATCTTGCAAAGGCAGTTTTAATAATATTGAAACCTTGGACACCTTAAGAGAAAGGTTAACATATGGTATAAAATACAGTATAACATGATACAGTCATTACAAGTGATGGAGGAAATCTGTGGACACGAAAAAAGTGCAGCACATTTGTTCATACAGAAAATTAGTTGATGATGCAGCATGTATAACGGTTCTCCTCATGTAAAATTTATGTGCATTTAGAAGCAAATAAAGATGCCCAGAGGAGTGCTAATTATAATGTGTGGTTGGTGGGATTTTGAAATTTCCTTTTATGATAGCAATTGTATAGTTTTCAAGAAAAATATAAATCTAATTGACTAAGTTGCAGGAGAGCTCGCGACATCTATTTATGCTTCAAGGCTCAGAGGATTAATGCTGTCAGCTAAGGCGCAGTGGTTTCTCCAAAACCTTTCTCACCTTTCCCACAAGACCTGATTCAAGTAGGAGCAAGGCATGGTTATGCTGCTGTGGGAAAGAAGTGAGAGGCAAAGGGAAGGAGGGCAGAGGCTGGGAAATGAGACCACATCTTTTGAAGAAATTACTACTAAAGAATTGACAAATTACATTTTTCAGGGAATGAAAGTTATCTCTTGGAAGTAAAGGGACAATGGGTGCCCTCCATCCTTAGGTAAACAGACTGACCTAACGGAAGTTAGATCAATAGACTCAAGTCACAGAAGTCCCCAACAGTCCACCTGTTCTCTCAACCCAACCCACTCTCAGGTCAGCATTGAAATCGCGAAGACCTGGTACAGCTTCTTCAAAGCCCCTTGCCATGATTCCCTAATGGATAAGAGCACTGTCTCTGTTGGACTCACTCGGGCTCTGGGTTTCGCTCTCCTGCCTACCCGCAGACAATTTAAGTGTAGCACAGAGCATCTCTGTCCTAGCCTGAGACGTAGTCTGTATATCCCAATGGCGTCTTCAAGGCACCCTTTTGTTCTGAATGGAGAGGGCACTTCCACTTGCTTAAACCAGCCCATACTTGCCTTTTTCCTATTATCCCAATTCTTCTTCCTCTTGAGGGAGGCGCTTCCTAACAGGTGAGCACCGTGAAGGTGAAACCAAAGGTGGCAGTGATGATGAAGATGAGACAGTGGTATGATGATGATGATGCTCACATCTGTGAAGCTCTTCATCATTCCAGGATTTATCATGTTACCTCTTTTGAGACTTACAGCTTTCCTGAGACATAGACAAGACTAAAATTATTCTCCTTTTTTTGGCAGGGAAACAGGATCTAAGCAGCTAAGGGCTTCCCGAAGTAATAACCAAACACAGTAGGTTAGCAGCAGAGCTAGAACTCAGAATCAAGTGCTTCTCCTCTGGCTTCAATGCTTGTGCATGTACCTTTTATTTAAGTTCCTTTTTGATTCTGTTCTCATGATCCTGTTCCCACCCTTCCTCCCCAATTCACTTCAGGATTGGAGCTGCCTGGGCAGGTGTGAAGAATATTTAGAACCCTGGGCACTAGCACCCTGCTGGAAACATCATAATACTCCATATACACAGTAACGACTGTTATTAAATTACTAAAGTTTACCCAGTGCCTAACGTAGATATATTATATAGCAATTCATGGAGAGGGAGAGATGGGGGAGGGGAGAGGAGGGGAGAGAGAGAGAGAGAGAGAGAGAGAGAGAAAGAGAGCACAATTTATATTCACAATGAATACCGGTTTAACAAATGGATGAAGAATTAAACTAAAACCAGTAAATATTCCATATATGGTAGATTTTTTTCCTAGTAAGTTAATAAATAACCTGATGCCTCACTGTAGATTGACGCAACTCTTACTAATTTTTTCCATTGTCTATCTAACTGATAGACTTGTATTAGATCACAATAAATGTTATTTGAGAGAATAATTCATGAAATAAATCACTGGATGAATTAATGAACCAACCAGTACTAGGGCGTTATTCAGAATAGTAGCAATTTTTATTTCCTTTAGAGCCTAGTGGAAATTAAATTAAACAAGTATTTGTTGAGTCGCTTGAACTAGCACCATCCCCAGATCAGGTGTTCCAGGACAGACCCCTAGAGCTGAGAGCTGTCTCCGAGTCCACCTCATCAGGTTTTGTCCCTCTTCCCATGAGGCACTCTGGAGATGCCAGAAGGAGCCCGAGCTTATGGCTGTGCTTCCCTTCCACTGATGATATCCTCTGTCTCCCTATTCTCCCCACCACAGGATGATGCAAACTTTGATCCACTTGTTGAAATGCAACATTGGCACAGGGCTCCTCGGGCTTCCCCTGGCCATAAAGAATGCCGGCTTATTGGTAAGAGGCATCTGTGGGATGGGAACTAGATTTGCTCATTTGGGGAAGGGGGCGATGTGTCCTGAAAGCCTTCACACTGTTATCAATGGGCAATTTAGGAATATCCTCTACAGTAGGAAATGTGCCTATTGGCATCAATTCTCTGGATCAACCTGAGCATCCCGGAGGGGGCACACCATTACTCTTAAAGACTCGCCATGCTAGTCTAACTCCACTTTGCCACAATTCTCCCCAGTCCCTAGGATCACATGCAGCTTACTTCACTCATTTGCATTAACAGCTCAATCCCTGCAGACATTTGAACGTGTAACTCCGTTTCAAGACACATGATAGCGCATGAGAAAGTGCCTTAAACGTGAGGACAGATGCTTCCATCAGTCACACCAATCCTCTCCCCACACCAGCCTGCCTCTGTCTCTTCCTGTGCTGTTCCTGCCCCCTCGTTTCTGTCTTTTGAAATTTGCCTCCTCTCTAAAACTTTACTCTGTCCTATGGTTATTAATGCCATCCTCACTTTGTGTTTTTCTACCGTTTTTATCTACCTTACTTGGGATTCTTAAAGCACTTACGAAGATAAGACTTTATTTATTTACTTATTTTCTTATTTATTCAAACGGAATCTTGCTCTGTTGCCCAGGCTGGAGTGCAGTGGCTCGATCTTGGCTCACTGCAACCTCTAACTCCTGGGTTCAAGTGATCCTTCTGCCTCAGCCTCCTGAGTAGCTGGGATTACAGGTGTGGGCCACCATGCCTAGCTAATTTTTGTATTTTTTGTAAAGACAGGTTTTCATCATGTTGGCCAGATTGATACTGAACTCTTGACCTCTGGTGATCTGCCCATCTTGGCCTCCCAAAGTGCTGGGATGACAGGCATGAGCCATCTCACCTGGCCGACATGTTTATTTTTTAATAGACTCAGCTTCCTCACTTAATTGAAAGCTCTGTGGGCAACAACTGTCTGATTTCCCTTTGTACCTCCCCGTGGTGGCCTCTGTAGAGACTGGCACATAGCAACTTTCCATTAACATCTATTGAATGGAATTGATACCAAATATATAATTTCCATTTAGTTGCAGTGAATCTTATCTCCAGACCTGATAAGTGGCTCCCATGTCTAAAGAAGGTGAGATCCTCACAACATCTGACATGACTTCTGATCTTCAGTGGTTCCAACCCAGAGATGGGACTCTCCCCTTTGGAATCCTCTGGGTTCTAAAGCTTCTGCAAAAAGCATGATCTTTAGCCAAACAATCTTTCCCAGGGTGGAATTTGCTTTTTAAGACAATGCTTTTATTCTTTGATGTTTACTTTCTCAGAGTCATTAGATGATTTCTTTACCCTTCATCTCCCACCAGAACCTCTGGCCATGATTCATTTGAGAAATGTTTATTGAGTACCTACCTACCCTGTGCATTTGCAGCCCCTGGGGATATAGAAGCAAACAAGACATGAGAGTCTCTGCTGCGTGAAGTCTGCATTCCAGTGGAGTCCGGTGGTGCTCTTGATCCCTCATTTCTATCTTTGTGATAGGTCATATCTATAAAGACACAAGTATTCAGAACAAAGGATGTAAGAGAGTTCCTCTTTATGCCCTTCTGATCACATCTGGAAGATTATGATTAGTGATCAGCCCCACTTTTAAAAAGGACTTTGACAAATTAGATGCACTACAGCAGTGATTCTCAACTTGGGATCATTCTGTGCCAGCCACTTCTACCCTAGTCAAAAACCTTTACAATGTCTACATACATTTTTGATTGCCATAATCTGGGAGGAAGAGTCTCTGACGCCTAGTGGGTAGAGGCTCAGGGAAGCTGCTAAACATCCTACAATACACAAGACAGCTCCTGACAACAAATAATTTTCTGCCCCAAAATGTCAATAGTGCACCTGTTGATAAACTCCGTACTAGAGAAAGAGACCTAAGTCATAAGAACACCTTAGTCCTCAATCCTCTTGGAGGAAGTGAGGGCTAGAGTGTGTCAAAAGAAATAAATTTACCACGAGGGACTCTAAATAGGTAGAACTCGAGGAAAATGAGAAAATGCATGGGCTACATGGGAAGGTAATGAGTTCTCTGTCACTAAAAGTATCCTAGCAGAAGTTAGGCAGCCACTCTACAGGGATGCTAAGAAGAGCATTCAAACTCTAGCATCTGGGAGCATGAGGACATTCAGGCAGGGTCTGTCACCCCAAAGAGAGTTTTATTATGCAAGGGGCCTCAGCACCTAGGCTGAGAGGGCCAGGGAATGGGGATGATTGTTTGTGGTTCACTTTCCCGTCTCCTCTTCCCTCCAGGTCGGTCCTGTCAGCCTGCTGGCCATTGGGGTCCTCACCGTGCACTGCATGGTCATCTTACTGAACTGTGCTCACCACCTCAGTCAGAGGTCAGAGGCCTGCTTCTCTCCCATCCGAGCACTAGGGCTCCTCTGAGGGTGTGTTGCGTTTCTTTTGACCACTGACCCAATTAACTTGGCCACTGCTCCAGGCCACCTTCCTGCCACTCTGGATTCTATGGAGGCAAGGAGAGAGCGACAAAGAGTCCCAGTTAGAGACTCTAGACTCTAGATGCAAATCCGACACTGCTGCTAGCAAGCTGGATGACCGTGAAGCCCCGGCATCCCTCTGAGCTCACATCCCCTAACCTGAAATCATGGAAGTGCTAAAAAACACAAAAGAATTCTATAAATGGTCCTATTGTTTGAGACACTTAGAGATGTTCTTCTTTCCTTTTTAGCTTCCCCATCCCCAACCGTCTCCCACTCCGATACCCACACCTTGTCAGGGTAATTTGTTCCGTGCAATCTCCTTTCAGAACAAGTTAGTAAAAGTAAAATGCACACTTACTAAAAAGAAGCATTCACAATGATTTCAGTCATTATCGAAGCATACATATAATACTCAATGTGTATGTATTTGAAACTTTGGTGCAAAAACAATCTCAGAAAGAAAAGACAAATGCAATAAAGACAAAGAATGTGGAGATCCACAATGCTCAGCTACTCTCAAGAGGTCCTCATAAATGTGAAGAAAGGCCTCAACAGTCAAAGCAGGGACAGTAAATACAACTCCCCATAAAGCCAAATTATCATAACCCAGATAGGTGTACCTGGCATCATGTCAGTCACACCTAACTCTCAGAGCACTTTCTAGCTCACAAAATGCTTTTAAAAGCATTCACTCAGGCTGGCCTGGTGGTTCATGCCTATAATCCCAGCACTTTGGGAGGCCGAGATGGGCGGATCACAAGGTCAGGTGATCAAGACTATCCTGGCTAACACAGTGAAACCCCGTCTCTACTAAAACTACAAAAAATTAGCCGGGCATGGTGGCATACACCTGTTATTCCAGCTACTCGAGAGGCTAAAGCAGGAGAATCACTTGAATCCAGGAGGCTGAGGTTGCAGTGAGCCAAGATCAAGCCACTGTACTCCAGCCTGGGCAGCAAAACTGTCTCAAAAAAAAAAAAAAAAAAAAAAAAAAAAAGCATTTTCTCATTACGCAGTTAAATGTACTGTGCAATTACACTGTGATTACCATTCCAAGCACCTTGCAAGTCATGTTTACTCCTCACAGTAAGCCTCTATGGCAGGCACTATTTTTGTTCCCATTTTACAGATGAGTAACCTGAGGTTTAAATGCGTTGTCCAGGGTCATATAGCTGGGAAGTGGCAGAGCCAGTATTCAAAGACCTACGTGACTCTGTTGTTAACCATTTTGCAAATCTTCTCTTCCCTCAAACTTTCTGGGATTATTATATCACCAGATAAACTTCTGACATCAGACCATTCCTGAAAGCCTTTCTCTGATTTTTTTTTCTCTGATGACGTGTCTTTTATTTTTTTTCTGATAAAAGAGAGTGATGGCCTAAGAGTTGGCTGTGGCCTTCAGCTATGTTTTGGGGGACTTCCACAGTTTTATTTTTTAGCCAACGTTTAAAACCTGAAGATCTCACATTCACAAAATCTCTGCCTTCTTAATCAATCAGACAACCGACTGCCTTAAGGCTTCATTTTTTCAGTGTTCTTCCAGAGGCAAGTCCTGAGCAATCCCTTTTAGAATAGGACAGTGTTCCAGTTTGCCACAGTCTCCACTGCTCCCTACTGTGTCTTATACCCATCCCCTCACCCACCAGATCACTAATACCTGATCCCATATGTCTGATCTCATAGCTTTTGAATTTGCAACTCTCAGATTCATCTCCTTGCCAGTTCTATGCAGAGTGGCCTCATTTGTATTGAAAATGCCTGTCACAGTAAGCAGTAATAAAAATACCATGTTCCAGCACATCTCCATATCCATCTCTCACTGTATCCTCTCCCAAAATCCAGACTGCATGTGAAGAAAACTGAGGCCCAGAAATCTCAAGAGACTGGCTCCACGTGTCCGTGTATCTGAGCGGCATGTTGGGATTTCCGCTCTGGCTTCCGTAGAAGGCTAGAACTCTTCCTCTCTCCTACTTGTTCCCCTCAGTCCTGCAATTTACGCTGTGCTTCTGGGATCTGGGCAACCTGCTGCTGTTCCCACTTGCTGCACCCAAAGATGTTTCTGCAGCAGGGCCTGCCCCACCCCTAAAAGGGTTGAGGAAGAGGGACATAGGAGGAGGAATAGGCTGGAACTTGGACATCACACCCTATAGGGGTGCTGGGCAGGATCCTGCATATCATCTTTGCAAGGGGTCTGGTCCAGGACAGGCATCTCAAATATTCTGACGCCCTCAGCAATGGAAAGGAGGGAATCACTGGCCTGGCCACACCCATACCACCTCTTCCCCTCCCTCCTCCTCTACCCGTCCATATCCCCTTTCCTACTTTACAGACCTATATCAATGCACAGCTACCTTTTATTCAAGAAGAATAATCCAATGATATCCAGTTAAATACTAAAGTTAAAGGGATAACTGCAAAAAAAGGCAAACTCCTGAAAGTTGTTCAAGTATAAAGTAGATTACTGTTAGAAAATTGACAGAACACTTCATGCTCACACACAAATACATAAAAATCACCCACTTTGGGAGTAAACTGTACCTTTAACAAAAACGTTTTAAATTATGCATTGTTTGTTCTTTCCCCCTAGACTACATAAGAATTTCGTGAACTATGGAGAGGCCACGATGTACAGCCTTGAAACCTGCCCGAACACCTGGCTGAGGACTCACGCGGTGTGGGGAAGGTAGTCGTCACCAATGTCGTGGTAGTAACAACAGTAATAATTGTCATCACTTTTCTTTATTCCTTACACAGGTTTTAAATGAATCTGCTCTTATTGCAAACTATCAAACAATATAGAGAAACACCTCAATAGTCCCATCCCCCATCCCACTCTCTACCCATAAGGTAATCATTGAGATCTAGTTAGTAAATACTCCTTTAGATTTTTTTCTATATGTGTACATTTGTGTAGAAAATAGAAAGCAAATTATGTACTTCCATTCACACACATATATTGATGGACATTTTTGGAAATTTGATTTTTCATCTAACAATTTGCCCTATTATTTTCATGTTAGAGCATATACATGCACCTCATTTTTGGGGAGGAAGGAAGACAGAGTTTCACTCTTGTTGCCCAGGCTGGAGTGCAATGGCTTGATCTCGACTCACTGCAACCTCCTACTCCTGGGTTTAAGCGATCCTCTTGCCTCAGCCTCCCGAGTAGTTGGGATTACAGGCAGCTGCCAGCACACCTGGCTAATTTTTGTATTTTTAGTAGAGACAAAGTTTCACCATGTTGGCCAGGCTGGTCTTGAACTCCTGACCTCAGGTGATCCACCTGCTTCAGCCTCCCAAAGTGCTGGGATTAGAGACGTGAGCCACTGCACCCAGGTGACCTCGTTACTTTTTAAGGCTCATAATGTTCCCTGATGTGGATGCATATCCATTTCATTTGTTTATTCCCCTAAGGTAAACATTCGTTCGTTCTGTCTTGATAAAAAATTACAGTGTACAAAATGGTTTTCTATGTCTTAGCTCCTCTGTTCATCTCAACAGCCTTCTGAGGTAGGCATGGTTGGTTTTTATTGTCCTGGAAATATGAGACTCATAAAGATAAAATAACAAATCTAAAGTTGTGTACATTGATATGGGTGAGCAGAGATTTGACCAAGAACCTAATACTGAAGCTCTCCCCAGCAAAGTTCCTCAGGAGATGAGTCACATTGTGGCTGCTAGGATCCCTTTGCAGTTCCTCTCTTGGGATTCTCAGTAGGTTGTTGATATCCTCCTGATCGGGAGCCACTCTAATGATTATATAAGGTCATGATTGGGTGAAGTCATGAGAAAGAGTTGGAAACAGTTAGAAAAATACTTAAAGTAATAATTTGTCATCTTTAATTTACTAAGAGATACCTGAGGAGCTTTATTAAAAACTGCCCATTCCATGGAGGCAATGGTCATTAATGGATGCTCAAGCTGTTAGGGGAATGGTCACTGGGAAACTTCATAAAGGGAGAATGTATTGATGCCACCTGACCCCATGTACACATCTTAGCATTGCATGTGTATATACATGTGAGCTAGCTATGGGGTGTCTCATAATAGCTAGCAGACAGTAGGGAGTACAGAGTAGTACTCTGAGACATTTTCAAGAAATAAATTTGAAACCTCCATTTAATCAAGCCACTAGATCTAATATCCATTTATAGGAAGCACAGGGAATAGAGGATCAAGATAAATAACACCATGAGGAAGTCACCAACCAAATAGGAAAAATAGGATACACTACAGGACAAATGATCTGGTATCTTCAGCAGCAAACAAAAAAGTAAAAGTCGGGAGAAAAAAATAAACAGGGCAAGGGAAATATAGCAGTTTTAAAAACTTAAGAAACTTAACAAAATATAATGTGCAGACTTGTTTGGAAACCAACTGTAAGATAGATATTTTTGAGACAACTGGAGAACTCTGAATATGGACTAAATATTAGATTATATAAAGAAATTATTGGCCGGGCACAGTGGCTCATGCCTGTCATCCCAACACTTTGAGAGGTAAAGGCAGGAGGATCTCTTGAGACCAGGACTCAAGACAGCCTAGGCAACATGGTAGGACCCCCATCTCTACAAAAAAATTTTTTAAAATAGCCAGGCCCGGTGGCACACACCTGTGGACCCAGATACTCAGGAGACTGAGGTGGGAGGATCACTTGAGCCCAGAAGGTCAAGGCTGTAGTGAGCCGTGATGGCACCACTACATTCTAGCCTGGGCAACAGAGTGAGACTCTGTCTCAAAAAAAAAAAAAAAGGAAGAAATTAGTTAATTTTGTAAGAGATGATGATGGTATGATGATTATACTTTTTTAAGTTCTTATCTATTAGAGCTGCATACTGAATTATTTACAGGTGAAATAACTTGGGATCTCTGGTTTGCTGCAAATATACCAACAAGTTACGTGTTTGATGAGGATGAAAAGATCGAGAATCAGAGACAAAAAGTTCATTGTTGAAGCTGGGCGGAGCACATGCAAATTCATTAAATTAGTCTCGTTAAATTCTCATTATATTCATTAAATTATCCATCGCTTTTGTATATGTTTGAACATCTTCATAAGATAGACAGAAAAAGATGTCATTCTGAAGTCACATGTGACATCGCCAAGATTCTGACACAGTAGGCTGACATGAGAACCAGGAGTCTGCATTTTTAACATATGCCTCAAACAAAAATTGGCTGCTACTACAAGCCAATTTTGAAAAACCCTTATCTAAACATTATAATCTAAGTAAAGGAACATATTTTTGTTCCCTTAAAAAATGCATCTCCAAATTTGGAATAATATGAGAACCCAAAAGAATAATGACAATAACAGTATAATATGTTAAATTTAAAAATAATTAACATGAGTCTGTTGTGTTGCCAAAAAAAAAAAGAGGATGAAATAATATATCTCTCTTAAAAACCAGCTAATAAATTTAGAAGATATAATAGATAATTAGAAAACCACCACCTTGCAACCACCAATGAAATAATTGATTCAGGCAAGGAACGTCAATGAATGGTAAAACCTGTGGTTTGAGGAATGGGCTATCATGTCATCTCAAAGTTTTACCCCACAGATTACAAAGGGAAAATGTACATTTCCAATGGGAGACCTGGCAGTCGCCAGCATGGCGGAACAGCAGGATATCATGTGCCTCCCAATATGATAAAATCGAGGTGCAAAACTATCACCTCTCTATATTCTTGCCAAAAGTGCTCACCTGAGTTTAATCACGAGGAAGCAATCATACAAACCTGCAATGTGGGGCATTCTGTAAGACAACTGGCCTGGACTCTTCAAACAAAGCCAGTGTGATGAAAACACAAAAAGGTGAATGTATATGGGACTGGTCTGCATGGAAAGAAAAAGACAAGAGACGTAGTCAAATGCAGTATACAAACCTTCATTAGATCCTGAATTTACAAAATAAAACAGCTACAAAAGATACTTAGAGGGAATTGGGGTAATACTAAGTCATTTTTATATAAGACACTTGGGCATCTGCAGATTTTGAATTTGTTGGGGGTTCCTGGATACCAAAGAATTACTGTATTTAAAATAGAAGCTGTATATATGAAGATACTGAAGTTGATTTTCTGGTTATTACAGTCTTAAGAGAGGTATGTCCAAGTATTTAGGGTTTAAGTATTAGAAAACCTGCAGTTGACTTTCTTTTTTCTTCTTTTTTTTTTTTTTTTTTTTTTTTGAGATGAAGTCTGGCTCTGTCGCCCAGGCTGGAGTACAATGTGCAGTGGCACAATCTCAGCTCACTGTAACCCCCACATTCAGGGTTCAAGCGATTCTCCTGCCCAAGCCTCCCGAGTAGCTAGGATTTACAGGTGCCCGCCACCACACCGGGCTACTTTTTGTATTTTTGTAGAAACGAGGTTTCACCATGTTGGTCAGGTTGGTCTCAAACTCCTGACCTCAATAATCACCTGCTTTGGCCTCCCAAAGTGACCTGCAATTGACTTTCAAATGATCCTGAAAAAAATTGCTTATATTGTGTGTGTATGAGGGTGTGTGTCGTGTGTGCATGCGTGTGTGTGTGTGTGTGTGTATAGATGAATGAATACATACATATATATGAGCAATGCAATTTGGGAATCAAAATTAATAACTGGTATATTTAGTTAAAGGGTATACGGATGTTTATTATACTATTCTTTCCATTTTTTGGCTTAAAAATTTTCAAAATAAAAAAGTAGGATAATTTTTAAAAATAATAACAAAAATAATTGTTTCAAATAATAAACGCAGTCTTAAGAAATAATTTTAATGTGTATTTTCTCCTTCTGTCTGCCTCTTCCTTTCCTTCCCAGGTACACTGTCAGCTTCTTATTAATTATCACTCAGCTGGGCTTCTGCAGTGTTTATTTTATGTTTATGGCAGACAATTTACAACAGGTAAAGAGACCTCTTCTGGGCAGAGTGGGAGAAAAGCAGACCTGCTGCTGCTGAGGCTACATTAGCAAAAGTATTGTGTTAGGGTCAAAGGAGGAGAGAACTTCATTTCTACTCCTAGATCAGACCACGCTTGAAAGTTCTCTCAGTCCTGGGAATCACATTTTAAAAGACTCATAGAGGAGCCAAAGTCACTTCTGAAAAGTTTAACCAGGGTGGAAAGAGAGCCTTGCAATCATGTTCAATCAGAAATCATTGATAATTATTAGCCTGAAAAGCACTGGTGACATTTGCTTTGAGTATCTCAGAGTTGTCTTGGAGAAGATGCCTGAATATACGAGGCCAACAAGCTGTCACCGTCCCCTCATTGCATTCCTATCAGACATTACAAATCAATCACAGCCCTCTTTCTTGGCTCTGTGGATTAGAGGGAGCATCCTTGATTTTGTACACCCAAACAGCCAGCAAGAACTGTGACAAGTATTGTAGATGGAATATTCATGCAGATGGATACTGACCAATATTCAGAGCCCAGGTTTTAGGGCTATCTAAATTTGAAAAGGATATTCTTTTGTAATGAATTCCCTTTCTCTGGATGCATGAAAGAAACCCATTTTGTGGGGAAGAAAGTTTTGGGTAGATAACCTCAAAGCCTTGAGATTATGATTCTAAGAGTTTCTGGTTGTCAGAATCAGGGGCACAATAGTTAGGGCTGCTGAATTTGGCAAATAAGAATAAATGACACCTAGTTACAATGGAATTTCAGATAAGTAATGATTTATTTTTTACTATGAGCATATCTTATGCAATATTTGGCTCATATTTATACTAAAAAGTTATGTTAATTACCTGAAATTCCAACGTAATTGGTGTCCTATGTTTTATGTGGCAACCACACTGCCTGTCATTGTGTTTTATGTCAGATGGTGGAAGAAGCCCACGTGACCTCCAACATTTGCCAGCCCAGGGAGATTCTGGTGCTGACCCCTATCCTGGACATTCGTGTCTACATGCTGACAATCCTGCCCTGCCTGATCTTGCTGGTGTTTATCCAGAACCTCAAGGTGCTGTCCATCTTCTCGACACTGGCCAACATCACCACCCTGGGGAGCATGGCTCTGATCTTTGAGTATATCATGCAGGTCTGTGCCACAGGGAAGAAGGGATCAGGGTCCAGAATCTCTGAAACACCTAGGGAGGGTTTGTTATCATGATGGGCAGGTGAGGAAGGTGATTCTCTGCTCTGGCAGCCCCTGCCAACATGATATCCAGAAACACTTCTGTCCCATAAGCTGTAAAAGCTCATTATCATCATCATCATCAACATCCTCTTCATCATCATCGTCATCACACTGGATAACAATGAGTCATTCAACAAATAATTACTGAATACCTTCTGCAATCCAGGCATTGTGCAAAGGGCCGGGGACTCAGTGGTAGGTAAAAATAAATAGGGTGCCTGCTCTCATGGAGGCTGCATTTACTTTGAGAGGTAAACATCAATCAAATAACCAAAAAAATTGTAAAAGTGGTAGGTTGACAAGGGAAATACAGATGATAAAGAAATTTTATTTACTTGATGCAAAAGTATATATATATATTAACTTATTGAACCTTTATAATAATACTGTTTTGGAAGTAAAGCCGGCACTCTGTATGCATGATTTCCACATCCATGGATCCAAACAATCACAAATGGAAACTACTGGGGGAAAAACACTAAAAATATACAACAATAAAAAATCATACAAATGAAGAAACAATTCAGTCTAACAACTATTGGCCAGGCACAGTGGATCACACCTGTAATCCCAGCACTTTAGGAGGCTGAGGCAGGAAGATCGCTTGAGCCCAGGAGTCAAGACCAGCTGGACAACATGGTGAAATCCGGTCTCTACAGAAAAATTTAAAAGTAGCAGAGCATGGTGGCTTGTACCTGTAGTCCTGGTTACTTGGAAAACTGAGGTAGATGGATCACCTGAGCCCATAAGGTCAAGGCTGCAGTAAGCTATGATCACACCACTGCATTCCAGCCTGGGTGACAGAGTAAGACTGTCTCAAAAAATATATGTATATATGGGAGGATGGGCATAGGTTATATGCAAATATATCAGGGACTTGAACATCTGCAGATTCTTGTATCCAAGGGAGGTCCTGGAACTAATGAACAACTATACTATCTGTATCCACACTTTACAGACAAGGAAACCGATAAAGTAACTTTTTCATGAATTTCAGACTGCCTCCCATGCCCATGCTCCATTATCACAGACCGTGAAATCCCACCATTATATTTTCATTTTCTTGAGTCTGAATATATATGGTGTATTCATTTCCTATTGCTGCTGTGACAAATTGCCACAAATCTAGTGGCTTGAAACAGTGCAAATTTATTTTCCAGTGCTTGAGTCTCACTGGGTTGAAATCAGGGTGCGGCAGAGTGGCATTCCTTTCTGGAGGATTTAGAGGAGAATCTGTTCTCTTGTCTTATCCAGCTTCCTAGGTGTCCATGTGCCTTGGCTCAGGCCCCCTTCCATCTCCAAAGCTAGCAGCCTCTGGCAGAGTCTTTCTCATGCTGCCTTCTCTCTGGTCTTCCTTCTGACTCCCTCTCCCACTTTTAAGGACCCTTATCCCAACCGATTAGTACAGGGTCATCTCCTTGTTTTAGGGTCAGCTGATTTGAAACCTTAATCCAATCTGAAAACTTAATTCTCCCTTGCCATTGTAACATAACAGTCACAGGTTTTGGGGGTTAGGACGTGAACGTCTTTGGGGAACCATTATTCTACCCACCATGGAAATCTATTATAATAACCATTCCCTCTAGATTCATGAGAGCTGTTATACTAATTAACAGACTGCACAGCCCTGAAATAGTGTGGGAGAGAGATGTTAGAGGGCTGGGAAACAGGGGACCTGAATTCTTTCCTGGAATGTGCCACTAACTCACAGAGTGGCCTTGGGCAATTCCCCTCTCCTCCCTGTGCTCCGCCTTCTCGACATGTACAGATGAGCAGGCTCCCAATAGCCAAAGGGTGAGAAGAATCCAAGTGTCCAAGTAAGTGATGAATGGATGAACACAATTTGGCATCTATAAATAGAGTGAATATTATTCAGCCTTCAAAAGTGAGGAGACACTGGCACATACTACAGTGTGGATGAACCTTGACACTGAAGCTAAGTGAAATAAGCCAGACACAAAAAGTCAAATATTATAGGATTCCAGTTCTATGAGGTACCTAGAATAGTCAAATTCATAGAGACAGATAGTAGAGTAGGGTTTGTCAGGAGGTTGGGTGGTGGGGCATTATTATTTGATAGATAAAGAGTTTCCGTTTGGGGTGATGAAAATGTTCTGGATGGGGGTGATGGATTCACAACAGTGTGAATGTTCTTCATGTTACTAAACTGTACACTTAAAATAGTTAAAATGGAGGCTGGGTGTGATGGATCATGCCTGTAATCCCAGCACTTTGGGATGCCAAGTGGGGTGGATCATGAGGTCAGGAGTTCTAGACCAGCCTGACCAACATAGTGAAACCTTGTCTCTACGTGCCTGTAATCCCAGCTACTTGGGAGGCTGAGGCAGGGGAATCGCTTAAACTCAGGAGGCAGAGGTTGCAGTGACCTCAGATCACGCCACTGCACTCCAGCCTGGGTGAGACCCCATCTCAAAAAAAAAAATAGTTAAAATGGTAAATTTTATGTTGTATGTATTTTAGCACAATATAAATGAATAAATAACCATAATTAAAAGATTAGAAGGTGAGCTGAGATCTAGGTATCTTCTGATTTCCTCTGTTGAGGTCAGGTGTCACCCAGCTTTCTACCAGGCAAAGATTTGGGATGACTTTGACACCATAACACCACCAATGCACTTCTCCCACTTTCTTTCAGGGGATTCCATATCCCAGCGACCTACCCTTGGTGGCAAACTGGAAGACCTTCTTGCTGTTCTTTGGTACAGCTATCTTCACATTTGAAGGTGTTGGTATGGTAAGATGGATGGGGTTTGAGCGAATGGTCCCTAGTGCTCTTTACAGGGGCCAATTGTAGTTCCAGATGCCCAAATAAATAGCATTTATGAAAAGTGCAGAATATGATCTTCCCCTGGTGAGGGGAAAGTTCTTATCCACATACAGGGTGCCTACTGCTCTAGTACACCATGCTAAGCCTTGAAGACTGAGAATTTACTAATCAACCAAGACTGAGTAGGGCATTCCTGGCAATAGAAAGCATGAGAGAAAATGAGTGTGGCCATGTGGAAAGGCCCCTTTCTGATTCTGGGCCCACCTGGGGAAGGACATCTGTGCTTGTCAGGGAACCCTCTCCTTCACAATGGGTCATATCTCTTTCTACCTTTCCTTTCCCAAACTTTTTTTTTTTTTTCACTTCCAGGTTCTGCCTCTCAAAAACCAGATGAAGCATCCACAGCAGTTTTCTTTTGTTCTGTACTTGGGAATGTCCATTGTCATCGTCCTCTATATCTGCCTGGGGACATTGGGCTACATGAAGTTTGGGTCAGACACCCAGGCCAGCATCACTCTCAACTTGCCCAATTGCTGGTATGTCCTGCCCACCTCAGGTGAGCTAGGGAGAGACATGGGATCTGTTCTGGTTGTCCTAGCAGAGAGCACAGCAAATCATGTGCTGTGCCATGACGCTGGCAATGCATTACTGGAAGTGTCATACATGCCTCCTGCTGACACTGCATCAGTCAAAGCAAGTCACATGGCCACACCTCACACCAAGGGGGCAGGGAAGTACAATTCTGCCATGTGCCTGGAAGTATTTGGTGAACAGCACAAATAACTGCTACTCTACCTGATGCAGTAACAGTGGGAATTAATTGAATTAATACACAGATAATTTGTAGACAAGTGTTTAGCACGTGGTAAGCACTCACGAATGTTAGCTATTATCTTTATTATGCATCCCCACTGCCTTCATCTTTCCAAGTTGAGTAGGATGATGGTGCATTTATTTCCCACTAAGCCAGAGCTGTAGAATGAGAAAAATGTAACCATCCCCACCCACCTTGCTGTGTTATGGTAGTGACTAGATGAGATAATAAATGTGGAATTTCTTTGAAGTTGTGCCTTATTTTACGCAAGATATCATCCTAATATGCTATTCTTGTTCTGGGCAATTTGGGCCACCACTAGCTACCTTGGACAGGGCACTTTCATTCCTGGGACCTCAGCTAGAAAACATGGGCATTGAGCTCCATCAGGACTTCACACCTAGTCATCAGATTTTCCAGGGAAGCCTTAAACAAATATTTCTTTCCAATAAGAAAAGACCAACAACCCAAAGAGAAATGGCCGAAGGGCAGAACAGGCATTTCACAGGCGGAAAAAAAAAAAAGGCCAGATGGACAAAAGAGATGCTCATGCCTGTAATATCAGCACTTTGGAAGGTGGAGGCAGGTGGATCACAGAGGTCAGGAGTTCGAGTCCAGCCTGGCCAACACGGGGATACCCTGTCTCTACTAAAAATAAAAAAGTTAGCCAGGCACATGCCTGTAATTCCAGCCACTCGGGAGGCCAAGGCTGGGCATGGTGGCATGCAACTGTAATCCCAGCTACTCAGGAGGCTGAGGCAGGAGAATTGATTGAACCTGTGAGGCGAAGGTTGCAGTGAGCTGAGATCGCACCATTGCACTCCAGCCTGAGTGATAAGAGCAAGACTCCACCAAACGAGAGAGAGAGAGAGAGAGAGAGAGAGAGAGAGAGAGAGAGAGAGAAAAGAAAGAAAGAGAAAAAGAAAGAAAAAGAAAGAGAAAGGAAGAAAGAAGGAAGGAAGGAAAGAGAAAATACAAATGCGAGTTAAAAAATAAATACAAGGGCAAAGACCAACATGCATGGACACACTGTTTAGTCAAGACGTGGAAAAACAGGTCTTTTTATACTCTAAGACAGCAAATGGGCAATATGTCAACAGCTATTAAAATTTTAAATCACGTTGACTTTTACCCCACATTTTTACTTCTAAGCATGTATATTCTATGTGCATCAATATATGCACAAGGATAGTCTATGCAGTGTTGTTTCCTTGGGAAAAGTCTAATCCAAACATTCATTAATTGGTGACTGATTTTTTAAATGATTGCATATCTATGCAATTGGCATATCGACCAGCTATTAAATAGAAGATCCAGATCTATGTGTACTGATAGGGAACAATCTTCAAGAAATATTGGGTGAAAAAAAAAAAAAAAGAATGGAGGAATGCTGGAGGAACTTCTGGAAGAGTGCTGCCCTACACGTGTATATGCACACGTCGGTGCATGTGTTGTGCGTGGATGTCCCTATATTCCGCATGAGCTTGTACAAACACAGATCATTTCTAGAAGGGTCACAAGTAAACCTGGGGTGGTTGCCTGTGGAAAGGGAAACCGGAAGCTAGGAATCAAGGGTAGGAGGGATGCTTTTCACTGCGTGACTTTTTGTACCATGAATGTCACTCTATACATATATTGTCTTTTAAAATTTTTAAAGAGCAAAGACCTAGATTCCTGAGCTGCAGGCGTGTTGACTCAGAATCTTCAGCAATAGGCACTTTTAATAAGCTTCCCGGATGGCCCTGATGGCTAGTCTGGCCTGAGTCATCCAATATTAGCCAGTTCAATCACTCAAAAGACAAGTACAGATCAAGTGTCCCTTATCCAAAATGCTTGGGACAAGAAATGTTTTGGCTTTTGAAGCATTTCAGATTTTGGATTTTTGGATTAGGGATACTCCCTCCGTACCAACTTCTAAGCGATAAATGAGTCCTCAATAGCTCTTCCAGGGAGCCACATCACATTTCACATCCTATCCATCTGTCTGCAGGTTGTACCAGTCGGTCAAGCTGATGTACTCTATTGGCATCTTCTTCACCTATGCCCTCCAGTTCCACGTCCCAGCTGAGATCATCATCCCGTTTGCCATCTCCCAGGTGTCAGAGAGCTGGGCACTATTTGCAGACCTGTCTGTCCGCTCAGGCTTGGTCTGTCTAACCTGTGAGTAGCATAAAAGGGCACTCCCTACCCAAAGCAATGGCAGGGAGTCACACTGGCACCCACCCCACCATCGTTGGACCTGCTACTTGCCTTCTTTGAGACATAGGGCAAGATACTTCACCTCCTTGGATCTCAGTTTTTCCACCTGAAAAAAAAATGGGCTTAACAGAATTACTCCGCAGTAAACGTTACAGTCATCTCTATTGCCTACACAGAAAATATATGCTGGCTGGTTTGTAGAAGTATAATTCATTCAATCATCCTCCTGTATGTCAGGCACTGTGCTGACATTATCTAATACTGATGATAGCCTAACAATGTGTTACCAATAGGGGGAACTTTGACCCACATAAATTAAGTAACATCCCTGGGTCATACACACTAACTGATAAAGCTGGGATCTGAACACAGATTGTGTAGTACCAAATCATCTGTTTTTCATGGTGCCATATTTCTCCTTATCATAAATTATGAACATGTTCCCTATCATGAAGTGAGGTTTAGTTGTAGGGAAAAATCCCAATGGGGCTGATTTGTCAGAGTCTTGGATTTTTTTTTTTTTTTTGAGACAGTCTTGCTCTGTCCCCCAGGGTGGAGTGCAGTGGTGTGATATCAGCTCACAGCAACATCTGCCTCCCAGGTTCAACTAATTCTCCTGCCTCAGCCTCCTGAGGGAGTAGCTGGGATTACAGGCACCTGCCACCATGCCCAGCTAATTTTTGTACTGTAGTAATGACAGGGTTTCACCATGATGGCCAGGTTGGTCTCAAACTCCTGACCTCAAGTGATCTGTCCACCTCGGCCTTCCAAAGTGCTGGGATT
Source organism: Saimiri boliviensis (assembly GCF_048565385.1). NCBI lineage: Eukaryota > Metazoa > Chordata > Mammalia > Primates > Cebidae > Saimiri > Saimiri boliviensis. The sequence goes on from NC_133449.1 coordinate 158,874,959, forward strand.
ACAGATGTGAGCCACCACACCGAACCGGAGATCATTTTTTGAGTATGCTCTTCTCTCCTCTATTCCTCCCTCCTTCCTTTCTTCATGTTCCTTTCCATTCATTCATTCATTTATTTATGAAAACTGTTGTAGTGTTTGGGAAACATCCTGAACAGGGCTGAAAAATCCTTTCTTTGGAACATGTCTGAACAGAGGATCACAAATGATGACCCAAAAGGAATGAGCAAAACAGCAAGGGATCTTTTGCCTGGAGAAGAAAAGGCTCAGGAAATTTCCATATTTGTCCTTAAACACCTGTAGGATTATTGTAAAAGTGAAAGAACAAATTTAGTCTTCAGGGCTCCAGGAGTCAGAATTTAAAGTTGTCAAGGGAATCAAGTCTCAATACGGGGTCAGGAGAAACTATGCAACTCTTGGAGCTGTCCAGCAGAACACACTATCATCAGATAATAAGCTTTAAAAGACTGTTGTTGTATGAGCAGAAACAGCAAACCTACTTGGTTTGAGGTGTTAGAGTTCTCAGTCTGTGCCAAGACATTAGGAACCTATAAATGGTATTGTTTGTGATCATTCCTACTAGGAAGGGCGTAAGTTGACAAGAAAGACTGAAGAGCCTCTGAGTATCAGGGAATGCTTGACTACAGCTGTCCTTATAATGACATTTCCTGCTTTTGATATATGCTGAATGTCCCATTCTTCCTCCTTATTCATCCATTAATTCTACTACCCTTTATTAATTCAACAATCATTTGTTGAGCACCTACAACATGCCTGGCATTGTGCTAGGCACAAGGGATGCAATGATGAATAATGAAGAAGATGTACCTTCTGCCTTCACAGGACTTACAATTGAGTGGCAAATTATGAAAGGAAATAATTACAGTTCATTTTGATGACTGTTAAGATAGGACATGATGATGCAACGTATGATGGTTAAGATCATAAGTAGAAGACACTCTCTACACATAAGAGGGTCCTATAACTCAGCCTGGCTGGGCCAGGGAGTCCTCTCCAGTGGAGTGAAGACCCAAAGGACAAGTAGGAAATAGATGTAGGAGTGAAGAATGTATGATGGGAAGGGAACAGGCTGTGCACAGACCTTAGACAAGTATTGCCTATGGCCCTTTTGGAGAAGAGGAGAGTGCGGAGAGACAAGGTCAGAGCTTTTTCAGGGCCCAGTCCTAAGGGTCACTGTGATGAGGAGTTCGGGCAATGGGGAGCCATGGAAAGGCACTGAGCAGAGGACTGGCACGACCAGAATGGAATGTAAGGCAATCCTCCAGTCCACTTTGCATTAGAGATTTTCTTGCATATATCTTTACTGCCTCCTCGTTGTGAGCTTTTCTGGAAGACTGATGCTGGGTTTTCTCTGTAAGCAGTTTATTAAACATCAGATGAAGGAAAGCTGTGGACAGGGACCCTCCCATCAGAGGGGTGATGAACTCCTAGCCATGAGTCTATGAATCTCTCTCATGCGCTGATTGGATGTGTCAGAGCAATTTCAGAAAGAGGCATTTTTTTTAAAGATATAGTAAGCTGGTATGGATGCTTTCCAGAACAGGATTTCTCTATTCTGTTCATAGGAAAATCACATGATTGGAGTATTTAAAGTAACGGATATCCCAAGTACAATTATTTGATCTTTAATAATAATATGAATATATTGAATGATCACATGTACCCCAAAACTATGTACATATATTATACATCAATGTAATAATTGTTTTAAAATAAGAAATTTGCATACAATTAAATCATATAAATTATATATTTACTCATTCAAACATTACTGAAATTGGACTCCCTTAAAAAATCTATGATACTATATGTTTATAGTATCCTAAATATGTATAAGAAATGAAAATTTAGGAGTGTGAAGAGAAGAGAAGAGTGGGGTTGGATAGCTTAATGCTGTCTTCATGTTTGATGGCCTGCTTCCTTACTAAGATCCTACTAAGAATAGAGAAATAAGTGGTTGATACTCGGACAGCAACAGAAGCAACTCCCCTTTTAAAAAATATATAGTTTATTGCAGTTTAGGTTCTGGGGTACATATGAAGAACATGCAGGATTGTTGCATAGGTACATACATAGTGATGTGATTTGCTGCCTCTATCCCCATCACCTATATCTGGCATTTCTCCCCATGTTACCCCTCCCCAACTCCCTACCTACCACTGTCCCTCCCCTATTCCCCCTCAACAGACTTCAGTGTGTGATGCTCCCCTCCCTGTGTCCATGTGTTCTCATTGTTCAACACCCGCCTATGAGTGAGAACATGCGGTGTTTGATTTTCTGTTCTTGTGTCAGTTTGCTGAGAATGATGGTTTCCAGGTCATCCATGTCCCTAAAAAGGACACGAACTCATTGCTTTTTTATGGCTGCATAATATCCCGTGGTGTATATGTGCCACATTTTCCTTGTTCAGTCTATCATCGATGGGCATTTGGGTCGGTTCCAAGTCTTTGCTATTGTGAATAGTGCCGCAATGAACATACGTGTGCATATGTCTTTATAATAGAATGATTTATAATCCTTTGGATATATACCCAGTAATGGAATTGCTGAGCCAAGTGGAATTTCTATTTCTAGGTCCTTGAGGAATTTCCACCCTGTCTTCCACAATGGTTGAACTAATTTACACCCAATAATGGGATTGCTGGGTCAAATGGAATTTCAATTTCTAGGTCCTTGAGTGGCGATTCGCCACACTGTCTTCCACAATGGTTGAACTTATTTACACTCCCACCAACAGTGTAAAAGTGTTCCTATTTCTCCACATGCTCTCCAGCATCTGCAGCTCCCATTCTTTTGTCCATCTTTTGCTTCTAGACAAAGGCTATCTTACACAGATAGTACAAACGTTGGTTCTCAGCCTGGGCAAGGGTCAAGAATTTATTGAGTACCTACTGTGTACCAAGTTCTTTCTTACACATGAAAGGCAGCATAGTAGAGTGAAAGGACCTTAGATCGGGCATCCCAGTGGATTCTCATTTCAGCTCTGTGTAACCTCGAACAAGTTCTGTTCCCTCTAGAGCTCTAGATTTCCCCATCTCTGCAATGAGGAGGTTATAACAGATAAGTGGTAGAGGAGCCCTTCCAATAAAGATTATATGTAAAAAATCCAAGAGATAAAATATAAAAGGAGAGTACCTGTATTGGTAGTTAAGATGGGGTGGGAGTCGCCTGCAGTGGGCTCCCTCCCACCTCTCCAAAGAAGTCTCTCAGGTGTCTGTGAAATTCTAGGGCTGCAATGGAATGGCTTGTTTCTGAGCTCCCTTTTGAAGGCACGTTCAGTGATTCTAAATTTCTCCTTTCGTTGCAGGTGTCTCAGCCATCCTCATCCCCCGCCTGGACCTGGTCATCTCCCTGATAGGCTCCGTGAGCAGCAGCGCCCTGGCCCTCATCATCCCACCCCTCCTGGAGATTGTCATTCTTTACTCTGAGGACATGAGCTATGTCACCTTTGCCAAGGACATCATGATTAGCATCCTGGGCCTCTTAGGGTGTATATTTGGGACATACCAAGCCCTGTATGAGTTGACCCAACCCATCAACCATTCCATGGCCAATTTCACAGGTGTCTATGCATAATTATGTGTTCTTATTCTAATAGCTCTCCCTTCCTCCCATCCCCAATTGGACTTCCATGTGGATGTTATCCACATTAATCGAAGCCCAACATCTCTATATTAATTAGTGCCTTCTTTATCTTTTCAAGAGAAATGCGGATGAGAAAAGTTAGCACTGATGTCTCAGGCTACACTTTTTTGGTTTTATATTTTTTTGGATGAGCTTTTGTACCTCTGAACAAAAATTACATTCAACTATTCTTATGATCAGCCTCATTTAATGGAAAAGGAATGCCCCTTACCCCCACAGCCCTTGAAATAGAGACCAAGCACAAATACAAAAGGGACTGTTTTCTCTACACTGCAGTAGCTGCCCTTAAAGCATCAGATCTAGAAAAGTGTATGTTGGGTGAAGGGTGTTTTCTATTTAGATATTCTAAGTAGAAGAGTCACAAAGAGAACAAAAACAGAACTTAGCAGTAATTTCGTCCCACCACTGGCTCTGCCACTGATTTCCTATTGCCTTGGGCAAGTTACTCCCCATCTCTTGGTCTATGAAGTGAAGGCTTGGACTAATTGATTATTAAAGACTCTGTCAACTCTGATATTCTGAAAGTGAAAAAAAAGAAATTAACTGATCCATCAACCACAAAACCTGGCTGTGCTAGTGTTGGCGAGGGGGTGGAGTAACTGAAACTCCATACCCTGATGTTGTGGATAGAAAGTAGTACAATCAGTTTGGTAAACATCTTGTAGTTTCTTTAAAACTTAAACATACACCTACCATGTGATCCAACTATTACACTCCAGGAAAAAGAAACATATATTCATAAAAAGCTGTGTACAAAAATATTCATGGTAACTTTACTTGTAAAAGCAAAAAGGTGGGAAATACTCTAAATGCCTATAAACAGGAGAATGGATAAACAAATCGTGATGAATCCATACAATGGAATATTTCTCAGCAAGAAACAGAAACAAACTGTTGAAATACACAATAAAATGTATGAATCTTAACTATGCTGAATGACAAAATCCAGACCAAAAAAGAATATGCACTGTATGATTCTACTCATATGAAAGCCTTGAAAATGAAAGATGATCTGTAGTAACAAAGGCTCAGTGGTTGGTGGAGGATGAGAAGGGTGAGAGGGAGGTATTACAAAGGAGCATGAGGAATTTTTGGAAGTGATGGATAACATGTTCACTATCTTGATTGTGAAGATGATTTCACAGGAGGGTACATAGTGTCAAAACTTATCAATTGGATACTTCAAGTATGTGTTGTTTATTAAATGTTAATTATATCTCAATAAAACTGCTAAAAATAGAATATAAAATACATTTTTATTTTTTAAAATCAGTTATATGCGTACAGTCAAATAATTTTAGAATATTCAGCATATTGTCATAGGAATGTCCACCAAGTGGGTTGAATTATGAGTAAAATTTTACACTTTTTCTATTATTTATTTATATATTTTTAAAAAGAGAGACAGGGTCTCACTATGCTGCCCAGGCTGGTCTCAAGCCCCTGGGCTCAAGTGATTCACCTGCTTCATCCTCCCAGAGTGCTGAGATTACAGGTGTGAGCCACCATGCCCAGCCATAATATTATACTTTTTCTTTTGCTTGCCTGTGTTGTTGCATTTTTTTTTAAAAAATGTATTGATTTTATAACTAAAGAAAATTCATTTGAAGGGGAAAGTATTAATGATGATTTGTTTCACTCTAGTAGAGTCACCTTTATTTTCTTTTTTGAGAGGAATTTAAAGGGAAGAAATGCCACCTTTAAAAAGCTTTTTATTGTGAACTATACCACCAATGAAAGTATAAATCTACAATGTAATGAATATTTGCAGAGAATATCAATTTTCAACTTCATCTTCTATTAGATGATTGATATTATGGCTTGAATAACAGGCATTCCAGCTGGAGTTAGCAGGCTTCCCCCTCTGTAACGTATCATTCACTGGTCAGATGCCAAACAACAACCTCTCAGAGGAGATGTGAGGTAGCTGTGGTATCCCAAGGGAGAGGTAGGGAAGAACATCCTATGATTAGATAGAAAGATATCAGCTAATAATAAAGTCTTTGCTCTTTTGGGATCCATATCGTGAACCTGGAGAAGTGAAAGATTTGAGGAGCATATGGAAAACTTACTACAGAATATGGAGCAATTGAATGGAGGTAAGGCAGTGGTTTATGAATTTGGGGGACTCATGCAGCTTACTGACATTTTAATAAAAGCTGTGGCTCCTCCTTCTATAAAATTCATATATATGCATAAGTTTGGCATGCAATTTCAGAAACAATCACAAACCTCATGAGTGAATAGACCCTGGGTTGCAAAAGAACCTCTGGGAAAAAAAGGAATGCAAGGATTTCTGCTTCTCATACATGAAATTATTTGCAGATGACAGATGGCCAACCTTGGAACTAAGGTTTGGATGCAGAATAGGGCAATATACAAAAATCAGATATGGGAGGTAAGCTATCAGATAAGGAGACTCAGGTTACCATGTAACTGGTATAGAAAGCACCTTCTGATGGCAGCCAGCACTGATAGGACCCAAATTGGTCATTCCAGTTGTGACGACATAGGTTGAATTCTCTGCTGCCACGTGCTTCTTTAGCAAAAACTAGTACCCAGTAGTTGGAACAGAGAGATCAAGAAGGATACAAAGAACGTGAGAAAGTCCTCCAGGACCTTCAGAATCATTTCCCACTGTAATTCTCTACTGGACAAAGGTGATTTAACTTAACATGAATGAGCTGGACAATAGTTGGGGCATAAAAGGGAATGATATGTAAAATCAATCAGTTTAAGAAGAAGCTGAATTCAGATCTTCAACAAGGTCATTGGAGGCTGGGCATGGTGGCTCACGCCTGTAATCCGAGCACTCTGAAAGGCTGAGGCAGGTGGATCACCTGAGGTCAGGAGTTTGAGACCAGCCTGGCCAACATGGTGTGACCCCATCTCTACTAAAAATACAAATATGAACCAGGCACGGTGGCAGGCACCTGTAATCCCAGCTAGTCAGGAGGCTGAGGCAGGAGAATTGCTTGAACCCAGGAGGCAGAGGCTGCAGTGAGCCAAGATCATGCCACTGCACTCCAGCCTAAGCAAAAGAGTGAGACTCTGTCTCAAAAAAAGAAAGAAAGAAAGAAGAAAGAAAAAGAAAGGAAAGAAGGAAGGAAGGAAGGAAGGAAGGAAGGGTAAACAAAACAAGGTCATTGGACAAAACAGAAATGGGAAAGTTGAGGAGTTGAGATTGCTAAGGAACACAAACTGAGATTGCTAAGCACATAAGCTCTGCATGTATGGGGCTGGGGAAGTCACCCACGTGAAAGTGAAGCATTAAGGGTTGGCTACCAAGTGACATAAGTCAGTGCACAAGAGCCGTGGTTTATAAGCCACAGTGCCCTGACAGGCAGCTCTTTAAGGATCTGCAAGACTTGTTATCTGCCGTGTTCAGGCTCTGCCTGACTCAAACTCACAAAGGAGCCCCTCAAGCAATTTCCGGATCTGAGTTCAAAAGGGGAAAAAAGGGGCTGGAGAGCAGAACATCTCCCTGGCATGCCAACCCCATTTCGAAGTGAAACTGCTTTGGTGATAGACTCTCTCAAGGGGAAATTCTCAGGAGGATGTAAACTTAGGAAGCTGGTCAGGGAGACGTAGGCGAACCAAAAGGCTTCTCCCCACTTCTCCAGCTTCTTCTTGCCCCAATTACACCTTCTGCTTCCAGCCACACCAGCCAGCCTTTGTCTAGTTCCCCAAATGCACCACACTTCCCATTGCTGCTGGGCCTCCATCTATGCTTTTCTCCCCTCTCTTCATCTGCTTAATTCCTCCTCATTTTCCAGATCTCAGCTATCACTTCCTCAGGAAAACCCTTTCTGACTTCAGCCATTAACCCAGATTCTGCATAAATGTTCACCCCCTCCTCCCGTACTGCAGTTACATGATGTGATGGTTTGTGGTGGTTAATACTGTGAGTGTCAACTTGACTGAATACAAAGTATTGATCCTGGGTATGTCTGTGAGGGTGCTGCCAAAGGAGCTTAACATTTGAGTCAGTGGGCTGGAAAAGACAGACCTACCCTTAATCTGGGTGGGCACCATCTAATCAGCTGCCAGCGAGGCTACAATATAAGCAGGCTGAAAAAATGTGAAAAGAGAGACTAGCTATCCAACCGCCATTCTTCCTTTCTCTTCACACTCCTGAATTTTCATCTCTTATACACATTTAGGATACTATAAACATATAGTATCATAGATTTTCCAAGGGAGTCAAATTTCAATAATGTTTGAGCAAATATATAATTTATATGACTTAATTTTATGCAAATTTCTTATTTTAAAACAATTATTACATTGATGTATAATATATGTACATAGTTTTGGGGTGTATGTGATAATTCAATATACTCATATAATTATTAAAGATCAAATCGTTATACTTGGGATATCCATTACTTTAAATATTCCAATCATATAATTTTCCTATGAACAAAATAGAGAAAGTCTGTTCTGGAAAGCATCCATACAAGCTTGCAGGATCTTTTAAAAAATACCTCTTTCTGAAATTGCTCTGACACATCCAATCAGAGCATGAGAGAGATTCGTAGTCTCTCATGGCTAGGAGTTCACCACGCCTCCGATGGGCGGTCCCCAGCTTTCCTTCATCCGATGTTTAATAAGCTGCTTACAGAGAAAACTCGGCATCGGTCTCCCAGGAAAGCTCACAATGTGGGGGCAGAGAAGATATATGCAAGAATATTTCTCCCGTGCCGGATGCCTCCTGCCCTTGAACATCGGACTCGTTTTGGAACTCGAACGTCTTCAGTTCTGGAACTCAAACCAGCCCTCCTTACTCTTCAGCCTGCAGATGGCCTGTTGTAGGACCTTGTGATCAAGTGAGTTAATACTTAATAAACTCCCCTTTATATACATATGTATCAGTTCCATTAGTTCTGTCCCTTTACAGAACCCTAATACAAGGTTCATATCTTTTTCTCAAAAGGAAAACTTCAGCAATATATGTTTTTAACTTTTTATTTTGAAAATTGTTAGACTTTCAAGGTTGGCAAAAATAATAGAGTTTCCAAGTACCTTTCACCCAGCTCTTACTAATGTTAACATCTTACGTAACCACAGTACAATTATCCAAAACCAAATAATTGACATTTGTGTAATCCTATTTCTGGTCCTTTTTCCAATCCAGCATCCAAATTGGGATCTCACAATGCATTTGGTCATCATATTTCTTTATTCTCTTCCAGTACCTGACTGTTTCTCAGTCTTTCCTTATTGTTCACGGCCTTCACACTTTCAAAATGTACCGGCCAGTTATATTGCAGAATGGCTCTCAGTTTGGCCTTGTCTGATCTTTTCTCATGACTGCGCTGAGATTGCACATTTCTGACAATACCACGGAAGTGGCGCTGTGCCCTTCTCAGTGTATCGTATTGGAAGGTACATGGTATCAGTGTGTCTTACTAGTGGTGATTTAATTTGATCACTCGGTTAAGGTGGTTTCTGTCAGGTTTCTTCACTATAGTGACTGTTTTTCCCCTTTGTAATTAGTACCTTGTGAAGGGATCTTAAAACCAGGCAAAATCCTGTTTCCCATCATACTTCTATTCACTCATTCGGCATTCATACGTGTTTCTTGCCTGCAACAGCTATTCCTATGGTGTTTGCCTGATGGTGATTTTTTTTTTTTTTTTTTTTTTTTTGGAGCTGGAGTCTCACTCTCTGTCACTCAGGCTGGAATGCAGTGACAGTCTCAGCTCACTGCAACCTCCACCTCTCAGATTCAAGCCATTCTCCTGCCTCAGCCTCCCAAGTAGCTAGGATTACAGGTGCCTGCCACGACGCCCAGCTAATTTTTGTATTTTAGTAGAGACAGGGTTTTGTCATGTTGGCCAGGTTGGTCTCAAACTCCTGACCTCAGATGATCCACCTGTCTTGGCCTCCTAAAGTGCTGGGATTACAGGCGTGAGCCACCACGCCTGGCTTTTTTTTCTATTTCTATCATTCCTTCTACATGAATGATTCCATTGTGTATGGGATTCTATAGTATATTTTTATTCAATGGATTATGACCCATTATTGTCATTATTTTATTGCTCAAATTGCCCAAGATTTGGCCACTGAGGGACCTTCAATCTGGTTTCTGTGCCCTTTCAATATGCCCCCATGTTCTCGTAACCTACAATATATTTATTTTCCCAACATATACACATAAAATACTAGGGGCCGGGCGCGGTGGCTCAAGCCTGTAATCCTAGCACTTTGGGAGGCCGAGGCGGGTGGATCACAAGGTCAAGAGATCGAGACCATCCTGGTAAACGTGGTGAAACCCCGTCTCTACTAAAAATACAAAAAAGTAGCTGGGCATGGTGGCACATGCCTATAATCCGAGCTACTCAGGAGGCTGAGGCAGGAGAATTGCCTGAACCCAGGAGGCGGAGGTTGCGGTGAGCCGAGATCGCGCCATTGCACTCCAGCCTGGGTAACAAGAGCAAAACTCCGTCTCAAAAAAAAAAAAAAAAAAAAAAAAAAAAAAAACTTTCTGAACCGCTAATTCCTGCTCCTGTGAAAAACTGGCTAACCAGACTCCGGGATTTGGTATGGCTCCTTCTCTTGCTCTAGTATCCCATAAAAAGGCTTTATTTTTCTTGTCCACCTTCTTCAGTGTGGTTGTTTTATTACTGACTTTAATTATTTTGGGGGATTTGAGAAACATTACTATGGCTCTAAAAGTCACAGTGATACAAAATATACTCAAGATACATTCGGCAGTGTCCTATCCCTACCTCCTTTACACCATCAGGATTTCTCCCTTCTCTCCACTCTACACCCACCTACCATCCAGAGAGATCTCATTACTTTCTGGGCAATCTTTCCTTACTTTGCATAAACAAGCAGCTACATGTACTTTCTTATATCTCCTTCTTTCTTACCTAAAAAGTACCACATTCTACTTTTTGTGCTTTGGTTTTTGAATTTAATATGTCTTGAAAATAACTCTATTCTGATTCATAGAGATCTTCCTCATTTTTTTTTTACAGCTCAATAATATTCCATCATGTGGGTATGCCATAGTTTACTCAGCCTTTCTTTTGCATATGAACATGACTTTGCTTCCAATATTCGCAGTCGCAGTGCTGCAATGAATCATCTTGTGCATCTGCATGTTTGTACTGTTGGAGGCACATCTTCAAGGGAAATTCCCACAAGCGGAAACGGTTGTCACAGGGTAAATGCTTCCGCAATTAGGTTAAGTACAAAAAAACTCCCCTCCAGAAAAAATCATACTAGTTTGCATTCCCACCAACAGTGATGACAGTGTGTTTCCCTAGAGCCTTGCCTAACAGAATGTGTTGTTCTTTCTTTCATCAATCTGAGAGATGATAAATGGCATCTCAGTGTTATCTCAATTTACATTCCTCTAATGAGTTAGTTTGAACATTTCATTTTAAAGAGCCATTTTTATATATTTTTTAGATATATATATATATTTTTTATGAGACAGAGTCTTGCTCTGTCACCAGGCGCCAGGCTGGAGTGCAGTGGCACAATCTTGGCTCACTGCAACCTCCGCCTCCTGTGTTCAAGCAATTCTCCTGCCTCAGCCTCCCAAGTAGCTGGGACTACAGGCGCACGCCACCACACCCAGGTAATTTTTGTGTTTTTTAGTAGAGTTGGGTTTCACCATGTTGGCCAGGATGGTCTTGATCTCTTGACCTCACGATCTGCCCACCTCGGCCTCCCAAAGTGCTGGGATTACAGGCGTGAGCCACCACGCCCAGCCACGATTTTTATATCTTTACATGCGTGTGGATGTTCATGTCTTTTCCCAGTTTTTCTATCAAGTTTTTGGTTCTTTGTCCTTAAATGTTTAATTTTTCATATAGTAAGAACATTAATTGTTTGTCTGTGATATATGCTGGGCAAATTTTTCTCCCAGCCATTTGACTTTATTGTGTTTTTATCAAGCATTTTTTTTTTCTCTTTATGTAGTCAAATGTGTCAATATTTTATTACCTCTGGATATTTCCACCACATTTCCTTCTATATTTACATGGCTTCATTTTCTTTTTATTTATTTTTTATTTATTATTATTTATTTTATTTTATTTTTTATTGCATTTTAGGTTTGGGGGTACATGTGAAGAACATGCAAGATTGTTGCATAGGTACACACATGGCAGTGTGGTTTGCTGCCTTCCTTCCCCTCATCTGTATCTGTCACTTTTCCCCATGCTATCTCTTCCCACCTCCCCACCTCCCCGTCCCTCCCCCATTTCCCCCCAATGGACCCCAGCGTGTAGGGCTCCCCTCCCTGTGCCCATGTGTTCTCACTGTTCAACACGCGTGAGAACATGCGGTGTTTGATTTTCTGCTCTTGTTTTACACTTGGATCCTGGATACACTTGGAGTTCATTCTTGCAGATGGTGTGAAGAACAGGTCTAATTTCAACTTTTTCTAGGCGGCTTTCCAGTTGGCTCAGCACCATTTATTAAGAAATCCGCTTTGACCTGCGACTGGAGATACCACCTTTAACTCCTCATCCCCCACCCCTAAGAAACCTCAAGGAACATATGGCCCAAGAGCAGAGCAGGCATACAAAGATTAACTGAGTGTGAAATATGGCAAGGTTTCTCTTCAAACAGCCTGCTCAACTTTTTATTCTTTAATTTCAAGTACCTCCCCACCACCGCCCCGCTCCCCGCTTCTCTTCTCCTTTTCTTCTCTTTGATTTTACTACATGCCCAGGCATGTCACAGCACCAGCTCACATTCCTTTCCTTATTTGGGAAAGGACTGGCTCTCTAGTCTGCCACAGATGACCCCTTCCTCCTCTCCCGGTCTCCCATCACATGTCCACCTTATCTAAGAAAGTTTAAATGTTCAGCCAATGGGGTCTAGATTAGATTGTATGGTCTGACCCCAGCCAATGGGGAAAGAACACAGAGGCAGGAGTCACGTTAGGAATAAAAGCTTCTACTGTCCTTTGCTTGGGGTGCTCTCGTGGCAACCAGCCCTATCAGAGGCACCCTTCTGTGTAGACGTAAATTTGCTTTGCTGAGAAATCCTTTATCTCAATGCTTACTTTTCCTTATCTGAGTTTTATTTCTAACACTGAGCTGCTGAGATTCATTCAAGAATGTGAACTAAAAAGCAACTGCTGAGAACAAGGCTGGAAGATCCAACAGAGGGAAACGGCTGTGGAAGTTATTGCCAGAGTGTCAGACCCCCGGCACTGGGAAGTGGTCAGCTCACGGATTGGTAAAAAGAATTAACCAACAACAGTATCGGTTTGAAAAAGGAAAGGTATGAGAAAGGAAGAATACTGCAGCAGAGTGTGACAGGGTGCCTCGGTGACAGGACTGAGTGCATCATGGTGGATTTTTCCTTAGGGATACTTATGGACCTTAAAGCAGGACGTTAGGGTTGCACAGTGAGTTTCGGCATGGCATTCCAGAGATGTGTAGAAATGTTAGTTACTTATAAGTTTTTTATGGGGGGAAAGAAATCTGGAACCCAATGCCTGCTTTAGATAACAGAAAAGCCTAATTACTTCTAATTTTCCCCAGATAAGGAATTTTGCCTCTGCCTCTGATGGCCTGTTTGATAGTCACCAGGTGGTCTTTGCTCCCTTCTAAATTCCTCAGATAAGATTTTGTCTCTGGGACCTGTTCAACGGTCACCAGGTGATTTTCACTCTTCTCGGTCACGAGGTGATAGAAAGCAAAATAGCAAACAAGGGAGCTGGATGGCGATAAACCAGAGATGACAAGCAGCTCCTGTGACAGAAGCAGAAGGCCCATCCCTGGAATCACCTGGCTCACCTGTACCATTCCAACAAACCCTTGCAAACAAAAGAGCCCCATCCCAAACACGCTTTTGAAATCCCAAGATGTGATCAGTGAAATCTGCAGCCAAGACAAAGGAGAAACTGTCAACAAGTTAAAACGATTTATTGCTATTCCAGGCTTCAAATGAGCCCAGAACTCAGGGCTGGTGTGTGGTTCAGAAGTTGTCACGGCATAACAGGGTGGTGGACAAATCCAGGCAGTCTGATGTTGAGGCCACCCTTTCCCATCTGCCTCATTCAGCCAACTGGACTCCAAGACTGAGGCAGGCAGCCTTGTGATCCCCGCAGCTCACAGCTAAGAGGCTGCCCAGACCTCTCCTAGCACTGGAAGGGACTTTTCCTTGGGAAAGACACTATTGCTTTGGCCCTGTGGAGGGAGAAGCAGTGCCACAGGAGTTATCTTAAGAGGACAAGGTGGCCAGGGACGGTGGCTCACACCTGTAGTCCCATCACTTTGGGAGGCCGAGGTGGGCAGATCACTAGAGGTCAGGAGTTCAAGATCAGCCTGGCCAACAGGGTGAAACCCTGTCTCTACTAAAAACACAAAAAATTAGCTGGGCATGGTGGCACACACCTGTAATCCCAGTTACTTGGGAGGCTGAGGCAGGAGGATTGCTTGAATCCAGGAGGCGGAGGTTTCAGTGAGCCAAGATCGTGCCACTGCACTCCAGCCTTGGTGACTAAGTAAAATTCTGTCTCAGAAAAAAAAAAAAAAAAAAAAAAAAAAAAGGACAAGGTATGCACGGTATGAGATCAGAGCTTTCGAAGTGGCCGCCACGAGCCAGCCTGCCCCACTGATATGTCCGTTTGGGACACATCACACTGCACAGTGTTTTAAAAAAAAAATAATTAGTTGCCGATCTTTTAAAATGGTAAGCTTTCATATACAAATCTGGATTTTTGGCTCCCCTACGAGCAAACATTGAAACTATCTGGCAATACTGGGCCCACACCACTCTTATGTGGCAGTGACTGATCATAGCGAGGTGGCAGTTGTCTTCACAGACTAGCCATGCACTCTCCAGCCTACGCCAGTCCTTGCCGCCCTTAATAATATTTCCAGCTGAAGACCAGGCCTCAGCGGCCTTGTATCAATCAATGCACGTGTGCTGTGACTTTCTGTATAGTATAAGAAATTTTTACACAGTAGTATTATCTTTAATCAAAAAGGAAAAATTGAAATCAAGCATGGAAACAACATGTTTCTCATGGTCCTTGTCACTCATTTAAGTCTCTTGCTAGGCCCTGCGGGTACCTGAGTTTGTAAACAACAGAGCACTCCTCATATCTCCCCCAAGGGATCCCTCCCCGACACACCCTGCCTCTCCAGGAGACATCGTACCCTAGTATTAACTGGGCAAATCTAAAAAGGAAATCAAAATTAGTCACAGAAGTTAGGGAAGGAATAGATTAAGAGCAACTACTTTCATTCCACCCCTTCATTCTAACAGGGGCTGGAGTAGAACAAAAACATTCATACTGTCACTTTGCTTTTAACTTAGTGACAAAAAAAAAAAGGAGAAAGTCATAAAGACTCTTCAGCTCCTGAAACACGCTGGTTCCCATTCCGTGACTGAACAAGAGGCTCTTTAGAGAGAATGTTAATGGGGATGGGTCACGTGGTCAGCCCATATGCCCTGGGCTATCAAGAACTGTCCAACTCATCCTCCCTTGGGTCAGGGCTGCTTTCCCCAGCCTAAAATATAAGTGGCACAAAACGATTTTCAGTTAGGGTAGGGGACTCATTGCAGAAAGGGGATTAAAGGTGGGCAGAGGGTAGGAATTTGGCCTTGGCAAACACGAGACAG
Source organism: Saimiri boliviensis (assembly GCF_048565385.1). Classification (NCBI taxonomy): domain Eukaryota; kingdom Metazoa; phylum Chordata; class Mammalia; order Primates; family Cebidae; genus Saimiri; species Saimiri boliviensis. The sequence continues at coordinate 158,890,229 of NC_133449.1, forward strand.
AGGAAAAGGAACCTTCTTCATACCCCTCCATTCTGCTGTAGCAGATGCCATGTTATAGGCCCTTCAGAGAGACAGCGATCTTGATGCAGCCCAGACGCTTCTCGCTGCTGCTCAGGACGCTCTGTATGCGGTAGTTCCCGGTGGTGAGCCAGCTGGGCAACTCCAGGGAAGGCACAGTGAATTCGCTCTTGGGCAGTGAGTAGGTTCCCTGTGGGAAAGCCAGCGGACCGCCAGTCAGTGGGAGCCTACTGATGGTCTCTCTCTCCTGAGCCACTGCTAGGATTGTAGCCATGAACTACTACCCCTCTTCCCATTCTCAAACTGGCCACACAAGATGAGAGACCGCCATAGCACTGTGGAGCATAGATTATTATAGATAAAGGGCCCTGAAGATCACATCTAAGTTCAAGTCTCCCACTTCATAGATGATAACTGAGGCTCCCAAAAGACAAGTCATTCCAGATAGATGACCCTGAATTACAGATCCAGAGACATCCAGCCCTGCAAGACGAGAATGCAAAGACCCTTCTCTCCAAACCCCACCTCTTTAGCCGCGGGGGCACCGCTCTCTTCTCCCTAAGTACTTACTTCTTTGAAAGGACAGTGGCAAGGAAGCCCATAGGTATGTAGGGGCTCTGGGCAGGGCTCCCCAGTAGGAAATAACATGTCAAGCACATCACAGAAGTCTTCAAAGGTACAGCTGCCAATCTGGTCTGTGCACGGAATCTTGATCCAGAGGCCGGCCACTTCCTTCTCCAAAAGTAAATCCAACTGGTAAAAAAAAAAAAAAAAAAGAAAAAAGAAAAAAAAAGAAAAAATTGGGGGGTGAGTTTTGAAAAAGGTTATATAAATTTCAGGGCAAACATACCAGCTCTTCTGTGTCTTCAAAAAAGCAGCAGTATACTTTAATCATAGAATTTTTAATGAGCTAGCTAGGTAAATGACTCACATTCCTTTGTATTTGCATGCTAAACTCTCTGGCTCCTGCAAAAACAGAGACTCCCGGCTGCCTTCAGCCAAGAACTATAGAAAAAACCCTTAGGCCTTCCAAAAGGGTTTCAGCCGATATTCTGTAACTTTCTCTAATACGTTTCCCTTAGTATTTTTGCCACGACCCTGAGTGAATCCCCACACTTGTGCCCTTGGCAGGCATTAATAATCAAACGTGAATTTTTTCCCCACATTAAAGTATACATAAACTTCGAATTTTTTTTCTTTCTTTCTTTTTTTTTTTTTTTTTGTCATGGCTTATTGCACTCACTGTAGCCTCAACCTCCTGAGCTCAGACGGTCCTCCTGCCTCAACCTCCTATGTAGCTAGGAAACACAGGCAGGCACATGCCACCACACCCAGCTCATTTCGTATTTTTTTTGTAGCAACAGGAGCTCACTTTGTTATCCAAGCTGGGTTCAAGCTCCTGGGCTCTAGCAATCCTCCCAAAGTGCTGGGATTACAGGCGTGAGCCATCATGCACAGCCCATAGTCTTAGAATTCTGTATGTACTCACTACCCATTGATTGGTTCTAACACATGCATTGAAATGCACTTGTCATCTAACTGCTAATTGGTTAACTGTGGCATTGCTTCCTAGGCTTTCCTTCTGAGCTCAGTCTTGGCCCCAGAATCCTTTTCTGCATAGGACTTCAGGTAGTTACTACCAACTGATGAACTGGTTACCAAAATAAACCCAACTGGTTGTTCTTGGGTCACATTTTCTCTGTACAGCCACAGAAGACACAGAATTAAGAACAGTAGGAATGTAGAGAAAGATCACCTTGGGACTGGTATAAAATCACAGCTAGGTTACAACTACTTCAAGGAGTAGTGGGCTCCCTGACTCAGCTGGGAAAGCTACAAAGACTCTTGTGCCTGGAGTAGAACTGGGTGAGAAGATCTAGAATACGCTTCACACCTCCATGCTGTCATGACCCTGCTCCTATTTTGGAGGTGGACGCTGACCAGGAGGAGGTGGCCAGAACTTCACAGTGGACAGTCCCGGTTGTCCCGGGCTTGTGCTGAATAGTCACCATGTATTGCCTCTAGAGCCAAATGAGGTGTCCCTTAGAACCATGTCCATCACCCACCAAAAGTATCAAGGAAAAACTCTAAGGGAAGTGCAATCGGAAATTAGCTTTCTCAAATATCTGATTCCTTGCGGGTGTGATGGCAGGAAATCACGTTTTTAGGATCCCTTTCAGCGCTGACATTCTAGCATTTTATTTGGGGCTCTGTTTCTAAGAGATAAACCCTGGATAGGTATGTATGTCCTCAGAGCTGGCTGGGCTCATGCTGGCTCCCAGGCCATGGACTCAAGACTTCCAGATGCCCAGATGTCAAGATATTAGCTGCCTTCCTCCAGGCCCAGAAAGAAAAAAGAAATCAGCACATCCTGTGTTCTGAGAGGACAAATTCAAATTGCTCCTCTCACTGGCCTCACCTGCTGCTGAGACATATATCCATTGTCTCCACCACTGGCCACATAGCATCCTCTCAGCCCTCCTCTCTTATCAAAACTGCTTCTACCCTGCGGCCTAGGAAAAGTCAGATGGCCTAGGTTAGAATGCTGGTTCTGCCACTTCCCAGTATTACTGTACCCTTGGGGAAGTTACTTAATCTCTCTTATCTCAGTGGCCATTCCCTTACGTTCTTGGTTTTTTGTTTTTTGTTTTTTTTTTTTGAGATAGAGTCTCGCTTTGTCACCCAAGCTATAGTGTAGTGGTGTGATTTTGGCTCACTGCAAACTCTACCTGTCAAGTTCAAGTGATTCTCCTATCTCACCCTCCGAGTAGCTCAGATTACAGGCATGTGCCACCATTCCTGGCTAATGTTTCTGTATTTTTAGTAGAGATGGGGTTTCACCGTGTTGGTCAGGCTGGTCTCGAACTCCTGACTTCAAACCATCCACCTGCCTCAGCCTCCCAGGGTGCTGGGATTACAGGAGTGAACCACTGCACCTGGCCTCACTTCATCTTCAAAAGTGGGATATTTTAGTGTCTACCTCTCTCACAGGTCCCATTGAGAGGAAAATACCGGCACTTCGCATAGTGCCTGAAATCAAAAGCTGCCTCCTCCGTGACTTCTGCCCTACCTTTTCCCTCTGCCAATACTCTCTCCTGCGTCTCCAATACCCTAGTGAAAATGTTGGAGCCAGTTATGCCCTGAGCAAGAATGCCCAACTGAGGAGGCCAGTAAGGGGCCAAAGTCCTCCCACCAGGCTGGAACCTGTAGGGGTGCATCTACAGAAGGGACAGTGCCTCTCTGATCTCTGCTTCTATCCCCAGCACAGGACAAGCACGACACAAGAAGTGTACTGAACTGAAGTCAACAGAGGGTTCTAAGGCAGCAGTCACGCCTGCCATTTGGAAATTACAAACTATGGCTCATTTCTTATTCTCAATCTATCTGCAACTATGACTCAGAAAAGGAAGCAGGGCGGAGTAATGAGCCCAGGGGCTTGGAGAACCAAGTGATCAGGCTTGAAAGGCTGGAATAAGTAAATATGACAAATACAATGACAATTTACAATTCTCAAGGACGGGGAAACCAGAGTCCCACAGGCTGAAACTTGAGGGAGGCTGGGCAGTGGGAGTTACTAACTTTGCCAAATCTCGTGGAGCAAGTCAAAAGAGAAAAGGGAGCTCCTGAGCAGGCCCCAATCTTACCCAGGGCCATGGAAACGTGGGACATTTAACTTTTAAAAATTGCAGCTAAGGTCAAATCTATCCAGATCCCAGATTTGACTTTTGATTAAAGATATTTCACTACAGCAAGGTCAGGGGAAGAGAGGATGGCCGTTGCTTTCTTGGGTTTGGGCAGTCACTCTCCTTTGGGCCTTAGCGTAACAAGGGGTTGAAGCCCTGTGGCCTCAAGAGTGCTCCAGGCTCATCTAGAGCTTGGTTCTGGGCAGCTCTCAAAAGCGGGTCTGCTGGGCAAGGGTAGAGGTCTGGAACTGAATCTGCAACACTCCTCTCCCCTCCCCTGCAAATACACCAAGCACTAAGTCTACCTACCTGCCAGTAAAAGCTCAGGAACCAAGCCCCAAGATCAACACACCAGGCTTGCCCATGCTAACAACTAGCTTTGTGATCTGGGGCAAGTGGCAACCTTCCCTGAGAGCCTCTGTCCCTCATCATTTCTTCTCCCTAGCAAGTGGTCAGAAGAGCTTTCATCTAATAGTCGATATGCACATACTCTAAAAAGAGAAAAGAACTGAACTAAATACACACACACACACACACACACACAGACACAGACACAGACACAGACACACACACACACACACACACGAGAAATACTGGCAGCCAGGCGCAGTGTCTGATGCCTGTAATCCCAGCACTTTGGGAGGTCAGGAGTTCGAGACCAGCCTGGCCAACATGGCGAAACCTCATCTCTACTAAAAGTAGAGAAATTAGCTGGACGTGGTGGTGCATACCTGTAATCCCAGCTACTCCAGAAGCTGAGACAGGAGAATCCCTTGAACCTGGGAGGCAGAGGTTGCAATGAGCCAAGATTGTGCCACTATACTCCAGTTTAGACAACACAGCGAAACTCCATCTCAAAAAAAAAATGAGGAAACAGAAGGAGCAGAGTAGATCTGAGGCCAATTTTTACTAAGCACAAGTGACAGTCAAGACTGAGGAGATTATTTAGGCCCAAATTTATGACAGGTAATAAAACAATGGAAAAAGAGGGTAGGGGGTAAAATCCATCTCAATGGTCTGTGAAGGAGCCAGGAAAAGCAGGGTGAGGGCAGAAGAGGGGGGTTGTCATCTTCTTGTTTCCAAGTCAGCTACGCGGGGCCTCCCTAGAAACGCCAGTGGTTGAACAGTGATGGCGGGAAACGGAGCATGGTGGCAGGTCTACCAGGACAGCCCCCACTCCAGATTCAGCAGAGGGACCACACAAATAAATGTGTGTGACCCCGGCAGAGAAACAGTCCCGTGTCCATACGTGGGAAATAATTCCATCCCTTGGCCCCGATCCAAGGGTACAGGGCTTGATCCCTTACCACCTGAGGGACAGTAAAGGAACATAATGACTCCGCTAGGAAAAGACTTAGTGTGAGGTGCAGGGGAGCTGAAAACTGCCACATATCCAGGACTTGTGTCTGGGTCAAGAGGCTGCAGGATAAGACAGATACTAATTGAAATGTTCACAAGATCTAACAAGTACTGAGCATGTCCTGGCCGCCAGGCCCTGTGCATTATTTACTAACTCAGGTATTGCTCAAGGAAAGCCCATAAGGTAGGAGCTGTGATTAAGCCAGGTCTAAGGGTAATGATGGAAACACAGATTGCAAATCAGTACTCTTTTAAAGGATTAACACAAAACTGGTACCAGAATAGATCTGGATCAGGAACAGACTGAAGGGCATAGAGGAACATCATATAAAGGTAGCAATTTTAGCTACAGAGTAAAGGACCATAATAAATGGTTTTGCAATGGATATATGAAAAGTCTTCATTATTCTGTAAGAAAATATAAAAACATCCGCTCCTAAAATAGTCAATGGATGGAAACAAACAGGTTATTCCCAGAGTAAATACAAAAAAGGCAAATAAACGCATGAATGGACATCTGTGCTCACTAGGAATGATGCAAGATGGTTCAAACATTAGGAGGCACTTAGGTAGTATGTATCGAAAGACCTAGAAAGTGTCTATCTAGATAATCAGAAAATTATTAAAAAGATGTACTATAATAATAATTTCTACAAAGGTGGTTATTACAGGAAAAAAAATAATAATAACCCACTGGCAGGGTGCAGTGACTCAAGCCTATAATCTCAGCTCTTTGGAAGGCCGAGGCAGGTAGATTGCCTGAAGTCAGGGGTTCAAGACCAGCTTGGCCAACATGGTGAAACCCTATCTCCAATACAGACACAAAATGAGCAGGGCACAGTGGCAGGTGCCACTGCTACTTGGGAGGCTGAGGCAGGAGAACTGCTTGAACCCGGGAGGCAAAGGTTTCAAGGAGCCAAGATGGTGCCACTGCACTCCAGCTGAGGCAACAGAGTAAGACCCTGTCTCAAAAAAAAAAAAAAAAGCACCACCCTGGAAACAAACTAAATGTTCACCGATAGACTTGTTATATAAATTATGAAAGATACACATCCGAATATTTCTGCTATTAAAAATGACTGGATGGGCTGAGCGGGGTGGCTCACACCTATAATTCCAACATTTTAGGAGTCTGAGGCAGGAGGACTGCTTGAGCCCAGGACTTCGAGACCAGCCTGGGCAACATAGGGAGGCTCCATCTCCATAAAAAATTAAAAAATTAGGTAAGCATGGTGACATGTGCCTGTGGTCCCAGCTACTCAGGAGGCTGAGGCAGGAGGATCACTTAAGCCCATGAAGTCAAGACTGCAGTAAGCCATGATCATACCACTGCACTCCAGCCTGAGCAACAGAGTGAGACATTGTCTCTAAAATTATAATAAATTAAAATAATAAAATAACATTTGGGTAAAAAATATGACTATGTAGAGCCACCTAATCCTTGGAAAGAGATATGGAACATAGAGTATTGTGCAAAAAAAATCAAGTATAATAGCACATATCATATACTCCCAGGAGTATAACTGTGTCTGTATTTACAAACACATAAAAATTCTGACGGGATATATAAAGAGAAAACACTGGCTATCTCTAGGATTTAGGTTGCTGGAGGACATTTACAATGAGCACTGCCTATTATCATACATATCCATTAAAAATAAATATGTATGTTACACATGTAATTGTATGGGGGAAAGTTGCAAAGAATGTCCTATATGATGTTAAAAGTGCTTATCCCCTATCACTAGGTAGTGAGATTTCTAGTGATTTATTTTATTTGTTTATTGATTTATTTTTGAGACTGAGTTTTGCTCTGCCACCCAGGCTGGAGTGCAGTGGTGCGATCTCGGCTCCCTACAACCTCTGCCTCTTGGGTTCAAGTGATTCTCCCACCTCAGCCACCCAAGTAGCTGGGATTACAGGCACATGCCACCACACCCAGCTAATTTTTCTATTTTTAGTAAAGATGGGGTTTTACCGTGTTGGCCAGGCTGGTCTCGAACTCCTGACCTCAAATGATCTTCCCACTTCAGTCTCCCAAAGTGCTGGGATTACAGGCATGAGCCACCGCACCTGGCCTATTTTATTTATTTTTTGACCGCTTGTGTTTTCTAAAGTGACTATGTGTTACTGGCTAATTGATGCATCGATTTTATAATGAACAACAAAACCAAATTGCCCAACCAGAGCTGTCAGACAATAATCGGCAGTTGGCCATCTGGCCCAGAGAAGGCCAGGACGCTCCTGCCAGGCTCAAGGCATCTGTCACTCCTGCCCTTACCAGGACGTTGCTGGCGCTGACATCAGAGATTCCTTTCAATCCGATGATCCTGAGATTCCATGAACTTGTGAATGAGTATCTGAATCTACACGTCCTATACTATTCTGGAAATCCAGGATTCTGACATTCTTCACAGTTCCCCCCGCATACGTGCCCCAGTGCCCCTGCTAGCCAGCCTCTGGCACCTCCCCTTCCCCACCCACCCCCAGGCTCACCTTCAAAGGAGAACTCAGGGCGACACTGGTGCTGCCCACGACACTGAGGGTTACGTTCCCAGGAATGATGATGGGGTCAGGCTCCAGAGTCAGGCTTCTGATCACCGCAGGGTCCTTCCCTTCATCGCAGTTGTCCCAGGAAAACTTACGTAGCTGGAAGGGCCAGGGACAATCAGGCAGCAAGGAAGGAGGAGAAGAAAAAGGTTAACAAAAGAAACTATCACAGATCGTAGGAAAAACGAGCTCCTGGCAGTGTGACCTTGGGTGAGGCACCTCTATCTTTGAGCCTCATCTATGAGGCTCCACACCTATGAACCTGGGATAATACTTGCCCTACTCATTCTATAGACAGGACTAAACTAAAAGACTCAAAAGACATTATCTCACAAAAGCATATTGTAAACTATAAGGCAGAATATGATGGACCTGGAACTTCAAAACAGGAGACTGACCTAACTGGCCTTCGGTGGACGCCTTCTCTGCTTTCCCACCTCCCTGCTGCCCGCTGCTCTCCAGCCAGCCTTGGGATCCCAGCAGAGGGCAGCCTCCTGGAGGATTCACCCCTGCAGCCCACATCCAGGACCTTGTTCATGTCACACCCCACACCCAACCCAGAGCCAGGAACAATGGGAAATACAGAACACAGATAACAGCATCTGAAATCCCACTCTCAAGGAGGAAGGTGACTAACTCAGGAAGGAATAGGACACCATGAAAAGATCCCCAAGGATCACTTCCTGATGAATAATCCCCAGTGAATGGACTTCCCCAGTCCTAACCAGTGGTTTCTTCTTCTCATCCCACCTCTCATGCCACGTGCCCAGTGGGGTCAACCACCACCACTCTGCTGAGCTGTTCCTCCTGTTTTTCCTCCACATCCCCCAGGTCTCCTGATTCTGCCACCACTACATCTGCATGTGACTGCATGTGACCGCCACTCCCCACTCCAACAGTACCCTGTCTGACAATCTTGAACACCTCCCCCACTGTGCAGACTCTCTGCCCACCCACTCTCACCTCCCCCAGCCCCCTAGGGGCCACGTATGAGAGACTGTTGGCATGCCCTGAATCCACACCCTGCCTCAGAGAGAAAACCTGCCAGTCCCATACCCCCAAGCTGACCCCCACCTTCAACACTCCCGTCACTGACCAGACCCAGCGGGATCACCTAACCTCAGCTAAGCTGATGGATTCTCTCTGCCCAGTTTTGGAATTAAGGCATAAAAGTCTGGGGATACGGGGGCTTTGTACTGTCACTGGATCCTCAATTTTGGATTGAGGCCAGACCATCTAGATCTGTGACCCATGACCAAGTGGAAGCTAATGAAGGGATAAGAACTAAGGGCTCTGCTGGTCTGTGGAAAAAGGAACAGATGAAGTCCCACTTCCCTGTCTATAAAAGCAGCAGGGAGTAGTGAAGGGTATGGCTTCGGAGAGACGTGGGTGAAGGACGATTCTAGCCAAACAACCCTGGGTGGAAATCATAGCTCTGCCACACTTACTATGTGATTTTACCGGTCAGTTTCCCCTCCGGTGTCTCAATTTCCACATCTTTTAACTGGAGGCATTTCTACCTTCCTCTCCAGGATGTTGCAAGGGCAAGAGCGTGTATGTAAAGTTCATAACCCAATGCCAGTCACAACTTGAGAGCCAAATGGGAGCCATTAGCATCCTAGCCTCCGCTTCCTGCCGGCAGCGCCATGAGATGTCTTGTAACTCTGTAATAAACTTCCCCTTTACCCGAGCTTTTAGGAATGAGTTCCTACCCCTTGGAATGAAAGCTCATGTCATGACTAAGAAAGGCAGGACCGGGTAGTTGCCAATGAATGTTTCCTTCAACATTCATTCCACAAATATTTATGGAGCAATGATGGCAGGCCTTGGGCTAAGCACTGTGGCAAGAGAGGTAAACAATCAGACACGGCTCCTGCCCTGCCTTGAGGAGCTTACCGTCTAATGCAAATAAATATCACTCACTATGATTTGTGAGTGCCACAAAGAAATGTGCAGAAGGTAATGCTGACAGCAACAAAGGACTCACTTACATAGGGTGGTGGGGAAGTGATACTTAAGCTGGACTCTTACAGGATGAGGAGGCAGACATGTAAGTGCAGAAAGAATGTTCCAGGCCAAGGGAACTCTGGCAAAGGCCCCGAGGCACAAAGAAGCTTGGCTGCTGTAGGCACTGGGGGAAGGCCATCGGCTAAATGTCAAGGACGAGGGACCCAGATGAGGTTGGAGGGGCGGCAGGTCATTTAATGTAGGTCCCCACAAGCCATACTCAGGAGGTTGCATTAACTACAGGTGCAGTGGAACCCCACTAAAGGACAGTACTACACTGTGATCTGTGCGTGTGAACAGACTGAAGATGGTCAAGGGAAAGAATACCTGGAATGAAAAGTCAGGCTGGAGGGCTACGTAGGAGCAGGACTAGCCGTTTTCTGGGTAGGGATGCGTTCATAGATTCTAAGGCAGCCTGATCCACACCGAGGATTGAATCCAGGCTGGGGGTGGAGGCAGGGTATCCAGAGTGCGTACTGGAGAAGAATCCCCTCCCCTCTTCTAAGCTCTGCATTCCCCAGGCCCTGGGGGAGATGTAACAAGATGGCTTCCTGGCGGTAATGTCCAGCTAGCTGCCTCTATGGTGACATATTCTGCTGCTGAGTCCAGGATCATCAGGGAAGGGAGATGTAATGGATTAGCATTCCCTACCAAGACCAGGCTTGGCACCAGATATCTGCCATCCCAGCCTAAGCAACAAGTGGGAAGGGGCAGCACAAGGCAAAGGGGAAAGGCACAGCTCTGGGGGCAGAGATATGGGCACTACAGGTATGAACTAAAATCCCAGCTCTGCCAGGCTTGTTAGCTGAGACCATGGGTAAGTTAACCCCCTAGAGGTTCAAAATTTCCTCATCTACTACGTGGACATAATGATATCTTCTCACAGGGCTATTGTGAGGGCATGATGTTTGTATACAGAAAGCACAGGGCACGACTCCTCGAGACTGTCAAGCTCATAAATAAACAAGGAAAGACTAAGAAGCTGTCGTAGGCCAGAGGAGAGTGGGGACTACAACGACATGTGTCAACAATGGCTACACAGTACCCTGAATTGGATCCTGGCTCAGAAAGAGAACATTAATGGGAAAACTGGTGAAATCCAAATAAAGTCTAGAATTCAGTTAACAATAATGTACTAATGTTGTTTTCTTAGTTTTGAGGTATGTACAATGATAATATAAGATCCTAACAGGGGAAACTGAGTCAAGAGTATATGGAAACTCTATATTATCTCTGAAACTCTTTTTTTCTTGAGACGGAGTCTCACTCTGTCACCTAGGCTAGAGTGTAGCAGTGAGATCTTGGCTCACTGCAACCTCTGCCTCCTGGGTTCAAGTGATACTCCTGCCTCAGCCTCCCAGGTAGCTGGGACTACAGGTGTACGCCACCCTGCTTGGCTAATTTTTGTATTTTTCATAGAGACAGTGTTTCACCCTGTTGGCCAGGTTGGTCTTGAACTCCTGACCTCAAGTGATTTGCCTGCTTCGGCCTCCCACAGTGCCGGATTATAGGCGTGGGCCATCACGCCTTGCTGCAACTTTTCTATAAACCTAAAATTATTCCAAAGAACATTTTTTAGGAAAAAAGCACATAGCTCAGTACATACCACATAGCATATGTACAACAAATAACAGCCACTATACAGCACCATAGAGTCTATTAAGCACCTGCTATATGATTAGCATGGGACTAGATATCCTCCCCCGTCTAATACTCCTCACAGCCTGGAGTCACAAGACCAGCTATGCTAGAAGAGGAACAGAAATTCAGGTTTCCTGATGTTCAAACACTCACTGTCACCCCCCCCAGACTTTATCTAGCCCAGGGATTTAAGGTCAGGGCTCTGAATCACATGAGCCCCGAGAAGATGTAGATGCTGTGTGATTTTGAGTGACCTTTATAGTGACCTCTTCAAAACTGCCAATCTAAGACCTTCTAGTTTGAGATGGCATCCATACCCATAGCATATAGGAGAACAAGTTTGTAGGGTAAGCTAGCAGCCTCTAGCCAGACTCCGCTATGAAGCGGCCAGCCCTGGAGCCAAGAGAAACATTCACAGTCAACATTCAGGAGCAAGGTATAAATTCTCCAGTCAAATGAAATCAAAAGGTCCATGTTCCTTCATTCAACAAGCAAAATAGACTTTCTGCCTCAGGGGCACAGTGAGGCCAAGCCTATAGATTTACATGGCTTTATTTGTTTCCAATTTTAGAACTTTTCCATCAATGAATATATTTCCCTTCACTGGCAACTCTCCAAGACGAGATGCAAGTTGGCACCATCACATCCATCTTACAGATGAGGAGACCAAGACTCAGGGAATCCGTGGATTAACACAGGAGAAGGATCAGAAGCCAAGCCTGCCTGCTTTCAGTACCACCCACTTTCTCCTACACCGCACTGTTCCTCACTCTCAGACAAACATTAGCAGAGTGGTAGAAGGGTGGGGATCTAGGGTAGACCTATCCCTTTGCTACCAGAAATGTTTGATGTCTTGCCCCCAGCTAGCAGTCAAGAGGCAATGGAATTGGGTTTTTCGTTTGGAGGTTTTTTTGGTGAGACAGGGTCTCACTCTGTCACCCAGACTGGAATGCAGTGGTGCAATCTCAGCTGCAGTCACGACCTCCCAGGCTCAAGCGATCTCTGCACCTTAGCCTAGCTAATTTTTGTATTTTTTGCAGAAACAGGGTTTCGTCATGTTGCCCAGGCTGGTCTTGAACTCCTGACTTCAAGCAATCTGCCTACCTCAGCCTCCCAAAGTGTTGGGATTACAGGGGTGCACCACTGTGCCTGGTCTTGCTTTTTTTTTTTTCAAACTGACAAACCATAGTTGTATACATTTGTGGGGTACAATGTGAAATGTATTAGCTGTTTTGAAATGCACAGGTCTCAACTTACAAAGGTTTGACATACAACTTTTCTCTCCCCTCTCTCTCTTTTTTTTTTTTTTTTTTTTTTTTTTTTTTTTTTTTTGAGACTGAGTCTCTCTCTGTCACCCAGGCTGGAGTGCAGTGGCGCGATCTCGGCTCACTGCAACTTCCACCTCCCTGGTTCAAGTGCTTCTCCTGCCTCAATCTCCCGAGCTGGGATTACAGGCATGGGCCACCATGCGCGGCTAATTTTTGTATTTTTAGTAGAGACAGGGTTTCACCATGTTGGCCAGGCTGGTCTCAAACTCCTGACCTCAGGCGATCTGCCCACCTCGGCCTCCCAAAGTGCTGAGATTACAGGCTGGAGGCACCATGCCCAGCCTACAATTTTTCAACTTTACAATAGTGCCTAAGTGATAAATATTCAGTAGAACTGTATTTTGAGTATCCATACTGTTTTTCACTTTCAGTACAGTCTTCAATAAATTACATAAGATATCCAACAGTTTATTATGAGATGGGCTTTGTGTTAGATGATGTTGCCCAACTGTAGACTAATGTAATTGTTCTGAGCATGTTCAAGGTAGGCTAGCCTAAGCTATAATGCTCAGGTTAGTTGTATTGGCAGCATTTTCAATTTAATGGTATTTTCAACTTACAATGGGTTTATCGGAACATAAGCTCATGAAAAATTAAGGAGCTTCTGTATATAATACATTACTGACTATAGTCACCCTGGTGTAAAATAAATCTCAAAGCCTATTCCTTAGCATAATTCAGTGGTCCACACCTGTAGTCCCAGCTACTCAAGAGGCTGAGGTGAGAGGATTGCTTGAGCTGAGGAGTTCAAGGTGGCAGTGAGCTATGATTGCCCCACTGCACTCCAGCCTGGGTGACAGAGTGAGACCCCACCTTTACTCTCAACTTCTGTAAGTAAGTTCAACTTGGTTAGACTCTACATATAAGTGAGATAATAAAACAGAACTACTATATGAACCAGTAATCCCACTTCTGGGTTTATATCCAAAGGAAGTGAAATCAATATTTCTAAGGGATATCTGCACTCCCATATTCATTGCAGCATTACTCACAATAGCTAAGATATGGAAATAACCTAAGTGTCCATCAACAGACACTTGATGGATAAAGAAATTATCCGCCAAATTGAATGCATAAAGAAAATGTGGTATAGATACACAACAGAATACTATTTCAGCCTTTAAAAAGGGGAAAATCTTGTCATTTGCAACAACATAGACTAAATCTGGAAGACATTGAGCTAGTTGAAATAAGCCAGGAACTAGGCTCTTTCAGATCTAGGGATTACAGAACTTCCCTATCCCAGGGATCTGCAGCATGGTGTGAATGAGAAGTGAAGGAGGAAGCTTGCCTTAGAGGGTAGGGGGACTGTTGTCTCAGTGGCTCACAGCCACAGGCAGCAGAGTCACAGGCCTTGGTAGTTGTCACCAGATGGGCAAACTTGGATCCTCTGGCCTGGAGAAGCTCTCAAACGCTCCCACCTCTCAGGAAGGGTTCAGGGCATTCGAGTAGAGGATGAGATGAGGCAGCAGGCCTTATCATGGGGACATCAGGAGTGGGGGTCAGGGGTCAGGAGCAGGGTAACAGGACTGAATCTCTGTGAGCAATGCCTTAGTTTTAAGGCTCTCTGCATTTTCACACCGGCGCTTGGAGAGAAGGCGGGAGAATGCAGACTGAGATTAATCGCTCCAAAAAAGGCCTGGAGCAGAACAAGTCCTTAGAGGCCACCCTCACTGTACAGATCAGAATCCCATAATTCGTTACTTTGGGAGGCTATACTGGAAAGAACTAACTGTAGAGAACGGAGTGGCCACCCCCATAACTCACCCAGACCCGCACACCCGTATCTGGGCCAGGAGGCTGCAAACAGCCTCTTAAAGGAGGGTGCACTCACCTTTTTCGGGTGGGCTTGTGCAGGGGCCGCGAGAAACAAGCCCAGGGCGATCAGGAGCGGAGCCTGCATCAGGGATTGCATTGAGAAGGGTGGGTCCGGGCGGAGTTAACTGCAAGGTCTGTGGCGGCGGAGTCGCCTTTAAGCCTTTAAATGCCTTCCTGCATTGGTTACACAAAGCTACGTATTGTTATGCAAAGCTGAGTCCAGACACTGGCAATTTCGCCCCGCCTCGCCCCGCCCCCGCGAGACTTTGGCTCCGCCCTCTCGCTCTTTTCATTGGAGCCTGTCTCTCTAACATACATGTCAAGACCTTCCCTCTGCGGGCCGTAGGCGGAGCTGGAAGAGAAAGGGGGCGGAGCTGAGTGCAACGGAGCTGAGTGCGGCTGGAACGGAAGGGAGCTTAGCGCGAGGGTGGTGCGGGATCACGAGGACGAAGCGGAGCTGCACGCGCGGGAGGGGCGAGGCCGTGGGTCGAGGAGGGGCCGAGTGGAGTGCGGGGGCGGGGCGGAGTCGAGCCGAGCTCCTGGGAGAGGCGGGGCGGGGCGGAGCCGAGCTCCTGGGAGAGGCGGGACGGGGCGGGGCGGAGCCGAGCTCCTGGGAGAGGCGGGGCGGGGCGGGTGATGGGGCGGAGCTGTGGCTTCTGAACTCCTGCCTGGACCGTCACCTCCGGAAGGACCTTTGGGGAAACCGCGGATTGTGTGTTTTCACCCACAAGTCCTTCTTGACAAAAATGTCACTTCCTCTGCCATGTTACGTTTCCCCATATTTGTGTGTTTTTATTAATTATAACCGTTATAAAAACTAACAGTAAGTGCTTGAAAGGATGCTAAGGATTCAAGAGGGAATGCTTTTTTCTTCTTCCCCAATGTTAGCACTGAGAAAACAGATACACAGGGAGGATAGCTCTGCCAAGGTCGCACAGCTAGGGATGGAGCAAGGCTTCTTTTTAGACACTCCATCAGCCAAGATTTTGTCAGGTTACTACACGAGTTGGAGATTTGCTTTTAGAAAATAACAGGGCTGTTGTTACCGTGACCGCCAACTCACCACTAAATTGTGAACTCCACAAGGGGTGGCATCATGACTCTTAGGCATTCATTTATACCCAGTGCCTGACACGTAATAGACAATCTGTTGAGTACATGAATGCATGTGTAGAATTTAAAACTCACCTGATCATCTTTTTTAAAGTAAACTTTTTATTTTTAAATTAATTTTAGTTTTACGGAAAAGTTGCAAAAAGAGCACAAAGTTCTCTTCGTTCCTCTATTGTTGAGTAAGACTCCCCGTGGCCTGCCCAGGGTTCAGGCTGCAGGCAGAGAGCTTTGCTCGCGCACCGGGGCCCCTTCAACTGCCAGCGACAAGGAGGTTGCAAAAGAATAAAAAATTATTATTATTTTTTTTTTAAAGCTGAGAGCATGACATTGGTACACTATCATTAACCACGCTCCACACTTTACCTAATGATTCTCCCATTCTGATCAACTCTTCCCTTGCATCTAGCCCAGTTGGAGTAGGAGAACAGGGTCTGGAGGCAGAGAAACTAAGGCCATTTCACTCTGACTTCCTAGAACAAAATTGAAAGGAAAACCCTAACTCTCCACACATAAGTAACAAAAGGACCAGAGGCTACTCCCGTTGCAAACCCCCACTTTTTCTGCACAGCAATTCGGAAATTGAAAGTACATTTTAATTTCTATGCTAAATTTTAATTTCTATGTTAAAATTGCATAGTAGTGTAACTTTGTAACTTCAGCCTTATTGGTTGCATTCCACAACCAATCAGACATTTGCACGGGAGTGTGACCTTTGCGACTTCACTTCAGTCTCTGATTGGTTGCTTTTTGCAACCAATCAGACTGATTGTGGGCCACCACTTCATTTACATGAGGTCAGCACCAAGTGGCCAATGGGAAGGCTCTAGGGGGTATTTGGACCCAAGAAGATTTTGTATCCGGGCCCTTGAGCTGCTGCTTGGCCTGCTCCCACACTGTGGAGTGTACTTTCATCTTCAATAAATCCTTGCTGTTGTTCTTTCATTGCTCCATTCTTGCCCTGTTTTGCTGTGTGTTTTGTCCAATTCTTTGTTCAAAAACTCCAAGAACCTAGATAACTTTCAGTCAAAACCCTCCACTGTTAACATTTTGGCAAGCCAGCCAGGAGAGAAGGTAGGCCCAACGCTTGGGATTTATTTTTCTCTTTTTTCCTTTTAATGCAGGGGAATCTTTCTCTCCCTCTCTCTTTGCCTTTCCAGCGCGGAACCCCCGGTGGCCAGCGCCTAAGCACAGGAAACTGCAAGTTTCTGGCCCGGGCCACTCTCTAGCGAAACTGAAAGGCTTCCATGTGGAAGCACTTGACCGCCACCGCCTGGTTAGGATGAGGGGCCTGAGTCTTTTTTCTTGTTTTCGTTTTTTCTGAATCCTATTCCTTTCCTCCCCACCGGGTTCTTTTCCTTTTTTGCTTTTTCAGTCTTTCAGTGGTCGTTTCCTAGTAGTTCCTTAGTAATTGAGGGGAACTGGCCAGCAACACTCTCCAGTGTTTTCTGAAGCCAACTAGTAAACAGGAATGATTGCCCTGCCCTGAAGGGAGAAAGATTCTTTTCTATCCTTTCTGATTATTGTCCCTGATGCTTACATATGTCTCAGTTGCAGCAGCAGCTCATTCAGAGCAAACTCACACATAATTCAGGTGACATAAACCTTCTTAGGCTAAATTCTTCCCTTCTCTTCCCCCACTCAACTGGCTAAGGGCAGAAAACCCACCTAGCTATGCAAAAAGGTTGTATGACTCAGAGAGTTCGAGCATGTCGTAGATGGTCTGTGTGGTGCATGAGGAGGGGAGGAGGGGGAATCCATGAAAGGGAATCTATCATTGCCTAAATTGAGAGAGTTAAAGGGTTGCTTTAAGCAGCATGGGAAAACCTTAAGGAAAGTTCATAGTAGGTCTTCAGTGGCAGAGGGAACCATTCCAAAGCAGTGCTGGCACCCATCCAAGGTCAGAGACGTCTGACAGACTACGTCAGGGCCCGAATGGGGGGATGCTCCCAGGGACCCCAGTCTGGGCCCAGAATTTTTCCAGGGGTATGCCCTGGGTAAACTTTGGGTCACCTGTTGAGCCCTCCACTTTTCAAAGTCCTCTCCTCTTTCCCAGACCACTATGGGCAACTCTCCACCTGATTCCTGTTTGGCTACATCTTCCACCATCAGAATCAATTTGATCCTGACAATCTAAGGAGAAGACATATATATATATATATATTTTTTCTGCAGTGCTTTCTGGCTCCATAATGAGCTACCCAGCCTGGGAAAAATGGGTAATCAATGGTATCCTCAATTCTGACACCATCCTGCAATTAGACTTATTTTGCAAGAGGCAGGGCATATGGTCAGGAATCTTGTACATACAGATGTTCATGACCCTATGCCAAAACCTAACAATCTGCAAAACGCTCAGAACCCACCTCGCAAAGGAAAGTTCTAAGGGAGAACTACATATTATAGATGACCCCCTCTTACAAGGGCCACCTGTCTCTCAGGGTGAACAGCAACCACCCTCATATGGCCTCTTGCCAAGTGCTCCTGAGGCTAAAACCCAGGAGCAAACACTAGAGGCCCTACTAAGTCCCCATATTCAACTATTTCCAGCCCTGCTCATCTTAGGGAAGTGGCAGGAGCTGAGGGGCCAGTCCTAGTGCAGGCCCCCTTCTCTATAACTAACATATAACAATGTAAGGAAAAGCTAGGAAGCTATTCCAAGAATCTGGGAAATTTGCAGATGGATTCCACACTTTGACCTTAGCCTTTGATCTCTCATGGAGAGATGGTCAATTCATTTTAGCAACCTGTTGGCACTCCGTCAGAAAAGGAACAAACATTTGAGGCTGCCAGCAGGGAAGTGGATGAATTATCCGCCCGAAACCCTCAGGGTGATTACCAAAGCCCAGACACAGTTCCCACTACTGATCCTAATTGGGACTATAACGCCCCCATGGGAATGAATCACTGGGCTAAATTTCTTGAGGCTGTATTTGGAGGAATGAGAAAGGGAATAACTAAGGCAGTAAATTATGATAAAGTAAGGGAGATTACACAAGGCAAGGAGCAAAATCCAGCCATACATTATGGTAGGCTGGAGCAAGCCTTTAAAGATATACTAATCTGGACCCTTCCTCTTCCGAGGGCAAAATATTAATGGCACAGCATTTCATTAGCCAGTTTGCCCCAGAAATTAGATATAAACTCCAAAAGCTACAGATGGGACCACAAACTAATCAAAACCAGATTCTTGATACTGCCTTATGGTGTATAGCAATCATGACCTGGAAGAAGGAAAAAGGGAACAGAGTAAAAAAAGGCGGCAAGTCAAAATCACGGCAGCCATCATTGGTGATGCCCTGAATGCCCCAAGAGCATCTAAGGGAAACCCGAAGGGTCATAAAGATACTGCCAGCAAAGGCAAGTCTTGCTTCAAATGCAAGAAAAGTGAGCATTGGGCAAAGGAATGCACTAAGCCCTCTCCAGCCTCCTGTCATCAATGCAAAAGCACCAGTCGTGACCCCAGGTACTGGAGAATTGACTGCCCCGCTCCCACTGAGGGGCTGGGTTAGGCAAAACACACCTAGCAGTGCGAAAGGAGGAATCACATGAAGAATGAAGTGGCCCGGGGTCCTTCTCACTGCCCCTGTCGAGAAAGATTGTAATTACTACAGAAGAGCCCCTAGTGACTCTGGATGTCATGAGCACTCAAATTCAGATTCTTTTCCATACAGGGGCAAATTATCCTATTCTTACTGCTTATGCAGAGAAACTTTCCTCCCAGTCCACAAGTGTTATGGGAATGGAAAGGAAGCCACAAACCAGATTTTTTGCTCCTCCTTCGATTTGTCAGTTTGAGAAACAAATCTTCTAACAGGAATTCCTTCCTAGTAGTATCAAGCTACCCAATCCCCCTGTTGGGAAGAGATATTATGGTTGAAATAAGAGCACTACTACAATTTAAGGATCACCTAACGAAATTGTTAACAGTCAAAAATACAGACAATGTCCAAGACCACATTAATAAACAGGTTAACCCACTGGCATGGTAAACTAGAAAACTGGGGAAGGCTAAAACAGCAGTGCCAGACAAAATACAGCTTGAAGACCCCAGCTGTTTTCCCAATCAAAAATAATACCCAGTTAAGCAGGAAGCAAGAAAGGACACAGTACCCATAATTGAGGTGTTACTTACCCATGGGCTCTTAAAACTCTGTAATTCTCCCTGGAATTCCCCCATCTTACCTCTTCCAAAGCCTTCAGGGGAATACAGGTTAGTAAGAATATTTAGTAAAGAAATAAGGGGGATAAAAAGAAGGATCCTAGTGGTGTATGGGGTCAAAAATATATCTCTCCAACAGCCTGGTGGAAAGTTATAAAAGCTCTGCGTGACTCTTTCCATGTTGGGAGGGATGCAACTCTCTGCTCATGGTAAACAAGCTCTTTACTGGGGCTAACTTCAGTGGCTAAGCAAGTCTATCCAGCCTGCTCACTATGTGCCTTTAACCCAGGAAACAAAATGCCTCCTCTAATAGAACCAGTCCAGAGGAGAGGAACTTATCCAGGGAAGACTGGCAATTACCCTTCACCTAAATGCCGGCTTGCAGAGGACGCAAGATCTTGTTAGTACCAGTAGATGTCTTTACTGGTTGGGTCGAAGCTTATCCTACCAGAACACCGAAGGCTAATGAGGTTATAAAGTTTCTCTTAAAAGAAATAATCCCCTGGTTTGGGTTACCTCAGAGCCTCCAAAATGATAATGGCCTGTCCTTTATCTCTCAAATAACTTGAGCGGTTTCTAAGGCTCTTGGAATCAAATACTATTAATACTCAGCCTGGAGACCTCAATCCTCCAGAAAAGCAGAAAGGGGTAACCAAACTCTAAAACAGGTGTTAGCCAAGCTATGTCAGGAAACATCAGAAACTTGGGTCAGCTTACTGCCCATAGGCCTCTTAAGGATCCATAATAGCCCTAGAGCAAAAATTAATATAAGCTCATATGAAATGTTATACAGAAGGCCATTTTTTTTTCTTTTGAGATAGAGTCTCACTCTGTCGCCCAGGCTGGAGTGCAATGGTGCAGTCTTGGCTCACTGCAACCTCCACCTCCCAGGTTCAAGTGATTCTCCTACCTCAGCCTCCTGAGTAGCTGGGATTACAGGCTCCCGCTGCCACGCCTGGCTAATTTTTGTATTTTTAGTGGAGACGGGGTTTCACCATGTTGGCCAGGCTGATCTTAAACTCCTGACTTCATGATCCACCCGCCTTGGCCTCCCAAAGTGCTGGAATTACAGGCATAAGCCACCATGCCCAGCCCAGAAGGCCATTCTTAACTAATAATTACTGATCCAGATACAGCCAGTTTAATAAAATACCTAGTCAACCTAGGACAATTTCAGCAGGCTTTACAAAAGTTTGGAATTCAAAGTCTCCCCATACCGGGAACTAACCAGCAATCCCAAATCAGGCCAGGAGATAAGGTGCTTGTTAAAACACGAAGGAGAGAATCACTTGCTCAACAATTACAACCCAAATGGAAGGGGCCATGTTCAGTAATACCAGCCACGCCTTTTGCCATCAAAGTTCAAGGATTAGATAGTTGGATACGTCTTTCAAGGATGAAGCCAGCGATACCAGAAGCTCCAGACCAGGAACTTGAAGTTCCCATCAGCCACTGCACCTATGAACCTATGTAAGACCTGAAGTACCTGTTAAAAGAAGCCAAAAGACAAGTAAATGCCTACCAACTTTCCTTGGTGTCTTTGTTGCATAATTACTGTAGGCTGTATAATAGTAGTAATTTATTTTATTTTTGCAGTTTAATTGCCTTCTTCCAAATAGATGGAATCACTTCCTTTAAAACATTAAGCAGAATGTTTTAATACATTTTTATAACAAACATTCCTGACAGCATAGGTGTGCACCCCCAAAGTACTCATTAAATCTTTTAACCGAATTCATTTCCTCTCTCATGGAGACTATCAAGCTTCAGATGGTCACACAACCAGTGAAGACAACACCCCCGACCATCAAGAAGCCACCCTGTCTCCATTAGACAGAATAGGGAGAGAGTTCTGTAATTTCCAACAGGAAGGGACTATGCCCCAAGTCAGCATGAAGCAGTTACAGAAGAAAGTCCGTCAGTCCCTCTGCCTCCAATAAAGATTTATGGGGATCACATCTCTCAGGGATGAGATGAGGCAGAACAGGGTCTGGAAGCAGGGAACCTAAGGTTGTTTCACACTGACTTCCTAGAACTAAATTGAAACACAACCCTATCTTTCCACACCTACATAACAAAAGGACCAGAGGCTACTCCCTTTGCAACCCCACCCCCACCCCCACCCCTGCACCTTGTCTGTGCAGCAGATGGAAAATTGAAAGTACCTCTGACTGGTTGCTTTTTTTTTTTTTTTTTTTTGAGGCAGAGTCTCTATTGCCCAGGCTGGAGTGCAATGGTGCAGTCTCGGCTCACTGCAACCTCTGCCTCCAGGGTTCAAGTGATTCACCTGTCTCAGCCTCCCAAGTAGCTGGGATTACAGGCACCTGCCACCATAGCTGGGTAATTTGTTTTGTATTTTCAGTAGAGACGAGTTTCACCATGTTGGCCAGGCTGGTCTCAAACTCCTGGCCTCAGGTGATTCACCCATCTTGGCCTCCCAAAGTGCTGGGATTACAGGCTTGAACCACTGCACCTGGCTGACTGGTTGCTTTATGCAACCAATTAGACTGTTGTATAGAAGTTTAACTTGATAAGTTCACTTTACCCTCTGATTGGCTGCTTTCCACAACCAATCCAATGTTTGCACAGAAGTATGACCTTTGTAGTTTCAGCCTCTGATTGGTTGCTTTCAGATTGGTTGTGGGCCAACACTTTGTTTACAGGAGGTGAACACCAACTAGCCAATGGAAAATTTCTAGAGGATATTTGGACCCCAGAAGATTCTGTATTGGGACCCTTGAGTTGCTCAGGCTGTTCTCACACTGTGGATTATACTTTCATTTTCAATAAATCTCCGTTTTCATTTTTTTTTTTTTTACACAAAGTCTCTCTGTTGTCCAGGCTGGAGTGCAATGGTGCCACCTCCACTCACTGTAACCTCCACCTCCTGGGTTCAAGCACTTCTCCTGCCTCAGCCTCCTGAGTCACTGGGATTACAGGAACCCACCACCATGCCCTGCTAATTTTTTGTATTTTTAGTAGAGACGGGGTTTCAATAAGTTGGCCAGGCTGGTCTTGAACTCCTAACCTCAGGTGATCCACCTGCTTTGGCCTCCCAAAGTGCTGGGATTACAGGCTTGAGCCACCACACCCAGCTGCATTCTTTTATTGCTTCATTCTTTCCTTGCTTTGCTGTGCATTTTGTCTTTTTGTTGTTGTTGTTCAAAATGCCAAGAATCTGGACAACTTGCAGTCAAGCACCTCTACCAGTAACACAACCTCTTCATGAGATCCATGAAGGAAGAGGACTTGCCCAGTGGTACACAGAAGTGAAATTAGACATCATTTCTCCTAAGCCTGAACCATAGATTGGATGAGAGATGGCCATGCAGCTCTGCTCCAGGTGAACATGGGTGATGGATGCCGCTGTGGCTCTGCTCCTTAGTACTTGTGGGTGAGAGATGCCCATGTAGCTCTGCTCCTTGGTACATGTGTAGATGAGAGATGCCCACGTGTCTCTGCTCTTTGGTGGTTGTGTAGGTAATGGATGCCCCTGTCGCTCCACTCCTTGGTGCATGTGGGTGACAGACACCCCTGTGGCTCTGCTCCTTGGTGGAGGTTTGGGTGGTTGCTCACCACAATGCCAGCAAAGTATGCCCTGCAAGCACCACTGGGAAATAGGAAGGGGCTGCACAGACCCTTCCAGCATCATTCCTTGTCTGTCTTTCTAGCCAAGTCCCCTCAACCCCATTACCAACTTCCTTTCAACACCTAAATACAGACACACGCCACCATCATGCAAGAGGTCACTGCCTGCCCTCAGGCAGTGAAAGGTTAACTCTCCCAGCCACCTCGGTGGCATATTCCTTTCAGATGAGAGTTCCTGGCCTCTCCACATAAAGGAATTTGGAGGAGATTTTGGAAGGTCACAGACTGGAAACCAAGCCATAACCAAGATGGAAGAAGGGACGGGACATGTTCCCAGTCAGGTAGACCCCGGCTTGCAACCTGGCCCTGCCGCCTCCAGCTGAGAGAACCCGGGCAGGGGCCTTAACCTCTCTAGCTTCAGTTTTCTCATTTGCAAAATGAAGATTTAAGATGATAATAATGAAACTGCCTCTCAGCGATAAACTATTCACTCATTGATTGACTCATTGATTCAACTACTGAACAAGGTAAAGGCCCTGCCCCTACCCCACAGGCACACCCCATGCCCCTAGGACTACAGTCTTACTGAAGGGCAACCAGCAAAAAAAGAAACAAGATGACAACATCAAGTGATAATACCAGATGACAAAAAAAAAAAAAAAAAAAAAAATCAGGTTAAAGTAACACAAATTGTACTGGGTTGCTGTGGGAAGTAGAAAAGTTTCTTTTGATGGTGTCCTTTCTTGTTAAAGAATAAGCGTGCTAATAACTTTGTTAAGCCCTATCCTATGTAGCTGTTAGATATGCCATGCTTACAGGCACCTAGTACATTCTATGTCCTTGTACTTTAACCAAGATATCTGTGCTGGACGTGCTCAAAGGCATGTCCCAGCCCTCCATTGCTTTTACCTGTTTAGAAAAGTTTTAAGTTGTTAGCCAATCCGGTTTTAGTTTAGATTGTGAGATCTGGCTCCAGCTGACAGAGATCAGACACAGCAGTGAGGACGACCCCAAATGCACAGGGAATAAATTTGTGTGTTTCCCTTTGTTTGTTGTACTCCTGTGGCAAAATGGTTAGCGAGAGTACCCTTCCTGCAGTCCAGGAAGTAAAAATTGTGTTGCTGAAAGATCCTTAGTCTCAGTGCTAATTTTTCTTTGCAGCACTGAGCATCTATTTCCAGCATCTATTTCCAACAGTTGCCTTTTGGAGTCTGATAAGAACTCTCTGAGGAGGTGGGCTTTGACTGACCTTGGGAGAAATGAGAAACACTTGGGAAAAGAGCCAATGGAAAAATTAAATGTGGTCAAGACCATCAGGCCATGGTTCCCAGCCAGGACCTCACAGTGTAGTCCTCTAGGAGCTTCTAAAAAATCCCAACCCCCAGGCAACCCTGTAGACATCTAAATCTCTTGAGTTGGGACCTAACCACTGCTACTTTAAAAACAAAAACAAAACAAAAAACAACAACAAAAAAAACTCAGGTGACTAAAATGTGCAGCCAAGGTTGCAGTGGTGTAAAGTTATCTGGCACATACATAGAAGCAGCAATTATTAAAAGCAAGACCTCTGTCCTTGAAGAACTCACTTTCCAGGAGTGATTGGTTAGAAAACTGGAAATTAGGGTGGGTGCAGTGGCTCATGCCTGTAATCCCAGAACTTTGGGAGGCAGAGGTGGGTGTTCGCTTACTTGAGTCCAGGAGTGTGAGACCAGCCTGGGCAACACGGCGAGACCCCACCTCTACAAAAAATTAGGTGGCACACATCTGTAATTTAAGTTACTCAGGAGGCTGAGATGGGAGAATTGCCATAGTCCAGGAGGTGGATGTTGCCATGAGCTGTGAGCATACCACTGCACTTCAGCCTGGGCGATAGAGTGAGACCCTGTCTCAAAAAAAAAAAAAAAAAAAAATAGTAAAAACTGGAAAATACTGCCACCTTACTATTAATGTCAAGGATCTTGGTCTTGAAATAATATGGCCCAGTACAGCCTACCAACCACGCTTGTGTGTGGTGGGTGCGGGTGCTGTTGGGGACCAGCCACGTATCTAAAGGCTGGTGTGTGTGTGTGTGTGTGTGTGTGTGTGTGTGTGTGTGTGTGTATGTGTGCGCACGCGCGCACAAGAGCACACCTGTGTGTTACAAATGCATGTGAGGCTGGAGAATAGGGCCTGGAGGCAGGGAACCTAAAAACTTCCTAGAACTAAATCAAATTGAAACATTGTAGCTTTGACAAGAAATAGCCTCTTTATTTACACAGTAAGTTTCTTTGTAACTTTACTTCATCCTCTTCATTTGCATAGGGTATACACCAAGTAAATAACTTTGTAACTTCACTTTTTAGCCTTTTCCTTTTAGGCATACACTATGTATCTGATGGAAACCTCTAGAGGGTATTTAAACCCTAGAAAATTCTGTAACCTGGCCCTTGAGCTGTTTGCTTGGACCCCCTCCCACCCTGTGGAGTGCACTTTCATTTTCAATAAATCTCTGTTTTTGTTGCTTCATTCTTTCCTTCCTTTGTTTGTGCATGTTGTCCAGTTCTTTGTTCAAAACGCCAAGAGCCTGGATACCACCAATCAGTAACACTTACACCTCAAATATGTGTACGGCAGTCACGGGATCAGATGTAGAGATCACAGACAGGTGATGCCAGCCTCAAATGATTTGTTCGTCTGCATGGTGTTTCTTAGAAAGCATGACTTAATTGCTAATGTCCAATCTTAAAAGGTGGTTTCTCATTAAACCGTATATTTCCAGCTTTTTCTGAAAAATCAGCTTTTGTTCCACCAGGGCAACAGTTCATTGAAGCTGTGCTGCCATCGCCCTCTAGGTGGGATCAGGCCCCGCAGCCTACACAGCACCTACAGCATGTGCAGCTACCATTTTTGGTATCACCTGGTTTCTGTGAGGTTTTGACCCCAAATTTAGTCAGGGTATCTGGTTTTACATCTCAGCTATTCTTGTTATTAAAAGACAATTTTCAGGGCCGGGCGTGGTGGCTCACGCCTGTAATCCCAGCACTTTGGGAGGCCGAGGTGGGCAGATCACGAGGTCAAGAGATCGAGACCATCCCGGTCAACATGGTGAAACCCCGTCTCTACTAAAAATACAAAACATTAGCTGGGCATGGTGGTGCATGCCTGTAATCCCAGCTACTCAGGAGGCTGAGGCGGGAGAATTGCCTGAACCCAGGAGGTGAAGGTTGCAGTGAGCCGAGATCGCACCATTGCACTCCAGCCTGGGTAACAAGAGCAAAACTCCGTCTCAAAAATAAATAAATAAATAATAAAATAAAAGACAATTTTCAAAAAGAGGATATAATAACTCTCATACAGATATAAAATGAACAGGTGTTAAAGATTGTATTTAACTCATTGATGGAGGAAACCTGTAAGACGCTGTAACCAGTTCAAGGAAAATCCAAACAACATTCATTTATA
Organism: Saimiri boliviensis; assembly: GCF_048565385.1. NCBI lineage: Eukaryota > Metazoa > Chordata > Mammalia > Primates > Cebidae > Saimiri > Saimiri boliviensis. Next base: position 158,916,934 of record NC_133449.1, read on the forward strand.
GATCAGGAATAGTGGAATAAATGTGCAAATTGGAGGAGAAAACTGGCTTCTTCCATAGTGAGAGAACGAGGTCAATTTAAACTCCAAGGGACAAAAATTTACATGTGTATAGGCAAAGATAATTTTTCATTGTTATGAGCTATTTGTAACTTCAGGAGCAATAAAGACACAGTGCCCCCATACAATCAGAAACGGATTGTATGGGAGTGGAAAATAAATTTTGAGGTCCCCAAATCACTAAGCTAAAGGGAAAAGCCAAACTGAGAACTGCTTAGAGCTAACCTGCCTCCCATTCTGCTTAAAGTCATCCCTCTGCTCGCTGAGATAAATGCATATCTGATTGCCTCCTTTGGAAAGGCCAATCAGAAACTCAGGGATGCAACCATTTGTCTGTCACCTACCTGTGACCTGGAAGCTCCCTCCCCACTTCAAATTGTCCCCACCTTCCTGGATGGAACCAATGTACTATTTTTTGTTTGTTTTTTTTTTTGTTTGTTTGTTTGTTTGTTTTTTTGAGATGGAGTGCCTCTCTGTTGCCCAGGCTGGAGTTCAGTGGCGTGATCTCGGCTCACTGCAAACTCTGCCTCCTGAGTTCAAGTGGTTCTCCTGCCTGTCAGCCTCCCGAGTAGCTGGGACTACAGGTGTGTGCGGCTAACTTTTTGTAATTTTTTTTTTTCTTTTTCTGTAGAGATGGGGTTTTCCCATGTTAGCCAGGATGGTCTCAATTTCCTGACCTCGTGATCTGCCCTCCTTGGCCTCCCAAAGTGCTGGGAGTACTTCTTAAATATATTGACTGATGTCTCATGTCTCCCTAAAATGTGTAATACCAAGCTGTGCCCTGAGCACCTTGGGCACATGTCATCAGGACTTCCTGAGGCTATGTCATGGGTAGGCATCCACAACCTTGGCAAAATCAACTTTCTAAATTAACTGATACTTGTCTCAGATTTTCAGGGTTCACAGGCATGTAGAAGGGTATGCTCTAGACAATGAATAATTTTTCATTGATCAAAATTTCTCTCTAAATGATTATGTTGTTTCTGACTATAGGCAGTCTTTAACTTTATTGTTTCTCAGTTTCCCCATTTGTAAGAAGGTAAGTTCAAACTAGAAGGTCCCATTCAACTTTGAGGGTCTCTGTACGTACATGTGTATAAAAATGAAAGGAACACTAGATGTTATTTCAGTACTCTGAGTGCCCAAGGCCACTCAGCAGAGCTAGGGTAAGTCCTCGGGTTTCCAGTCTCCCAGCTCAGGGCCACACCTCTGGGTATGGACAAGACTGCAGAGCTGATAAGAGAATCACCTCCATCTCACCTCACCGTTCTGAATCTGGAGAGCAGTTGGAGGCTGGACCATGGGGAGCAGGCGTTGGACTCATCAAGCAGGCTGGGTAGAGCTAGGGAAGGCAGGCTTGGAAGCAGCATCCCGGCCCAGCCTCAGTCTGAGGGCCCAAGATGGGAGGCTTCTGTGCAGGCAGGCATTGCTTTAATTGCCAGAGATTTTCATCTCATTAGAGGTTTTTTTTCTAGAGCTGTGTTGATCGATGCTGGCTACACATTGGAGTCACCAGGGAGCATGAAACCGTCCCCAAGCGCAGGCTGCACACCAGGATGGGACCTATGTATTCACATTTTTTAAAGTCCCCCAGAGGATTCCAATATGCTGCGTACATTGAGAACCACTGTTCTAAAGGGCTCGCTAACAGTCGCATGCATGCAGAATATCTGAGATCTCACTAAAATGCAGATTATGATTCAGGAAGTCTGGAGTGGAGCTTGAGAATTTGTATTTCTAACTAGCTCCCCATGAGACCAAAGATACTAGTCTGAGCCCACAGTTTGAATAGCTAGGGTCCAGATTAGACTGACTTTCTCCACCACTGGGTGGAAGAGTGGGATACAGATAGAGTCACTATTTCCTCCTAAGGAATGTGTCTGGGGAACTCCTGCACCCCTTCTCCTTACTGAAACAAGACAGGAAGGCAGAGCCTCAGTTCTTCCCGGATTCTCTTCATTATGCCCTGTCACTCGGGATTGGTTGTTGAGATTGGTTGATTCCGTAGTGTCCGAGGACCAGTTCAAATTCAGTACTTTTTTTTTTTTTTTTTTTTTTTTGAGACGGAGTTTTGCTCTTTCACCCAGGCTGGAGTGAAGTGGTGCGATCTCAGCTCACTGCAACCTCTACCACCTGGATTAAAGCCATTCTCCTGTCTTAGCCTCCCAGGTAGCTGGGATTACAGGCCCCGGCCACCATACCCAGCTAATTTTTGTATATTCAGTAGAGACTGAGATAACAAGTGTGAGCCACCGCATTCGGCCCAAATTCAGTACTCTTTAATTCAGTGAAGTGTTTATCTCAGATGAGTTGCCCAAGAGAAGCTGGGTGAATCCAAGCAGGCTGACCAGAAATCGGTTCTCTTATCAGTTCTGCTCTACTCTTCCTACCTCCCCTCCTTCCCTCTTCCTTTGCCCCTCCAAAGTGGCTGTCAAGGATTATTGCAGTTTAACAGACCCTGGCTTATGCCAGCGGTTTTCCAACCAAGGATAATCCCACCAATGTCTTGGACGGTCCAGACAGTACCTAAAAGTCTGATGCCTCCCAGCGGGGGACTGGGTTGGGTTCGCAGTGAGGGTATGAGGATCTTGTCCCTTAGGGCTCAGGATCTGGATTCCAGTACAGGGACTAGCAGTGCACTGGCACCAGATTTCAGGCAGGAGGCACCATTGTCATGGGCCCTTTACAGTTTCCGAAGCATTCCATTAGCTGGTTAATTCAGCAAACATTTGCAGGGCAGAGCAATACCAGGGTCCCAGGCTCTGGGACGCAAACAGAATCTGCTTGCACTCAGAATACGCAACTGCAGTCACGCTGGGCGCCTCGCACGCCATTGACTGCAGGGCTGGACGAAACCCAAGCATGCCTCCAACCACCTGTAGAACATCCATGTCGCCAAGAGGGGGCGGCCGCTACCCGACTCAGGCTCACTGTTGTCGGACACACGCCGGCCAAGTGTGGCCAGATCTGATTTTTCAAGAAAAGCTGGAAATCACTTTGGGAGGCCGAGGCGGGCGGATCACAAGGTCAAGAGATCGAGACCATGCTGGTCAACATGGTGAAACCCCGTCTCTGCTAAAAATACAAAAAATTAGCTGGGCATGGTGGCGCGTGACTGTAATCCGAGCTACTCAGGAGGCTGAGGCAGGAGAATTGCCTGAACTCAGGGGGCGGAGGTTGCGGTGAGCCGAGATCTCGCCATTGCACTCCAGCCTGGGCAACAAGAGCGAAACTCAGTCTCAAAAAAAAAAAAAAAAAAAAAAAAGTTGGAAATCCAATTTCATGTGAACTCTCCAAATATTTAATAGTGGGCGGATAATTCCGATATTTATAAAAGAAAGAGAGAAAGAAAGAAAGAAGGAAGGAAAGAAAGAAGGAGAGAGACAGAAGGAAAAAATCTCCGACAGAAGGAAAAAATCTCCGAGTGGAGCTGGGTGTGGTGGACCACGCCTGTAATCCCAGCACCTTGGGAGGCCTAGGCGGGTGTATCACTTGAGGTCAGGAGTTCTAGACCAGCCTGGCCAACATGGTGAAACCTCGTCATTTCCAAAAAGCATTAAAAATTGGCCAGGTGTGGTGGCACGCACCTGTAATCCCAGCTACTCGCCAGGCTGAGGCAGGAGAATCGCTTGAACCTGGGAGGCGGAGGTTGCAGTGAGCCGAGATCGTGCCCCTGCACTCCAGCCTGGGCGACTTAGCGAAACTCCGTCTCAAAAAAAGGGTGGGGGGAGGGGGAGTTTGCCAGACCTACAAAACTCCAGTGGGCAAACTCTGGTGAAATGTGACCCCAGAGTGTGGGATCTTGGCTTCGTCCAAAAATGCTGGAGCATTACATAGCTATTCTAATGCCTTCATTTAACGTGTGAGGAGGATGAGGCAGGGAGAAGAAGAGATTTGCCCAGGTTTGTGAAGGCAGAGCCAAGCGTAGGACTCGGGCGCCCTGCCTTCTGGTCCAGATGTTCCCGCAGTCAGGGTTCAGGGGAGGCGATTCTACAGCTCGGGTGAGGGCGTGCTCCCGGGAGCCGGTCAGGCCAAGGGGGAGCCCCGATGGGGCTGGGGAGGTCGCCAGAGCCCAAGGGCAGGAGGGGGAGCGGAACTTTATTTTTAGCTCCTTGGAGTGTGCCTCTGCGCCTTATTTAGACATCAGGCGACAGGGTGAGCTGGAGGCAGCAGGGCCCGGGGGAGGAGATCGCCCCCTCCAGCTCCCTGGCTCCTCTTACAAGAGCTCTTCCCCGCCCGCCCCCTCATCATCCTCTCCGGGAGCTCTGGGGCTGCTGTAAATAGCAGCCCCTGCTGGCCTGGGCTCTGCCCTCCTGTGGTCCTACTTACTTGCTTCCTCCTCCACTCCCGCCCCAGCAATCCCCCCGACCCGTTCCCCCAAAGTCTCTCTGATCATTAGAATCTAGGGCAGTAGAGCGTTTTCTCTTCACCCTGCTGGGGTCACAGATCTCTTTGAGAAGCTGAAGTAATTTATCACGGTGCTTTAGAGCTCAGATTGTGTAGTCAGATAGGCCTGGGTTCAAATCCCAGAGTAGGGCTCTGGGCAAGAGACCTACCCTCCCCAAATCCAAGTTTCTTCATTAATGGAAGTGGTAGCCCATCAAGTGTCCCTCCCAGTCTCTGAAGATTGAATGTGGTAAGTATACGAAGACCTTAGCACGTTGTAGTAAATTCTCGATAAATGATGGTGATGGCAATTCATCAAGATCTAGACCCTTACCCAGAAAAAAAAAAAAAAAAAGGAATTACTCATACATGCACAATTGTGAATGCAAACTTCATATTCAGTCCAACTAATTCATTCATTGACCCATCTGTGCAACAAATCGTTGCTAGTGCTTACTGGAAGCCAGTCATTAGGCAAAATATGGGGTGGGGAATGTGAACGTATGGGAATTATCCAAGGTCTCAATGCAAGTCAATAGCAAACCAAGCATCGGAATGGAAGTCTCTATTTAAAAAAACAAACAAACAACAGCTTTATTGAGGTATAATTGATTAAAAATAAAAACCCTGCACATAGTTAATGTAAACGATTTGGTGAGTTTGGACATATGCATATCTGCATGAAACCATCACCACAATGAAGGTAATAGACATAGTCATCACTTCCAAAAGTTTCCTGTGCCCCTTTGTTTTTTTGTTTGTTTGTTTTCATTTTGATTTTTATGGTAAGAACACTTAACATGAGATCTACCCTCTTAACAAATTCTTAAGTGTGTAGTAAAGTATTATTAACCACAGGCACTCTGCTGTATAGCAGGTGTTTAGCACTTCTTTATCTTGCATAACAGAAACTTTGTACCCACTGAGCAACAACTCCCCAGTGCCCTCTCCACTCAGCTCCTGGAAACCATCATTCAATTTTCTGCTTCTATGAGATTGATGATTTTAGATATTTCACATAAATGGCATCATGGCTGGCTCATTTCACTGAGCATAACATCTTCCAGGTTCATCCATGTTTTCACAAAAGGCAGGATTTCCTTCTTTTTAAGGCTGAATATTATTATTATTATTTGAGATGGAGTCTCCCTCTGTCACCCAGGCTGGAGTGCAGTGGCACGATCTTGGCTCGCTGCAACCTCCACCTCCTAGGTTCAAGCGATTCTCCTGCCTCAGCCTCCCAAGTAGCTGGGGCTACAGGTGCACCTTGCCGCATCCAGCTAATTTTTGTATTTTTAGTAGAGATGAGGTTTCACCATATTGGCCAGGCTGGCCTCAAACTCCTGACCTCAAGTGATCTGCCCACCTTGGCCTCCCGAAATGCTGGGATTACAGGTGTGAGCTCCCATGCCCGGCCTGAGTACTCTTTCATTGCATGTGCACACCACATTCCCTTTATCCATTTGTCTGTTGATGGGCATTTAGGTTGTTTCCATATCTTGGCTATAGTGAATATCACTGCAAGGAACACAGTAAAGCAGATCTCTTTTTAGGGGATAGCTGGATCGTATGGGAGTTCTATTTTTAATTTTTTCAGAAATCTCCATACTGTTTTCCATGGTGGCTGCACCATTTACATTCTCACCAACACTGCACAAGAGTGAAAGTCTCTTGAATTCTACCTAATCTTGACTCCTTTAAAGAATAACTTTTGCCTCTGAAAAGGGACTACAACAAAGATCTCTTCCAGCCCCAATCAAATCTGAGAGTCCATTCCCTCAGACCCTTCCTCCAGCAGACCCTTTTATGCTTTCTCCAACACACTTGATCAATGCTAGCTTCTGCTTGCACACCTCTCGCAATGGGGCACTCGGTCCCTGTCAAGCCAGACCCCTGAATCTTTTACCCATTGGAAGAGCTTTCTTCCTTTCAAGGACCTGGACCCTACACCCCTGGGTGCCTCTACATACCACTCATAACTTTCCAAGACAGCTTGGAAGACTGTTCATCTTCTCCAAGTGCTCCTGATCCAAAAGCACCTTGAGGAAGGAAAAGGAGAAATGGGGTGAACTGGAGGCTGCATCCAGCCTTGTCCAGCTTCCAAGCCCTGCCTGAACTTGGGCTCCCCCAGAAATCCAGGTTCCAAAGGTTCCCTCTCTCTGCAGCTGCTTCTTTAAGAAGCACCATGTGGGCTGGTCCTTACTACTGTCCTTGGATCCTGTCCAGGGCCCTGATTTAAAACGTATCGCAACGTTTTAAAAAACAAACATGTGTTGTAACCCAAGGCCCTGGTAACCACAACACTGCCGGCTGCTAGCTGCTGCCTCTCAGGCTAAGAGTAGAGGAAACTGCTCTCCGCCTACCCAAAGGCAGACTACACTGCTGAGCACCGTAGTTACCTTATTATATCAGTCCAGGAGCTCTGTGAGGACAGGGCCGGAGCTGGACCCCAAGGCTGCAGTCCTTTTGCACCAAAGTGCCTTTGGGATCCTCACGCACACTCTCATGAACATTCCAGTAGATGCTTGACTGCTCCAGGACAGCACTTCCTCTCCATTCTCCACGTGAGCCCCAGAGTGACCTTGGATAACACCAGTCTGACCACGCCACTCCCACTCCTACAAGATAAAGTAAAAATGTCCTGGCGAGGCCTTCAAGGCCTCTGCCTATCTGTATCTTCCTCACTCCCTGCATTTCCCCAGCATTCCAGCTGCACGGAGCAGGAGCCTCTGAGGCCCCCACAAAGGTGCTGTTGGGCATAAAATGCTCTTCCCACTTTGTGGACAAGCAGAACCCCTGCTTAATCTCCACAGCTCAGCTCAGACATCACATCCTTGGTGAAGCCTACCCCGACCTTCACTCTCCTAGGCAGAGTTAATGACTGCTTTTGCTTCCGTGGTATTTTTCCATAACCCTTGTTGCATTATTTGTCTACCTGGAATACAGGCAATGTAACCTCCTGAAAATATTTTGTTTAGCTTGCATGGTAATTTGTGTGTGTGTGTTTGTGTAAAAGAGAGAGATTTTACATTTTAAAAAAGGGAGGGTGCTGGGCACAGCGGCTCACATGTGTAATCCAGCACTTTGGGAGGCTGAGGCAGGAGGGTCATTTGAGCCCAGGAGTTCAAGACCAGCCTGATCAACATGGCAAAACCTTATCTCTACAAAAAATATGAAAATGAGCTGGGTGTGGTAGCATGGACCTGTAGTTCCAGCTACTCAGGAGGCTGAGGGGGGAGGATCGCTTGTGCCTAGCAGGTTGAGACTACAGTGAGCCATGATTGTGCTACTTCCCTCCAGCTTGGGCAACAAAGTGAGACCTTGCCAAAAATAAAAATAAAAACGATCGAGACAGACATAGTGGCATGCACCTATAGTCCCAGCTACTTGGGAGGCTGAGGCAGAAGATCACTTGAGCCCTGGAGTTTGAGGCTGCTGTGCACCATGATGATGCCTGTGAATAGCCACTGCACTTTAGCCTGGGCAATATATCAAAACCCTATCTCTTAAAAAGAAAGAAAAAAGATTTCCAGTATCACTTAGAAAATTAGGAGGTCAGGCCGGGCGGGGTGGCTCACGCCTGTAATCCCAACACTTTGGGAGGCCGAGGCAGGTGGATCACGAGGTCAAGAGATCAAGACCATCCTGGTCAACATGATGAAACCCCGTCTCTACTAAAATTACAAAAAATTAGCTGGGCATGGTGGTGAGTGCCTGTAATCCCAGCTACTCAGGAGGCTGAGGCAGGAGAATTGCCTGAACCCAGGAGACGGAGGTTGCGGTGAGCCGAGATCGCGCCATTGCACTCCAGCCTGGGTAACAAGAGCGAAACTCCTCTTAAAATAAATAAATAAATAAATAAATAAAATTAGAAGGTCAGGCCAGTCGGGGCCTCCATTTCCTTCTAACACCAACCCACTGCAGTGCAGCCACCTGTGCTCCTTTTGGATGGGCATATGGCCCCTAGTTTGCACCTGTCCCCAACTTATACCAGTCTTTTTCTCATTAAGGTACTCACCTAGCCCTGTAGACATTTGGGTTTTAAGCTGCAGACCTAGGTATATCTCCCATATATTCTAGGCCAGTCCCATTTACGAATATTATTCTACCTCCTTGTCCCTCTAAATGTCCCAGAAATTCCAATATTTTCGCAAAGAGTAATGCATGAATAGAATCAGATCAATAAAAATATACATAAGTCACAAAATTTCTTTGCTAACTCATGTGATCCAATTTTAAATTTGGACAACCCAGTCACTCACCTCACCATCCTTCAACTCTCATTCCTATTGTTTTATGTGGGTAAGACCCTCCCACTAGAGTAGAACAGGGACTATGCATCAGGACCCAGGGCCAGGAAATACCAGGTTTTCCAGAAAGGAGAAGTCAAGGCATAGTTGTCTGTTGTAAAAGGGTTTCTTACATCATGACTACATGGCAGGTTATATAGGTTCAAAAATATTCACTTTTCAAATCAAAGAATGAAGTGGGCTGTTGGAAATGAGGATCCACTAAATAAGGCTGTACAGTTAATGTGTTTGCAGTTGGATAGAACTGAGAGTGTGATGTCAGTGGGAATATGTCCCCTGATGAGATGTGTATAGGGGAGGCAAGGCAGAGAGGGGTACAGAGTTTGCTGGCTGCGTGCAGCCAGGCAAGTGAATATCCAGCTCTGCTGTGAGCCTGGAAAGACCAAAGGTAATGTTGGAGTCCTGCTCACTCAATTACATGTAAATCAACACGCTGCTCATTAGAAGACTGTATCCAAAAGGGAACCTCAGAATCTCCAAAGGAAGGAAGGATTCTCCTATGATCTCCAGATGTGGGGCGGCTCAGAGCCTGGCTCGTAGCCCATGGAACAGTCCACCATGTTTCACACGAAGGACACAGGTAGGGGTGGTCGAGACACTAGACACCCAGTGCTGCCAAGGATGCCTCAAACCTAGAAAATGGTGCATACCCATCGACTCACTGAGCCCTGGACCCTACTTTGTCCCTCATCTCTGTGCGCATGTTTTAAGTTTATCAGAGATCTATCAGACATGAGGAGGACATGACGATCTAAAGCAGTGGTTCTCAAACATAAGCATAGATCACAATTATAGGGAGGAGATGTTAAAACACATATTGCTGAGGCCCACACCCAGGCTCTCTGATGCTTTTCTAACAATTTCCCAAGAGATGATGATGCTGTTAAACCCTGGTCCACATTTTGAGAGTCATTAATGTAATGAAATGTTCACTCCTGTTCATTCCTAGTGGCCTTCAGACCCTACAGCTCACTTAAGGAAAGTAGGTACAGTTTCTTCTAGAGAACATTCCCAGGTAGCTGGACACAGTGGCTCACACCTGTAATCCCAGCACTTTGGGAGGCCAAAACACATGGATCACTTGAGCCCAGGAATCCAAGACAACCCTGGACAACATGGCAAAACCCTGTCTCTGCAAAAAAATACTAAAATTAGCCAAGCATAGTGGTACATACCCATAGTCCCAGCTACTCAGGATGCTGAGGTGGGAGGATCACTTGAGCCCGGGAGGTTGAGGCTGCAGTGAGCTGTGATTGCACCACTGCACTCCAGCCTGGGCAACAGGGCAACAGGGCGAGACTTCATCTCAAAAAAAAAAAAAAAAAAAAAAAAAAAAAAAAAAAAAAAACAAAGAAAGAAAGAAAGAAAAGAAAAGAAAAAGAAAAAGAGAGCATATTTCTATATGATGTTCTGTGCTCCTCCTTCTCTTATCACACAAGCTCCTTAAGGATCTTTAACTGAACTTCGCTAACCAGAAAGCACTATCAACCATGATTTGCATGAACTGATTCTTGGTAAAGAAAGTGGTAAAGTGAATCTTGATGCCTCTCCCAAGGCAGCCCAAATCCCAAACCACAGTTCTCCTGGGAAAATAGGCAAGGATGGCTTCTTGCTAATTAGTGTTACTCAGATTCAATTCTCCTTTTCCAAGGACTTATCCTTTAATTCAATTCAACACAATCCAATCCAATCAGTGTAGCGATTCAGTTCCCCAGCGAGGTGACCCACAGAACCTTTGGAGCAATAAAGCTCAACACCCCTGACTGTGAAGATTCCTCGGACTCAGTCCTCCCAGTCCCGATGCAGTGGATGGGCAAAAGAGGGGGAACTCCAGAGAAACTGCTCTTTGACCAGATGAGTTAACCTAAATTAACTGAAGCAAACGAGCCACCCATACCTAGAACTCTAAAGACTCAACAATTGTAGCTGTTCTCTCATTTTCTTCAAGTATATTCCAAGAGGAGCCTGTCAAAAACCAACCTTTCTTTTCAGGCTGGAGTGCAGTGGCATGCTCTCAGTTCCCTGCAACCTCCACCTCATGGGTTCAAGCGATTCTCATGCCTTAGCCTCCCAAGTAGCTGGGATTACAGACACATGCCACCACGCCTGACTAATTTTTGTATTTTTGGTAGAGACAGGGTTTTGCCATGTTGGCCAGGCTGGTCTCAAACTCCTGACCTCATGTGGTCCACTTGCCTTGGCCTCCCAAAGTGCCAGGATTACAAACATGAGCCTCCGTGCCTGGCCAAAACGAACCTTTCTATCCAGAGTCCAAAACACCCAGGACACCATAATCAACACAGCTTCATTTCCCATCTCCAGATCTAAGATGGGGCTTTGCAGAATGTCCCTAAGAGTAAATGATTCTAATTAAATTCAATATAATCAAACTTAATTAGTAAACTATGTGTTGGTTAGAAATTGCATTCTGCTGCAAGTAACAAAATCTCAACAGCACTAGCTAAAACAATTTTTTAAAAGAATTTGTACATTGGTATATATATAATGGTGGTACATACTTGGGGCATACATGTGACATTTCATACAAGTACACAATGTGCAATGATCAAATCAGGGTAATTCGGATATTCATCACCTCAAACATCTATACCTTCTTTGTGTTGGGAACATTACAATTCTCTTCCAGCTGTTTTGAAAAAATACAATTAATTACTGTTAACTATAATTTCCTTATGGCTTAAACTAATTTGTTGTTTATTATGTGAAAAGATTTGGCAGTAGTTGATCGAGGCTTGTATCGAGGCACCGTAAATTAATCAGAGATCAAGACTTCTCCCTTATTTTTGCACCAGGTAATAAGATGGCTGCCAGGATTCAGCCATCCGGTCTGTATTCCAGGCAGGAAAAGGGGGAGCACAAAACAGGGGAGCCCTGCTCCCAGCTGAGTCATCCTCCTATGAAAAGTTTTCCTGGAAGCCTCAACCTGTAATTTCGCCTTAAATATCCCTGGCCACCCCCAGATGCAAGGGAAGCTGGGTAAGTAGTCTGTTTGCCCAGTACTTTGCCAGCCCAAAGAACAATCAGGATTCTGTAATAACGGAAGAGTGAAGAATGGAAGTTGAGTAAGGCAACTGGCAATCTCTCGGTGAGATGGGATGGGTGAGGAGGGAGGAGGCAGAGCTGCATAACCCTTCATCCATTAGGGAGGACACCCAGAACACACAAACAAGGCCAGCTCAGAGGGAAACTGCCACTGTGCTAAGAGAGCCACAGAACAAGTGCTGCCAGGCTCTCGGAAGGAGAGAGCACTGGAGCTGCTCCTTGATATACAGATAGAATTAAACCCAGAGATGTGGACTGTGAAGAAAGTCACTCTGGGCCAGGCACGGTGGCTTATGCCTGTAATCCCAGCACTTAGGGAGGCTAAGGAGGGTTGGTCACCTGAGGTCAGGAGTTCAAGACCAGCCTGACCAACATGGAGAAACTAAAAATACAAAATTAGCCGAGCATGGTGGATGTCTGTAATCCCAGCTACTCAAGAGGCTGAAGCAGGAATCTGGGAGGCGGAAGCTGCAGTGAGCCGAGATCTCACCATTGCACTTCAGCCTGAGCAAGAGCAAGACTCCATCTCCAAAAAAAAAAAAAAAAAAAAAAAAAAAAAAAAAAAAAAAGTCACTGTAGGCAGAGGACATATGCATGGGGAATATTTGAGCCCAATCAGAAAAACCTGCACAGAAAAAACTTTAGGCCTAGAAAGACCTTTAAAAACCATGAGCTGAGAGATTCTTCACCTGGGATTCCACGCCTAGCCCCACTGCATGGGCTGCGTGGGGTCCCTGAACTCCCTGAAATTCTATGCAAAACTTTTTACATATGGGTATATTATATTTTTTCTCATGAAAGATGCTCAGAATAATCCTCGTATTGTTGTTTCCAAATTTCCCCCAAAGAGCCCACCCCATCAACTTTCGTTCTTTCACACACAACCTAGCTACCAACGTGAATTCCTCATTACCTAGCTCACCAGCCTCCATGGTCTAACCCAGCTTGACTCAAGCTGCTCTTCCCTCTTACAATCACTCCGCCTTGCTTCTCCCCTCCCCCAAGAGATGAAAAGATAGGTAGTGATTTCCCCCTCACTGAAAGTATTAAATGTAGGCTGCATGATCACCTAGAAAGGAAATTATAACAAGAGATTTCTATTAGTCAGTGTTCTTAATTGCAAGCAATAGAAGCCAAGCATCAAATTCCGACCCAATCTGATATTCTAGAATTCCTTTTGATGTGAATACCCTTTGGCTGTAGTATTCCCCCATGAAGTCTTCCCCGACTATCCCCATCTCCCTTTAATGCTAATACCTCCCGCATGAATCACACGACTTGGCCATTAGCTTCATAAAACCTGTTTTGTATCATTTCCCATTTTTTCTTATGTATAGATCTAATGTCAAACAAACCAGATCAACTAATTCAAAAACAAGAATGGAGTCTTCTCTCGTGCTTTGACTATGCCTTGGCCATAGGGTGAACAACCATCCCAACCTGCCTGGGGCTGAAGAGTTTCTGGAGACATGGGACTTCCAGGACTAAGAGTGGGAAAATCCTAGGCAAATCAAGATGAGTCACCCTACTTGCCCAAGGAGCAGTAGCTGCTTGTTGATTGCTAACTATGGTAGATATTATCCTATTTGTCAATATTTGTGATTCTCTTCTCCTTCTGGACACGCATTGCACTTCCCCACCCCCTTAAAGTTGGGCATAATTGTGTGACATGCTTTGGCCAATGAAATGTGAGTCCATGTGTGTTCCTTCCAAGTGGAAGCAGTTAAGGCCCTATGCACTATTCTCTCTACGCTCCCTTCTCTTTGCTCAGCAAATTCTTAAGTCATCATGCTGAGAAGGCTGCACTACAGGATGATATGGAACTTCTCTGTGAAGCAGAACCCTCGGCCTGCCCATGCTGGACATGTAGTGTGAGCAAAAATCTATCTTCTCTTGTGTTAAGTCACTGAGATTTTTATGCTTTTTATTATCTCAGCAAAACCTCTCCTAAACTGACTGGTATGCCATCAAAAATCTCATTGGCAACTTTGTCAAACTCAAGCTGCTCAAGTTTCTCAGGCACAAACTTCAAAACACATAACCAAAAATCCCACAATGGGAAAATGGGAAATTGGAACGTACTCTCCCAGGAGGCTTGGAGAGGCTGGAGGCAAGACGTCTTGAGAGCAGAGGCTCCAGGGAAAGAACTTACCTCCCGGTTCCCACCCACCACTCCAAGCTATTCATTTTATTTTCTTTTACTTTATTTATTTTTAGAGACAGCATCTTGCTCTGTCACCCAGGCTGGAGTGCAGTGGCATGATCATAGCTCACTGTAATAAGAAACTCCAGGGCGCAAACAATCCTTCTGCCTCAGGCTCCTGAGTAGCTGGAACAACAGGCTCACACTACCATGCCCAGCTAATATTTTATTTTATTATTTTATTTTATTTTATTTTTGAGATAGAGTCTCCCTCTGTCGCCAGGCCGGAGTGCAGCGGCAATCTCAGCTCACTGCAACCTCTGCCTCCTGGGTTCAATTGATTCCCCTGGGTCAGCCTTCCAAGTAGCTAAGACTACACGTTCGTGCCACCATGCCTGGCTAATTTTTTGTATTTTAGAAGAGACGGGGTTTCACCATGTTGTCCAGGATGGTCTCCATCTCCTGACCTTGTGATCCGCCTGCCTTGGCCTCCCAAAGTGCTGGGATTACAGGCGTGAGCCACCGCGCCCAGGAAATTTTCTTTTTTTTTACAAGGTCTCATTATGTTGCCCAGGCTGTCTCAAAGTTCTTGCCTCGGCCTCTCAAAATGCTGAGATTACAAGTGTGAGCCACCCCACCATACCTGGTCCCAAGTTATTAATTTTAATTGTTGACATTAAAATTTGAGATCAATTTTAGAGCGTTCAACTCTTCAACACATAGATGAGAAAAATCTCAGAAAGGAGAAATGACTGGTTCAGGATCACTTTAGGAGTCTGGATTCTCACGATCCCAGTTTAGCCATCTTTGCCCTTTATGTTGCTTTTCAACCTAATTAATCACAGTCATTGTCCATTTCTTTACAATTTCACAGATCTGCCCATAGCTTGATGATGAAGAACTAATGATAATTTCATGCATAAGTTTAAACACATTTTAAAAGAAAAATTTTTCATATTAAATAGTATTTTTATTATAATAGTAATAAATGCATACTCATTTTTTAATATAAGAAAATGAAGCCAGGCTCAGTGGCTCATGCATGTAATCCCAGAACTTTGGGAGGCTGAGGTGAGAGAATTGCTTGAGGCTGGGAGTTCTAGACCTGCTTGGCCAATATAGTGAGACCCTCTCGCTACAATTTATTTATTTATTTTTTGAGACGGAGTCTCGCTTTGTTGCCAAGGCTGGAGTGTAGTGGTGTGATCTCAGCTCACTGCAACCTCCGCCTCCCAGGTTCAAGTGATTCTCCTGCCTCAGCCTGCCCCGTAGCTGGGGTCACAGGCATGCACCACCATGCTCGGCTAATTTTTATATTTTTAGTAGAGATGGTTTTCACCATGTTGGCCAGGCTGGTCTCAAACTCCTGACTTCAGGTGATCCATCTGCCTCAGCTTCCCAAGGTGCTGGGATTATAGGCATGAGCCAGCCTGTGCCTGGTCTACAAAAATGTTTTTGTTTTTGAGAGGGAGTCTTGCTCTGTCACCCAGGCTGGAGTGCAATGGCATGATCTAGGCTCACCACAACCTCCTCCTCCCAAGTTCAAGCAATTCTCCTGTCTCAGCCTCCCGAGTGCTGGGACTACAGGCATACACCACCACACCCAGCTAATTTTTGTATTTTTAGTAGAGATGGGGTTTTACCAGATTGGTCAGGCTAGTCTCGAACTCCTGACCTCAGGTGATTCACCTGCCTCGGCCTCCCAAGGTGCTGAGATTACAGGTGTGACCCGCTGTGACTGGCCTACAAAAAAAAAAAGTATTTAAAAAAATTAGCTAGGCATGGTGGCATGCACCTGTGAACCCAGCTACTTGGGAGGCTGAGGTGGGAGGATCACTTAAGCCTGGAAAGTTGAGGCTGCGGTGAGCCATGATCACTCCACTGCACTCCAACCTGGGTGACATTGCAAGATCCTGTCTCAAAAAAAGAACAGTTTTAAAATTTCAAAATCTCATCAATACAGGGTAGTCACTCAATACTTACTTTTTTTTTTTTTACTGAAAATGAATTTGTTATGTTTTGTAATACAAAAAATTCATCTTCATCAGTATTTTTGCTGGTTATATGGCATTCTATTTTTATGGATACAGCATAATTTATTTACCCAAGCTTCTTTTCTTGGCTATTTAGGTTGTTTTGGGTTCTTTGTTTTTAATCATGAGCACTGTGCCAATAAACATTGTTAATTTAAGTATAATTTAGGCATACCCTGTTTCTTCAGTGCCTGTGGAGCACATCCTATAGCAGGGGTTGTCAAACTTTAGCCCCGGCCAGAAATGCCTGGAATCCTTATGAAGCTGTAGATTCCTAAGCCCCATCCCCAGAGTTTAGGCCAGGGGTGGGGCTTGAGAATTTGCATTTCCAACAAAGGCAGCTGGTAGCGCTGACACTGCTAATTTGGGAATCACACTTTGTAAGCCACCATTCTCTATTATACTTGCTTTTGAGAACCTAATACCATGTTTCCTTACTTTTCTTTCTTACACACTTTTGCAACTGGTTTTGTACTCTATGGAGGGAGCAATTTTTTGAGGTCTCATATTCTTTCCCCATTCATGACTCTAAGCCTTTCACAGCACACCTTTCCAAGAGTTTTTGGGCCTGACCCTAATATTCCCATATACATGCAAATAGGCATACACACTGACTTTCAAAATTAATTATCTTTTTCCTGCCTTGCCACTCCAGAAACCTCAGCTAATAAAAAAGTGAAGGTAAACAAAAGTTCCTTTTCCTAGACACTGATATTTTATGTCCCATATTCTCACCAGACCTGGCCCGCCTCCTGAGGTTGTTGTGATGAATAATACCTATCCAAGAAGGATAGAGTCAAGTATCACAGATGCTTGTGAGGTGGGAAAAACAATCAGCCCAGAAGTGAGGAGGCATTAAAGTTAAACTTAGTATTATTGGCTGGGCGTGGGACCCAGGACTTTGGGAGGCCAAGGTGGGCAGATTACCTGAGGTCAAGAGTTCGAGATCAGCCTGGTCAAAATGGTGAAACATGGTCTCTACTAAAAATACAAAAATTAGTTGGGGGTGGTAGTGTACGCCTGCAATCCTGCTAGCTACTTGGGAGGCTGAGGCAGGAGAATCACTTGAATCCGGGAAGCGGAGGTTGCAGTGAGCCCAGACTGTGTCACTGCACTCTAGCCTGGGCAACAGAGTGAGACTCTGTCTCTAAATAAATAAATAAACTAACTAAACTTATTATTATTTATTTGTAGGCAATTGAGTCAAAGCTTAGGTTCTGGAGTTAGAATTGTATTCTGTGCAGTGGCTCATGCATGTAATCCCAACGCTTTTGGTAGCCAGGGCGGGAGGATTGCTTGAGGGCAGGAGTTCAAAATCAGACCGGAAAAAATAAAAGAAATTAGCTGGGTGTGGTGGTGTGCGTCTGTAGTCCGAGCTACTCAGGAGGCTGAGCTGGGAGGCTGGCTTAAGCCTAGGCGTTTGAGGCTGCAGTGAGTTATTATCTTGCCAATAAATAAATAAATAAATAAATAAATGAAATGGATTCTATCTGGGCTGTGGTAACTTACTAGCTATGTGACTTTAGATAAATCATTTTGCATCTCTGAGCACCATATTCCTCACTTGTAAAACGGAGGAAGTAATACCTTTGTTGCACGGATATGGCAAGAAATAGAAATAAAATGTATAAAACAACTGGGACTAAACAGCCCTCGATAAAGGATAGCTGTTATGTTTATCGAACAACTGTTTAATTACTCCACCCCCCCACCCCCAAGCCCTTTCTTAGCTGAGGGGTCGAAAAAGCATCTGTTGCTCCTTAAGGTTCCCCCCTGCGCCCCCCCCCCCCCAGCCCTGACCGGAGCTTCCTATTATTTGGAAGGATTCTGGTCACCTGCCTCTGGCGGCGGCGCCACTGGCCCTGCGGGCTACGCGGAGGCCCCGCTCTTCGGGTATTTACGGCGCTCGGCCGCCCCAGCTCAGGCTCAAGTCTGCGCTTCCAGGTTCAGTTTCAGGGTCTCGCCGGCAGCCCCAGCCGGCGGGAGCGGAGCAGAGGGCGGGGCCCGGACTGCAGGCTCCTCTGGGGGCCCCGGAGTTGGGGAGCGGCGTCAGGGAGCCCCCGGAGGAGGATGGGCTGCAGACACAGCAGGCTGAGCAACTGCAAACCCCCCAAAAAGGTAAAGGGCGCCGGCGGAGAAGTTTGCTTTCACAGGAGAGGGGAGTGCGGAATCGCCCCGCCGCAGGGCACTCGGCGCCCCCGGCTCCCTCTGGTCGGCCTGGGGTACCGGACGGAGGACCTAGAGAGGCCAGCTCCGAGACGGGGGAGGCTCTGCTGGGAGGCGCTCTTTACCCCGGCCCGAGCCGCACCAAGCAGCCGAGTTTACAAACACGGCACCCGGGCCAGTGAACGGCAGCTAATTTCCGCTGCCTCGGTGGGGAGATGTCGAGCGTCTGTGGCAGGTGCCCTCTGCCTTCGGTCTGGGGCTGTTCGCTGTGTGGTCATGGACAAGTGACTTGACCTCTCTGGGCCTTTGGCTTCCTCCCCCCGGGTCAGAGGCTGATAATCTCATGGCTGCTCGCAGAGTGTTCTACCGACTGGTAGTATCAGCATCACTGGGAACCTGTTAGAAATGCAGAATCTCAGGCTCTAGCCCAGTCCTGCCAAGACCGAAGCTGCGTTTTAATCATATGCCCAGGTGATGAAGCTTTAAAGTTTGAGGCGTTGGTCTTAAGGCTTTTGCAGGCCCCGGAGCTACCGAGTGTGGGCTGCCCTTGGGGTAGCTGGGAGGGGCGAAAGAGGGAGGAGATCTACTGCCTTCTGCGGCCCTCTCCTCCCTTCCTGTCCTTCCCCCAAGGGGCCTTGGAGCTGGGTTAGGGCCCAGGGGACTCTACTCAGGTTTCTTGCGGTGAGACCAGCTGCCCCTCGGGGGCTGACGAGCCCAGAAGGTCAGAGCCTGGAGCTAGAAGGACAGCCTCCTCAGGGGACACTGTGAGGCAGAGGGGAAGGAGGATCCTCAAGTTCTGGCCCCTTTTCCTACCACTGCCTGCCCCTAGTCAGGTGGGACTAGATGATCCCATTAACTTTATGGTCATTCTCCCTTGAGACCCTGACGGGCTCCAAACTATGACAATATTTAATAGTTTTGCAATGAACTTCAGTCCTCCCTCTGCTCTTGCTTTGCTTGTGCCCTGGGTACAGGTTTTTCTGCCTAAAGTACTGTCCTAGCCTGGAGGGTTCTACTCCTTGCTCTGTCTGAAGTACATTACCTCCCAGCTTTCCTTGCTCTCCTTTTATTACCGGATTGAAAATCCTCACCAACCCCTGACCTAGAAACCCTCATGTCTTTCCTCATTCCAACAGGGAAACTGAGGCTTGGCGCTATCAGCAGAAGAAAGGGGCTGGCTGACAGGGATGACAAGGTGGAGAGACCTGAGCCTGGGCTGAGACTTGTAACTGAGCAAGTGGTAGGCGGACAGCAGTCCTGGGTGTAAGTCCTGGTAGTGCCACAAACATACTAGGTGACCCCAAGCAAGCCTTTGTGGCTCCCTGGGTCTCAATTTCTCCCTATACGGGGAGTGGTGAGCAAGATGATCCCTAAGAGTCTCAGAGTCTGTATTCTCTGCACCTGTGTCAACCTTGTAGCTTGCAAAGTGGACCAAGGGTGAATTCCAGCTACCCAGAGGTGGAGGAAATGGGGAGGAGCCTGACCCTTCCACAAACTGGAAGAGGAGGTCACAGTAAGCACAGCTCCTTTGGCTCCTGCTCCTTCCAAGAGACTTACCAGCTGTCCCTGCCTGTCCCTGGCACAGCCAAAGCTCTGAAGGGCAAGTAAAGCTGGCACAGCATGTCTGAGTTGGAAAAAGCCTTGGGTACCACCTAGGCTGATGCACCCACTATACAGATAGGAGGTTAAGGCCCAGAAGAGGGAAGGGGCATGACTGAGATCACAGAGCAACATGGAGCAGAGCCCAGGTGTCTAGTGCCCTAGCCCGGTGCTGTTTCCGCCCCCTCCCACTGTGCTTTCAGTGGCTTCTTGATGACTACAAACAAGACCCTTTAGCATTAAAGGTTTTACTCTTGTTGCCTCAGAACAGCCTGGCATGCCTTCTTGGCCCCAGCCATGCCAGGCCCCTGCCCCTATATGGCAAGATTTATGGACTGGTTTTGTTTAATGCTCCCATCCCTCTAGGCTAGGCTCCTGCCCAATTTCTCACCCAGGTGCAAACCCCTTGGAAGGCATGAGCTCCCAAGTTCATCTTCAACAGGCTATTGGCCCCCTGGGAGAGAGGGGGACTCCAGGGATGGGATGAACAAAAATGAGCTCAGGCCACAGAAGGGTTAGGTTCTGATAATCATGACTCACCCTTCATGTTTGCAGAATGCTTTCACATCCTGCCCAGCCTCACAGAAGCCCTGGAAGCAAGGCTGAGCTATGGAATCTTTCCCACTTTACTGGTGAGGAAACTGAGGCTCAGGGACGAGTGAGGGGTCCAAAGTCACAACGCCAGTTGGTAGCAAAGCTGTGCAGTTGAGCCTGGCTTTCTGCACTCCCCATCTGGTGCTCATTGCTTTATGCAGACCATGGAGCAGGTGCTAAGTAGATATTTGAGTGAATGAGGGACAAATAAGAGCCGTGCTAGGGGTTGGCCCAGGGAGCAGCAGAAGCATCACGTCCAGCCTTGAGAGATGCAGGAAGGGTTTCTGGATGGAGGGTGGTTTGGAAGGTATGGCAAGAGTTGCCCACTCATGGCCAAGACTTGGCAAAGGCACAGTGTGAGGGGGTTCTTTGTGGAGAATGGAGGTGGCAGGCAGCAAGGAATGAGGTGGGTGCTTTTAGCAAGGACTATCCTGGCTAGGGACAGGAGCTTAATCATGAGGCCTTCTCAAGGTCCCTCCAGGTTCAAGGATCTGAGAATCTGCTGAGTTCTGTGGTCTATGGTGCCTGTCGGGCTTGGCTGACTAGCTGCTCTAGACCACCCTGAGAGGCCTGGCCTGGGCCTAGGTCACTGCCTTATTGGAACAAGTTGAAATGCTGGGTATGAATGAATAGGGTTCCTGGCAGTCTGAGGGTAGGTGCTGAGGAAATGTCTGGATCATGTGGTCCCTCCTAAACCTTTATTCTCTGTAAAAATAAAAACCATGGCTAATGCAGTCACATCCCCCAGGAAGACTCAGGAGAAGGCCAGGCAGAGTGGGTAGGGGTCAAGTAAGCCCCCCCTTCTGGGGGCTTGCCAGACATGGGGGTAAGGAGGGGCCTTCCTATCCCTGGCAGGTTACCAGCCTCCCTTGGGCAATAAGGTAGGGGGGCAGAAGGCACCTCACGGCCAACCCCCTTTGTGTGGCACTGAAGAGTGCCAGGCATGATGTCTCAACTCTCCAGTCCCCAAGGCTATGGCTATGGGTCCATAGTTCCAAGCAGGGCCTCTGAGAAGGGGCTCAGCATAGTGCCAAGTACGCGGGCCTCAGGTGACAGGTACTTGGTGGATCAGTCATTCAGCAGCCCTTCATGAGCACATCCATGTAGCAAGCCAGGTGATAGAAATGAATGATATGGAAGAGGCCGGTGCAGGCATGGGTAATTCTGAAATCAACCAGTAGACACCAAGGGCACGAACTTTAAAACTCAGTTCACCTATTTGTTTATTAACTTGGCAAACATTTGTGTGTCGTCCACACTGGGCTCTGGGCTGGGTGCTGCTTCAGTCCTGATTACATGAAAGATCTGTTAAGTGACCTTAAAAGAGGCTTGGCTTCTACATGCCTCAGTTTCCTCATCTATAAGACAGGCGCACTATTAGCTCCTGTGCCATAGGGTTGTTCTAAAGATTAGATGAGGCCACCTGTAATCCCAGCACTTTGGGAAGCTGAGGTGGATGGATCACCTGAGTTCAGGAATTCAAGACCAGTCTGACCAACATGGAGAAACCCTGTCTCTACTAAAAAGACAAAATTAGCCGGGCGTGGTGGCACATGCCTGTAATACCAGCTACTCAGGAGGCTGAGGCAGGAGAATTGCTTGTACATGGTAGGCGGAGGTTGCAGTGAGCTGAGATCGCGCCATTGCACTCTAGCCCGCGCAACAAGAGCAAAACTCCATCTCAAAAAAAAAAAAAAAAAAAAAAAGATTAGGTGAAAGACTGTATGTGACAGAGCCCCTGATACCCTGACTAGCGGGAAGGATGCCTTTGAAAGAGGCCTTTGAGGCCGGGCGCGGTGGCTCAAGCCTGTAATCCCAGCACTTTGGGAAGCCGAGGCGGGTGGATCATGAGGTCAAGAGATCGAGACTATCCTGGTCAACATGGTGAAACCCCGTCTCTACTAAAAATACAAAAAATTAGCTGGGCATGGTGGTGCGTGCCTGTAATCCCGGCTACTTGGGAGGCTGAGGCAGGAGAATTGCCTGAACTCAGGAGGCGGAGGTTGCAGTGAGCCGAGATCGCGCCATTGCACTCCAGTCTGGGTAACAAGAGCGAAACTCCATCTCAAAAAAAAAAAAAAAAAAAAAAAAATAGAAAGAGGCCTTTGAAAGAGACTTAATGTTATGCTTTAAGGACATCACTGCCTAGATTGTGCCCAAGGAAAGTACACTGGGATGTGGGAGGTAAGGAACGTTACTGTCCTTGGAAGGCTGACCCGTGCAGGGCGGGGAGGATGCAGCCTAGCGTCTGGCCTCTGCCTTCAAATCTCCGAAATCTTGTCAAGGGGCATTGAAGGCAGATTTGTTCTCTGTTGTTCCAGAAGGCAACACTGTGGCCAGTGGGGGGAGGCTGAAGTGAGCCAGATTTCTACTTCTCATGAGGAAGAAGCGGCCAAAAAAAGGCCTCAAAGGGTAGTGAGTTCCCCATCATTGGAGGGGTACAGGCAGGGGTCAGGTGGCATCTTGACAAGAATATTAGAGGGGTACAAGCCTATGACCAGCAAATATTTACAATTCCATTCAAAAAAAGGAATGAGTCTGATTATGTTTTTAGTTGAAATTTCAAAATTTGGGAAGGAATAAGAAATTTTAAAATCTTTTAGTCTCACAGTTAAGAGATAGCCATTGTGTACATTTCAGTGGCATTTGTTATACGGTTTTTTACTATGTGTATTATAGATGTGAGTATGACTATCTGTATCAAGCTAAGAATATGTTTTATATGGCTATATTCCAGTTACTTAGTATTCTTCCGGGGACATTTTCCCATGTTAAGTAGTCCATGGAAACATGGACGTTTTAGTGGCTACCGAATGTCCCATGGCTGTTCCATGGCTTAATCAGTTTGGACACGTGGTTCCTTACAGTCTACACTCCTACCCTGGTAATCAATGAACATACTTGTGTTTTCCTCCTACCTGAGGCCAGCGTGACTTTGGACTTAGAGGGGGTCAAGGAAGGTCCCTTAGAGAGATGGCATCTTTCTAAGTTGGGTTTTGAAGGTGGGTGGGGGGTAGGCAGTTGGGGGGCCAGCAGGTTACGCAGGAGGCATCCTAGGCAGAAGGAATACGGGAGCAGCCCTTAAGACCTGGTCATGAGGAGTGGGCAAATCTGATCTTCTAGGTCAGTTAGCAAGGGCAGTACAGTCCGGGAGCATGAAGGAGAGCTGCCTGTGCAGCCCTCAGTCCCCAGCCCCAACCATCACAGGGATGTTGGCGTGTACATGGTCTCCGAGCCGGTGATTCTGCCCAATCCAGAAGCGAATGCCCCGCCGATCTTCCTAGCTAAAGCCAGTACAGGCTTTCATCACGAGGCACTCTGGAAGACCTGTGAGATTAAATACCAGATTATTGTGTTGGACAACCTAAAGCACATTAGAATAATGCCTAAACATCTCTGCCTTTGAGATACAACCTTTGGTGAGATCTTTTCTGCACAGGTACATATTTTTAATTCTTTTCCTTTATTGAATTCATGGATGGCTAATATAGGTCCCCTGAGAACATGATGAATTCCCAGATACCTAAGGACTCCCATTTTTGCTTCAGTTGGGTGTTAGGTTTGGGACTTATGCTTCATGTCAGCACTGTGCTGCTTTTTTGTCATAAAAGGGCAGAAAAGATCAAATTTTAAGTTAATTGCACAGAAGCAAACTGGTATATATATCAAGATGGTGAAACTCTGGGTTGGAGGGGTTGCCCCCTGACATGTATTGTGTGTAGATCAGCCAGTGAACAAGAGCCTGAGACCTGCCTGGAAAAAGAGCTCTAAGTGGTCTCAGTATGAAATTCATATTAAAAAACTAAACTTGAAGAGCGTAAGGGACCCTCCTAATGAAAGGA
Organism: Saimiri boliviensis; assembly: GCF_048565385.1. Lineage (NCBI taxonomy): Eukaryota > Metazoa > Chordata > Mammalia > Primates > Cebidae > Saimiri > Saimiri boliviensis. The sequence goes on from NC_133449.1 coordinate 158,941,127, forward strand.
GAAGTCTCTCAGATGCCCCCAGTTCTGGTTCTGATGCCTCAGGGTGTGCTTGGGTTTCTCTCTGCAAGGCTGGCACCCTGTCCTCTGCATCCTCCACCCTCAGCACTGTGAGCTGTCCCCAGTGACCAGGGGAGAGAGCCAGGCTGGGAGCCCCACTGCAGCAGGACTGGCAGTGGGGAGGGACCTCCTGCCGCCTCATTTTGGCAGAGAGAAGGAGCGAGAGAAGATCCATCCATCTTGAGCAGATCTAAATCCATCCATTACCTGAAGACAAGCCATCCTATTTGTCTTGCCAGGTGAATCTTAATCCCTAAAAATAGTTTATCTCGTGTCACCTTATTTTCAAATCTGAACCTTCCAGAACATCTAGGCCAAACACTGAACGATACCTAAAACAGCCATCCACGTCCATGCTTCCCCCTCAAGACAAGTGATACGCAGTCTGACCTACTTCCAGTTTTCCTCCTCTCTCTGCAATGGAGTTCTTTTTCACTGAGTGTGCAATGACCTTTGTGGCCTTCCTGGCCATTTTCCACTGCCCCATGCAACCCTGCCCCTGTCTCTTTCTTAAGCAGATGGCCTGGACATCAGAAAAGCTGTTACCTTTACGGGGTTCAGTAGCATTCCCTCCTACATTTATGTTCATCTAGAACCTATAAATGTGACGTTATTTGTAATAGGGTCTTTGCAGGGACAATCAAGTCAAAATGAGGTCACACTAGATAGGCCCTAATCCAGTGATTATGTCCTAACAAGAAGAGGGACATTTGGACATAGACACACAGGGAGAAGAGTGGGGAGTGGAATTTTGCATCTTCTAAGCTAGAGGACCAAGGATTGCCGGCACCCACCAGGAGCTGGGAGAGAGGGAGGGAACAGATCCTTCCTTAGAGCCTCCAGAAGAGCCAGCTCAGCTGACACCTCAGATTTGGACTTCCAACGTCCAGAACTGTGAGAGAATAAATTTCTGTTGTTTTCAGCTACCATGTGTGTGGTAATTTGTTACAGCAGCTTTAGGAAACCTTTTCTTCTTTCTTTTTTTCTTTTTCTTTTTTTTTTTTTTGAGATGGAGTTTCGCTCTTGTTGCCCAGGCTGGACTATCTTGGCTCACCACAACCTCTACCTCTTAGGTTCAAGCGATTCTCCTGCCTCAGTCTCCCGAATAGCTGAGATTACAGGCATGTGCCACCCTGCCCGGCTAATTTTGTATTTTTAGTAGAGACGGGGTTTCTCCACGTTGGTCAGGCTGGTCTTGAACTCCTGACCTCAAGTGTTCCGCCTGCCTCAGCCTCCCAAAGTGCTGGGATTACAGGCGTGAGCCACCACTCCCAGACAGCTTTAGGAAACTTTCATATCACAAGGAAAGGGGGTGGGGGGTAGGCAGTTGGGGGGCCAGCAGGTTACGCAGGAGGCTGCCCCCCTTACTCACCCTCCCACCCCCTGTTCCCATCTTGCCAGCAATCAAAAAGGACAGCAAGAACCCAGTACCCGCTGCCCCCCTTACTCACCCTCCCACCCCCTGTTCCCATCTTGCCAGCAATCAATAAGGACAGCAAGAACCCAGTACCTCCCCTTTGGATGGCAGCAGAGGAGGCAGCACTGTAAACAGGGGGGTGCTTGGGCAGGGCCTATTGCTTTTGGATACCAGCAGCTGCATCTGTAGAGGAAAGAGCACTGAACTGGGAGTCAAGAATGGGGCCTACTTCTTTATATTTTTCATTGATATATAATATTTTGCCTATTTATTAGGTACATATGATACTTTATATGCATAGACTGTGTAATGATCAAGTCAGGGTATCTGGAGTTTCCATCACCTTGAGTATTTATCAGCTCTATGTGTTGGGAACGTTTCAAGTCCTCTCTAGCTATTTTGAAATATACAGGACATGGTCGCTATGGAACATTAGCATGTCGTCTTTCTATCTGGCTGTATGTTCGTATCCTTTGACTAGCCTCTCTTCATCCCCTCCACCCACCGCACACATCCTTCCCAACCTCTGCTAGTCATCATTCTAAGAATGGGACCCACTTCTGCCTCTTTTACTAAAACTGTTCTCCTCCCCTGCCTTGATTTCTCCATCTGTACCATGACTCCATTGGAGGCTTTCAGGTTCTAAGAGAGGTATTTTTTTTCTTGTTGTTATTAATTTCTTTGTATACAAGTAATTTTTGAATGCATTATTGCTTTAAAAGTTCTAATAATTTAGGTAAAACAGAAGCTACAGTAATTTTAGTCCATTCTCTGGAGATGACAGCTGTTATCAGTTTGTGCTTTTCTAGGTACTTTTTCCTGTGCATTTTTTTTTTAATCAATAAAAATAGTCGGCCCAGCACGGTGGCTCATGCCAGCACTTTGGGAGGCTGAGTGGGCAGATCACCTGACGTCAGAAGTTCAAAACCAGCCTGGTCAACATGGTGAAACACTGTCTCTACTAAAAATACAAAACTTAGCTGAACGTGGTGGTACATGCCTGTAATCCCAGCTACTGGGGAGGCTGAGGCAAGAGGATCACTTGAACGTGGGAAGCAGAGGCTGCAGTGAGCCAGGAACATGCCACAGTTCTCCAGCCTGGACAACAGAGTGAGACTCTATCTAAAAAAACAGTTTAGTTTGGATATTGGTATTCTACCAAATGGCTTTCCATCTTTGTACATAAAGGTCTACTTCAGTCTCTTAAACATACGAATGATGTGACATGGTATTATGTCCCTGAGTGTATCCAGCCAGTCCCCAGTTTACAGGTTTCCCTACTGCCAATGGTCCTGCCCTGATAATCCCGTGCCTCCTCCTCACCCTCACTAATAAGTACTTCTTTGTGCTGGCAGTGCCACTGTCGGATTGGGAGCATGCTGCATCCAGCTTGGGAGGTGGCTGAGCTCTGTCATTCTCTGCTTTCAGGCACTTCTGCTCTGTTTTTCAACTACCTTCACATTGACTGCCGAAGAACAGGCAATGGTGTGAAGGGCTCCGGGTTCTCACCCACACCTCCTGAGCAAGGGCCCATGACCAGAGCTGACAGCCAAGTGTGTCAAACTGGCCCTGCCCTGCCCAGAGCAAACAAGCAGGACAGGATCGATAGAAGATGAGATAGCAAGATGACCTCACTCTGCCCCTTCTTCCCCATCCACAGCATGTCAAAACCAGAGGGCTCTTACGTATCCCATTGCACAATTCCATGCCATGCAGAAGAGGAAATAGAAGCACAGAAAAGGAAGGGTGCCCACCCGAGGTCACACAGCAAGCAGATGGCAAGCTAGGACCTTGACTCTGGACTCCCAGTTCGCCGTTGGACTAGGAGACGGGTATCTGGGTGCTCAGCCTGTCTCTTTCCCCCTCCCCTCCCAGCCACTGACACCATTTTCTGTCCAGCTTCTTCAGGGTCCTACCTGCCAGGCTGACCCAAATGCTAGAAATAATGTCTAGTGCTTTTGCCAGCTCCAGGCCCTCTGAGGCAATCAGAACTAGCAGACACCTTGGGAGGCTGATATGAGACAAGAACAGGGGAGCTATAGGAAGAAAGAAAACGAACAAGGCGAAAGGCTTTCTCCAGGCCTCAGCATCACCGTCTGCAGTGAGGCCTTGCACTCGAGACCTTTCTGATGCTTGTCTGCTGCGGTGTGGCTCAGCAGGTGCAGGGGTGTTTAAGAAGGAAGTGGTCCTTTCGTCCTCTGAGACACGTCATCCATCAGTTGGTCAGAGAGGAGCAGTGGAGACCACATCCGCCCCTGCCTTGTGTGCTCGGGGTGTCCTGCAGGTGTTCAGAGTATAGGCTGTGTCCCTGGTGCAGCTGACTGGGGCAGCCTGGTACCTCTAACTGTCAGTTGGTTGTGTAGTCACAGAGGACTGTCCTCCAGCCAGTGGGAAAATGTTGACCACACACTATACAATATGAAGAGGATGAATTAAATCTTTAATATCCCTGGCAGAGTTTGATTTTCAGTGAAACCAAATTCAGGCATTACTTTGGCAGAATTATCTCTGCCCATCTTAGAGATGGGGAGGCTGAGGCCTGTATTTATGGTGTTCTTCCCTCTGAGCTTCTGTAATTCGGGTGTGAACACTGACGTTTCTCAACAGCCCTAAAGGTTTAGACCCCGCCCTTCCTCCCTGAAAGCCCTGGACTGGGGCCCCTTGGGCCTCCACCTCCACCCCCACCTCCTTCCTGCCTCTTCTCACAGCCAATGGGCTCTCTCTGTGGTTGCTTAGATCCCAAAACTAGTGGTGCTGGGCCAGACACCGGAAAGGCAGCTCTGATATTGAGGAGGGTGTGGCCAGAGCCCTTTGAGACTCAGAATCACCTTTGCCCTGCAGGCTCAGCTACTCGGATAAAGCTGGCCCTGGCATCGGGGGATGGAAACAACTACAGCCTCAGCTATGAGTCTGGATTCTCCTCAGGGTTGTGCTTCCCTGCTTTGCAGCCTCTGACAAGTTATCTGCCCACCCAACTCTGGGCCTCAGCTTTTCTTTCTTTCTTTTTTTAAAAAATATTTTATTGTATTTTAGGTTCCAGGGTACATGTGCAGATCATGCAGGATTGTTGCATAGATACATACATGGCAATGAATGTGGTTTGCTGCCTCCATCCCCCCGTCAACTATATCTGGCATTTCTCCCCATGTTATTCCTCCCCAACCTCCCTAGCCCCCAATGTCCCTCCGCTAGTTCCCCCCCTCCAGCAGACCCCAGTGTGTGATGCTCCCTTCCCCAAGTCCATGTGTTCTCATTGTTCAACACCCACCTATGAGTGAGAACACACGGTGTTTGATTTTCTGTTCTTGTCAGTTTGCTGACAATGATGGTTTCCAGGTTCATTCATGTCCCTACAAAGGACAGGAACTCATCATTTTTTATGGCTGCCTAGTATTACATGGTGTATATGTGCCACATTTTCCCTGTCCAGCCTACCATCGATGGGCATTTGGGTTGGTTCCAGATCTTTGCTATTGAAAACAGTGCCACAATGAACATACGTGTGCATGTGTCTTTATAATAGAATGATTCATAATCCTTTGGATACATACCCAGTAATGGGATTGCTGGGTCAAATGGAATTTCTATTTCTAGGTCCTTGAGGAATCACTGTACTGTCTTCCACAATGGTTGAACTAATTTACACTCCCACCAACAGTGTCAAAGTGTTCCTATTTCTCCACATCCTCTCCAGCATCTGTTGTCTCCAGACTTTTTAATGATTTCCATTCTAACTGGTGTGAGATGGTATCTCAATGTGGTTTTGATTTGCATTTCTCTAATGACCAGTGATGATGAGCATTTTTTCATATGTTTTTTGGCCTCATAGATGTCTTCTTTTGAAAAGTATCTGTTCATGTCCTTCACCCACTTTTGAATGGGTTTGCTTTTTTCTTGTAAATCCATTTTAGTTCTTTGTAAATTCTGGATATAAGTCCTTTGTCAGAGGGGTAGATTGCAAAAATGTTTTCCCATTCTGCTGGTTGTTGGTTTACTCTAATGATTGTTTCTTTTGCTGTGCAGAAGCTCTGGAGTTCAATTAGATCCCATTTATCTATTTTAGCTTTTGTTGCCAATGCTTTTGGTGTTTTAGTCATGAAGTCCTTGCCTACGCCTATGTCCTGAATGGTTTTGCCTAGATTTTCTTCTAGGGTTTTTATGGTGTTAGGTCTTATGTTTAAGTCTTTAATCCATCTAGAGTTAATTTTAGTGTAAGGTGTCAGAAAGGGGTCCAGTTTCTACTTTCTGCACGTGGCTAGCCAGTTTTCCCAACACCATTTATTAAACAGGGAATCCTTTCTCCATTGCTTGTTTTTGTGAGATTTGTCAAAGATCAGATGGTTGTACATGTGTGGCATTGCCTCTCAGGCCTCTGTTCTGTTCCATTGGTCTTTATCTCTGTTTTGATACCAGTACCATGCTGTTTTGATTACTGTAGCCTTGTAGTATAGTTTGAAGTCCGGTAGTGTGATGCCTCCAGCTTCGTTCTTTTTGCTTAGTATTGTCTTGGCTATGTGGGCTCTCTTTTGGTTCCATAAGAAGTTTAAGGTGTTTTTTTCCAGTTCTGTGAAGAGGGTCATAGGTAGCTTGATGGGGATAGTGTTGAGTCTGTAAATTACTTTGAGCAGTATGGCCATTTTCTCAATATTGATTCTTCCTAACCATGAGCATGGAATGTTTTTCCATCTGTTTGTGTCCTCTCTTATTTCCTTGAGCAGTGGTTCATAGTTCTCCTTGAAGAGGTCCTTTACAGCCTTTGTTGTTGTATTCCTAGGTATTTTATTCTCTTTGTAGCAACTGTGAATGGGAGTTTGCTCTTGATTTTGCTCTCTTTTAGTCTGTTATTGGTATATAGGAAGGCTTGTCATTTCTGCACATTGTTTTTCTATCCAAACCAGGAAGAAGTTGAAAACTTGAATAGACCAATAATGAGGGCTGAAGTTGAGGCAGCAATGAATAGCCTACCAACCAAAAAAAGCCCAGGTTCAGATGGGTTCACAGCCGAATTCTATCAGACATACAAAGAAGAGCTGGTACCACTCCTTCTGAAACTATTCCAAACAATGAAAAAAGAGGAAATCCTTCCCAAATCATTTTATGAGACCAACATCATCCTGATACCAAAACCCAGGAGAGACTCAACAAAAAAAGAAAACTTCAGGCCAATATCCATGATGAATATAGATGCAAAAATCTTCATATTGGCAAACTGATTGCAACAGCACATCAGAAAAACTTCTCCATCACGATCAAATAGGCTTCATTCCAGGGAGGCAAGGCTGGTTCAACATATACAAGTCTATAAATGTAATCCACTGCATAAACAGAACCAAAGACAAAAACCACAATTATCTCAATAGATGCAGAGAAGGCCTTCAATAAAATTCAACAGCCTTCTATACTAAAAACTCTCAATACACATTTGGAACATGTCTCAAAATAATAAAAGCTATTTACGACAAACCCACATCCAGTATCATACTGAATGGGCAAAAACTGGAAGCATTCCCTCCGAAATCTGGCACTAGACAAGGATGCCCTCTCTCACCACTCCTATTTAATATAGTATTGGAAGCTCTAGCCAGAGCAATCAGGCAAGAAAAAGCAATAAAAGGTATTCAATTAGGAAAGGAGGAAGTCAATTTGTCTCTATTTGAAGATGACATGATTGTATATTTAGAAGACCCCATCATCTCAGCCCAAAATCTCCTTAAGCTGATAAGCAACTTCAGCAAAGTGTCAGGGGCCTCAGCTTTTCTATCTGGAAAAAGGAGTTGGGGATTGGAATCAGCTGCCTCCTGAGGCCTTCCAACCCTGTTCTCAGTCCCCGTAAGCCTTCCTCAGCCAGGATAGGTGTGACAGAACCGCATGCCCAAAGGAAGCCAGGCCTGTGATTTATGGGACATGGAGGAGCTGGGTGAACTCTTAGGGGTCATCTTTAATTACTAAATTCTCTAAGTTAAGCAGCAACAATGAGGACACAAAGCACTTAATCAGAAATATACAAGCCTTGAAGGCTGAATAACAGAATGTAGTGATGGTTCCAAAAGAGTAGCCAGGTCAGGTGTTTGCAGGACAGGCTGAACTTCCCTCAGGGCTACACTTGCCTTCCATCCTACTAGGATTCCCAAGGTAGGGAATAGCTGGGTGGCTTCTATTCAAGTTGCTTCTGCCTAATTCACTCTTGCCTGGTGAGGTTCAGAATTTGAGGGAAGTCTAGGAGTCTATCACAAAGGCTTGAGTATGTGGCTATAGCCATTCACTCCAAAATGCCTCTCCCTGAATAGCATTCAACAGAGCTCCCTGAGGTTCCATTACTGCTGGTGGCCTTTATGTGGTACCTGTAGTAGAAAAATTCTTTATGGTTACTGGAGACCGTCACTTGCTGAACATCAGTGATGCTTTTTAGAATTATAGACTGTTAGAGTTCAGGGTTCTCAAAGATCACTCAGTCCAATCAACAACATGAAGTTTGACTCTCCAACCTCTTTTTGCATGCTACTAGTGATGGAGTGCTGACTTCCACCACCCTGCCCCACCCTCTAATAAGGCAGCCTACCTATTTGTGATGGTTCTGACATTTTTCTTCATATTGAACTGAAACTTCTTGAACTTCCTTGTGCTTGGCCACAGTCCTGTCCTCCAAGGCTGTAGATGACACACCAGCGGCTTCTACCCATGACAGTCGTGCTGAGATTTGAAGACAGTGGTCGGGTCTTCTTGCCTCTTCTCAAGGCTGACCAACTCTTGTTCTGTTAACAGTCCCTCTTATAATTTGGTTTTGCGTTCCCTCCTACATCCTGTGGGTTTCTTTGGGACATCTTCCAGTTTGTCAGTTTACCTTCTAAAATGTGAGCATACGCTAGGGCATGTCACCAGCCCCAATCTGAGCTCGCATGGCTTCTCCACGGCACGGCTCTGGACACTGTCTTCTCATTCTACCCTGACTGTGTCTGTTTTTGACAGCTGTGTCCTGCTATCTCAGGTTTGCTTCACAGTGAATCTACCGCAGGGCTCTAGTCTACTTGACAGCAAGGATCTGGGCACCAGAGCTGCCAGTGTCACCTGGGTATAGGGGCTCTATCTCCAGCCTTCTTAGGAGAAGGGCTGCCCTGGAGCTCAGGAGGACTGAAGAGAGCATCTGGTCCAGCCCTGACCCTTCACAGATGAGAAGGGATATGACTTACCTGAAGTCACACATTAAAGCTGGAGTGGAGTTTCCTGGCCTCTCCCCCAGGCCTGGGTTCTCCCTGCATCCTGTGCTGCTGGCAGCCTCCTCTGCAGCTTTCTTGCTCCCAAGTTTCCGTTGACTCAGGAAGCTGTCATCCCTCTTCCAGAGTGCAATCCGGATACCCCACCCCAGCCCTACGCTCCCCACCCATCTTTTGGAAGGGAAAATTCTTGTGTCCCCTTCCCAGTTCCTGTCCTCCTCCACTGCAGGTACCCTCTGCTTCATGACCTCTGAGGAGGAAGTGGTCAGGACCCCAACCTGGGGATTTTCCACTTAGTAGCTGTTTGTTGAGACCTACCCAGCTCAGGGTCACATGGCCTCAGGCTTTTGCAGGCACTGGAATCACCTGACTAGACTGCTAAAGGTGGAGATTCCAGCTGGGTGCAGTGGCTCATGCCTGTAATCCCAGTACTTCAGGAGGCTGAGGTGGGTGGACCACTTGAGGTCAGGAGTTCAAGACCTGCCTGGCCAACATGGTGAAACTTTGTCTCTACTAAAAATATGAAAATGAGCCAGGTGCGGTGACATGTGCCTGTCTAATCCCAGCTACTCTGAATGCTGAGGCAGGAGAATCACTTGAACCCAGGAGGCAAAGGTCGCAATTGAGCAGAGTTCACACCACTGTACCCCAGCCTGGACGACAGAGCCAGACTCCATCTCCAAAAAAAAGAGATGGAGATGCCCCTCACGCATACTATAGGTCTAGAATGCAGCCTGGACATTCATGTTAAGCAGGCTTTCCATGTGGCTCTAGACCACATTCCTAAGAAATACTGTTCGGGGCATGGTAACATACTGAAGCAAGTCCAGTGCAGATTTCAAACTCCTCTCCTCAAGCGCCCCCTTGGCTAGCAGGAGAGACAAACAGCTAACCAGGTACAGGTACTCTAAGGGGTCCCTGAAACATAGAGAAGACAGGAACTGACTCCGCCCTGGGGTAGGTCAGGAGAAAAGCAGAGAAATGGTGTGTGCACGGAGCCTGGGGGCCCAAGGTAGACCTGACCATGTGTCACAGTGGGATGTTCTTGAGCAACATAGGATGTCTCAGTCACACAGAGGCCTGTGCTGGGGGCAGGTGTGTAATAGGTAGCACTAGGTTATTTTGGTTTGGCTTTGACCTAGCAAATGTGCCAACATTTTTTTGAAGTGATAATATTCCACATTGGCAAAGTTGCAGTGAAGCTGTTTTTTGTTTTTGTTTTTGTTTTTTTCTGAAACAGAGTCTTGCTCTGTCACCCAGGCTGGAGTGCAGTGGCCCAATCTCAGTTCACTGCAAACTTTGCCTCCCAGGTTCAAACAATTCTCATAGCTCAGCCTACCAAGCTGGGATTATAGGCATGTGCCACCGTGCCTTGCAAATTTTTTTATTTTTAGTAGAGATGGGGTTTTGTCATGTTAGCCAAGCTGGTCCCAAACTCCTGGCCTCAAAAGATCCTCCCACCTCAGCCTCCTAAAGTCCTGGGATTACTGGTGTGAGCTACCAGAACTAGCTGAAACTGGTCTTTTTGTGTACCATTTGAGGGTGAGTAAATTGGTAGACCCTTCCGATGTTAGACATGTTATACTAGATGTGTAAAAAATTTTATAAATCAAAGTTTTTTTATTTTTTTATTTTTTGAGACCGGGTCTCTCTCTGTCACCCAGACCTGAGTGCAGTGGTGCGATCTCGGCTCACTACAACCTCCATCTCCCAAGCTCAAGTGATTCTCCTGCCTCAGCTTCCCAAGTAGCTGGGATTACAGGTGTGTGCCACTATTGCCCAGTTAAATTTTGTGTTTTTAGTAGAGATGGGGTTTCACCATGTTGGCCAGGCTCGAACTCCTGACCTCAAATGATCCACCTACCTTGACCTCCCAAAGTGCTGGGATTACAGGCATGAGCTGCCACATCTGGCCTAAATAAATATGTTTATTAAAGCATAATCTACACTTTAAAAAGTAGAAACAATTTAAACACTCAATAGCAAATGACTAAACTCATCCATCAGGAGGTTGTGCTGATCATTAAAATTAACACATTTGCAGAATAGTTAATGCTGTGTAGTAAATGTTCATAATATATTTGAAAAAGTAAGATATGAGGAAATATATATAATAATCCCAATATTGAATATGTGTATGTAGATGAACAATATATGCCACCAGGTTATGGGATTCTCTCTAGGTAGCGAGATTTTCTTTTCATATTTTCAGGTATTTTCTGTACTTTCTACATCAACTGCCTACTACTGCTGTAACTGGAAGAAGATGTTTGTAAATATTTAAGTATTAAGAAATTGGGGCTGGGTGCTGTGGCTCACACCTGTAATCCCAACACTTTGGAAGGCCAAGGCAGACAAATCACTTGAGCCTAGGAGTTCAAGACCATCCTGGGCAACATGATGAAACCCCATTTCTACCAAAAATACAAAAATTGGCCAGGTGTGGTAGTGTATGCCTGTGGTGCCAGCTACTTGGGAGACTGAGGCAGGAGAACCGCTTGAGCCTGGGAGGTAGAAGTTGCAGTGAGTCCTGATCACACCACTGTACCCTAGCTGGGACAACAGTGCAAGACTCCATCTCAAAAAAAAAAAAAAAAAAAGAAAGAAAGAAAGAAAACAGAAAAAAGAGAAAACAAATTGGAGTGTGGATTGACTGGGGACAGATGGTGATAGTCTTGATTGCCATTCTGAAGGAGTTATCTTGTTTTGTCAAGAGCTGGGGACTCAAGTACAAGGCCACATACTGCCTGTGGTCTGAAAGCTGTTTGTGGAGAAGTGTTTGCCACCAGTCTCTGGTGGTGGTTATCTGAAAGAAGGCAGTGTTTCATGAGCTTATGATCTTATTTCAGATGACAACACCTGAGACCCAGGGGCAGCCTAAGAGATCTGCCAAAGCAGATCATGTGGGATCTTTGTTCTTGCCATGTTTCTGAAACATGGCAATCGTCATGCGCAATATTTCAGCTCTTGGTGTATGCCAGACACCGCAGGTGCATCCTTTCATCTCATCCTAAAAGAGCCTCATGAGGAATCCGAGACATGGAGAGGTCATGCAGTCACACAGTGTTGGATTTAGTATTTGAATCCAGACCATGTGATTCTAGAATTCGAAAGTTTTTACCCACTCTGCTCTGCAGTCTCTAACATTCTGACACCCGGTTCTAATGCCGATTTGAACATTAAGGCACAGTGTGACCGTGTCTTAAACCACCCTGAGCCTCAGTTTCCTCACCTGTAGTGACCTTTGCCTCACAGTTCTGTTGAGAGGAGCTGATATGAGAGCTTAGAGTTTCAACATGATGGGATCATCTAGTTAAACCACTAGACCTCCTCACCCCCATCTCACAGAGGAGGAAACAGAAGCCCAGAGGGTGAAGGGATTTGTCCAAGTTTATAACAGAGCTGGGACTAGAATCTAGGCCTTCTGGCTCCCATAAAAACATTGTCTGAGTTCATCTAATCAGTCATGGCAACAAGGAAGAGACAACCATTTGTGTTTTTCTCCCTCCTTCCTCCAGCTCAGGGTGGGGAGTCTGGCTGCTGTCACTTCCCCAGATTCCAGCATTGACAGCTTCTCTGACTCGTGCCTGGAACAGGCTTCCTCCTCTTCCGTGGAAAGCGAGGACTGAGTCTTCACCAGGGTGGTTGGGGAGCTAAGTTGTCAGGTCTGCACAGCACTCTGCAGATTTGGGGTAGGAGGGCCTGGGGAGGCGCTGTGCCTCACTCAGTCTGCCAGGTCTTACACATGCCAGCTTCTATGCCCAGCAAGTGGGGGAGAAGCAGACTATTCTAGAAGACTTCCCTTGATACATCTTCTCTCCCCAGTGAGAAGTCTGCTTTCTAGAACTATTTCAGTGGTTTTCAGTCTAGGACTTTTTTTGTTTGTTTGTTTAGACAGAGTTTTGCTCTTGTTGCCCAGGCTGGAGTGCAGTGGTGTGATCTTGGCCCACAACAGCCTCCGCCTCCTGGGTTCAAATGATTCTCCTGCCTCAGCCTCCCGAGTAGCTGGGATTACAGATGCCCACCACTGTGCCTGGCTAATTTTTGTATTTTTAGTAGAGACAGGGTTTCACCACGTTGGCCAGACTGGTCTCAAACTCCTGACCTCGTGATCTGCCTGCCTCGGCCTCCCAAAGTGCTGGGATTACAGGTGTGAGCCACCACACCTGGCCAGTTTAGGACATTTTTAATAAATTTTATTCTAGTAATTACCTTTAAAAAATGTTTTTACCATAGTAAAAAGTAAAGTTTGTTTTTTATAGCAATAATTCATAATTGAACATTTTTACAGCCTCTTCATAGTTTGACTTTTGTTTTTGTTTTTGTTTTTGTTTTGAGACAGGCTTGCTTGGTTGCCCAGGCTGGAGTACAGTGGCAGGATCTCAGCTTACTGCAACCTCCGCCTCCTGGGTTCAAGCAATTCTCCTGCCTCAGCCCCCTGAGTAGCTGGGATTACAGGTGTGCACCACCACACCCAGCTAGTTTCTGTATTTTTAGTGGAGAGGGGGTTTTGTCATGTTGGTCAGGCTGGTCTTGAACTCCTGACCACAAATGATCCACTGACCTTAGCCTCCCAGAGTGCCAGGATTACAGGCATGAGCCACTGCACCCAGGCCTGATTTGTTTTTTAAAATGTTTCTTAAAATTGAGTCTAGAACATCTTACTTCCTTCCTTTTTTCCTTCCTTTCTGCCCATTCCCTTCCTTCTCCCTGTCTCTTTCTTTCTCTTCTTTGTAAAAGCATCTTGAAAAACATACAAAAGGACTTAAATATATATATATATATATATATATATATATATATATATATATATTTTTTAACCCAAATCCTGGTCCAGTGACCAGTGCCAGGCTTCAATCAACTTTTTGCCTCTCCAGCATGAAACGAGAAAATTACGGTGTGAGCGAGTGTGTAGTGTTGAGGAAGCATGTCAGTTTTCCTTTCCTGGAAGACTGTTCTCAAGCTTTTCCTTATTATATTTTGGAAGAATAAAATGTCCTTTATTTTATAAAATAATGATAATCTACAAATAGTTTTTTTCAGTATCCTTGCTTATCAGCCCATATCAACTCTTCCATTAAAAAATATTACTCATTTGGCCAGGCACAGTGGCTCACACCTGTAATCCCAGCACTTTGGGAGGCCGAGGCAGGTGGATCACCTGAGGTCAGGAGTTTGAGACCAGCCTGGCCAACATGGTGAAACCCCATCTCTACTAAAAATACAAAAATTAGCCGGGCGTGGTAGTGCACGCCTATAGTCCCAGTCACTCAGGAGGCTGAGAATCGCTTGAACCCAGGCGGCAGAGGTTGCAGTGAGCCAGAATTGTGCATCTGCACCCCAGCCTGGGCAACAGAGCAAGACTCTGTCTCAAAAAAACAAAAAAATTACTCATTTATGAAATCTGGGAGCCACTGACACTGCTTTGTAATGTAGAAAGCCCTTTTGTATTAATTATTCCTCTTAGAGGTTTGAGACTTTCAGCCTCACCCAGCAACCTCTGGGGAGGACAGAGGAGCTAGAATGTCAAGTTGATCACCAATGGCCAATAGTTTAATCAATCATGCCTACATAATGAAGTCTCCATGAAAAACCCAAGAGGATTGGGTTTGGGGAGCTTCCGCATAGCTGAACTCGTGGAGGTTCCTGGATGGTGGTGCCCAGGGAGAGCATGGAAGCTCCCGCCCTTTCTCCCATACCTTGTTCTATGCATTTTGTCATCTGTATCCTTTGGACTCTCCTTTATAATAAACCAATAATTGTAAGTAAGTGCTTCCCCGAGTTCTGTGAACCACTCCAACACATTAATCAAACCCAAAGCGGAGGTCAAGGAAACCTCAACTTGAAGCCCATCTGTCAGAAGTTGTGGAGGCTCATACTTGTGACTGTGGGGAAGGAGGGAAGCAGTTTTGGGGACTGAGCCCTCCACCTGTGGGATCTGACCCTGTCTCCCGGTAGATAGTGTCAGAGGTGAATTAGAGGACACCTGGTTGATGTCCCGCAGAACTGATTACTCGCTTGGTGGTGGGGAGAATCCCTCCCCCACCACACACAGAAGTCTTCTTCTGTGTGGATGATTATTGTGGTGTGAGAGCAGAGGAGAAAGGGTTTGAGTTTTCTCTAAACAAAAATCATCTCTGAATTGGGAGTTGAGAGGTTTTTAGGGCACTTCAAGTGCATAGCTGGAGTGTGACAGCAGGCCTGGCCAAATCCTGAGAGAAGGAAGAGGTCACCTGGAAGGCCCCCACGGATGGCAGCAGGAGCCAGGCTGCAAGGATCTAAGGATAGGTCAAGCACCATCAAACTCCTCCAAGGGTTTCCCTGATAGGGATGAGAAATCCTGTTCTGGGGCCCCTCCCCCCAGGTAGAGGGGCTGCTGCCTAGAGCTGGTGAGGCAGCCTAAATGCACCGGGCATGGGGCAGGGTCTGGTGTAACTGAAGGTCCTGCCTTGCCTTTGGAAGAATCCCGCTGTAGCAGCCACCCTCGCTTTGACCTCCCACCCTCTACTTGTGCCTTACTGTTGTCTCATTTCTTCCAGAAGCGCCAAGAACCAGAACAGCCACCCAGACCGGAGTCCCAGGAATTAGGTCCCCTCAATGGGGACACAGGTGAGTAGCCAGAACCACAAAGGCCCCAACTGCCATCTATGATCAGCACAGATGATAGAGCTACTTAAATATCTCACGGGATCTTACATAGATTACACTAATAGGAGTATCATGTCTAAAATCAGGGAGGTAATAGTCCTGACCTGTGCTTCCCTATTCTACACTGTTGATAACACACCTAGAGTGCTATATATGTTCCTGGAAAGTAAATTTTTAGAGGGATCCAGAAAAAAATTGGAGGGAGTACAATGGAGCAAGATCAGACTAGTGAAGAATCTCGAAAATGTGTCCTATAAGGAACAGAACCGGGCGCAGGGGCTCACGCCTTAAATCCCAGCACTTTGGGAGGCCAAGACGGGCAGATCACCTGAGGTCGGGAGTTGGAAACCAGCCTGACCAACATGGAGAAACCCCGTCTCTACTAGAATTACACAATTAGATGGGCATGGTGGTGCATGCCTGTAATCCTAGCTACTCGGAAGGCTAAGGCAGGAGAATCACTTGAACTCGGGAGGTGGAGGTTTTGGTGAGCCAGGATTGTGCCATTGCACTCCAGCCTGGGCAACAAGATGGGCAGCAACTGTGAAACTGTCTCAAAAAAAAAAAAGGAACAGAGAGTGTTCATTTAGAAAGAAGATGTCGCCATAGGGAGGGGGGAGGGAAGCAAGGGTTAAAAAACTAACTGCTGGGGATAGAGCAGAACCACTGCTGGGAGACAGTGGGAGCTCTTTCACCATGGCTGCCGGCCAATCACAGAGAGGAACCAGGATGCCACCGTGTACATGGGGGACCTGGATGAGAAGGTTAGTGAACCGCTCGCTGCTGTGGGAACTGTTTCTCCAGGCTGGACCAGTAGTCAACACCCACATGCCAAAGGACAGAGTCACTGGTCAGCACCAAGGCTATGGTTTTGTGGGATTCTTGAGTGAAGAAGATGCTGACTATGCCATCAGGATCATGAACATGATCAAACTCTATGGGAAGCCAATACGGGAGAACAAGGCATCAGCTCACAACAAAAACTTGGATGTAGGGGCTGACATTTTCATTGGAAACCTGGACCCTGATATTGGTGAGAAGTTGCTTTATGATACTTTTAGCGCCTTTGGGGTCATCTTACAAACCCCTAAGATTATGCAGGACCCTGACACAGGCAACTCCAAAGGTTATGCCTTTATTAATTTTATTTCATCTGATGCTTCGGATGCAGCAATTGAAGCCATGAATGGGCAGTACCTCTATAACCGCCCTATCTCACCATATCTTATGCCTTCAAGGACTCCAAGGGTGAGCGCCATGGCTCGGCAGCCGAACGACTTCTGGCAGCTCAGAACCCATTCTCCCAGGCTGACTGTCCTCATCAGCTGTTTGTAGATGCACCTCCTCCACCCTCTGCCCCCAATCCTGTGGTATCATCATTGGGGTCTGGGCTTCCCCCACAAGGCATGCCTCCTCCTGGCTCCTTCCCACCCCCAGTGCCGCCTCCTGGAGCCCTCCCACCTGGGATATCCCCAGCCATGCCCCACCATCTATGCCTCCTGGGGCTGCAGGACATGGTTCCCCCATCGGCAGGAACCACAGGGGCAGGACATTCTGGTCATGGACACTCACATCCTCATCCATTCCCACCAGGTGGGATGCCCCATCCAGGGATGTCTCAGATGCAGCTGGCACACCATGGCCCTTATGGCTTAGGACATCCTCATGCTGGATACCCAGGCTCTGGGGTGGCAGCCACCGCCCCAACCACCACCTGGAATGCCTCATCCTGGGCCTCCTCCAATGGGCATGCCCCCACGAGGGCCTCCATTCGGAGCTCCCATAGGTCACCCAGGTCTTGTGCCTCCACACGGTATGCATGGACTCTCCTCCACTGATGCCCCACCATGGATATAATGGCCCTCCACAACCACCATCTGTGGCTACCAACAGGGGTCTCTCCCTCCACCCAGACCCACTGCCCAGCCACCAGATCCCCCTCGAGGCCCGCTTCAGGGCCCTGTAACTCAGTACATTCACATTTTCCTTCCTCTGTTACATCTTCCCAATATCTTTTCGATTCCCTGGACCAATCAGAGATGTCGTAGCTCCTTGGGGCTAAGGCACTAATCCCTTTCACCACCCCACCCCATTTCCCTTTTTAATGTAACTTTTTCCACAGGAAGTATTACTTTTTTATGTTGGTCCTGAGTATTTTGCAGATGGACAGAGAAAATAAAACCAAACTCCTGGTTTAAAAAGAAATAAATAACTGTTGAGTACTATGCTTTGTGCCTGGGTGACAGGATCATTTGTACCGCAAACTCAGCATCATGCAATATACCCAGATAACGAATCTGCATGCATATCCCTAAATCTAAACCAAAGTTGAAAAAGAAAAGAAAATATGTGTGTGTGTATACACACACACACACACACACACATATATATATACATATAAAATAAGTTAAAATCAATTTTAATTTCTAATGGATCATCTGGGAACCTTCTAACTTGAATATCTAAATTTTTTTTTCAAATGAGTAGAACTAAATTCAGTGAAATAACATTTATTTTGTTTTCTTTTCTTTGAAATTTCCATCATATGAAAATAAAAATTACTACATCCAGAAAAGACTATATGTTGCCATAAAACAACAACTCTCTCCATGTGTCTGAAGTGCCCTAATAGAGAAGAAAGATGAGCCTTGTTTAGTGTGACCCCAGGTCAGTATTAAGGCCTCAAGATAGTAGCAACATGCAGGCAGAATTCAGCTCAATCTCAAAGAATTTTTTATGTGGTTGTTGATTTAAAACCATCAGAGCTACCTGGTAATAGGAGGAGCTCCCTATATCCTCCTATTTAGTTATAGGTGTTTAGTTATAGCCTGGAGGGTGTATTGTAGGTGAAGTCCAAGTACTGCACAAGCAATTGAACCACAAAACCCAATCTGATTGCATATAAGAATTATCCAGGCCAGGTGTGGTGGCTCTTGCCTATAATTCCAGCACTTTGGGAAGCCAAGGTGGATGGAATGCTTGAGCCCAAGGGTTCAAGACCAGCCTGGGCAACATGATGAAACCCCGCCTCTACCAAAAACACACACGCAAAACCTTAGCTGGGCATGGTGGTGCGCCTGTAGTTCCAGCTACTTGGGAACCTTACTTAGGTGGGAGGATCACCTGAGCCTGGGAGGTTGAGGCTGCAGTGAGCTGTGATTGCACTACTGCACTCCAACTTGGGCAACAGAGCAAGACCCTGTCTCAAAAAAAAGAAAATTTACCTGGAAAACTTCAAAGATGCAGATTCTGGGGACCTACCTCAGACCAACTAAATTAAAATATCAGGAATTAGGGCTGAAGAAGCTGCATTTTTAGTAAATATATATACATTTACTAAAAACATATATATATATTTACACATATATGTGTGTCTGTATGTATATACAGACACAGAATTTCTCTCTTGTTGCCCAGGTTAGAGTGCAATGGCAGGATCCCAGCTCATTGCAACCTCTATCACCTGGGTCAAGCAATTCTCTTGCCTCAGCCTCCCAAGTAGCTGGGATTTCAGGTGCCTGCCACCACGCCCAGCTAAATTTTTTCGTATTTTTAGTAGAAATGGGGTTTCACCATGTTGGCCAAACTGGTCTCAAACTCCTGACCTCAAGTGATCCAACCACCTCGACCTCCCAAAGTGCTGGGATTATAGGTGTGAACTACCGTGCCAAGCAAAGATATATGTGTATTTCTAATAAGATTCTCTCCAGCTGGGGTCAATCTGGTACTAATCTTGTGGACCAAAATTTGAGCCAGATGAATTGTGAGAATCCAGGGCTCTCTGACCTTAACTGTTGCTATCACCTAACCTGTGTCTATCTGCTCATGGCCTCTGGGAGCTCAGGACTCAGGGGTACCAGCTCACTCCTCCTGTCCTGATGGAACTGACCAGCACTGGCGTTGCCCTCATCCTCACATTTCTTCCATATTCATTGTCAGATCTTGCTAATGGAATTTTCTAATAGTAATGCTAACAATAATAATGGCAACAACACTAGTATTAGGCTATAATGCTTGTCATGAGCACAGATAAACATTTAGAGAACATTTCATGAATAATAAGGAACATTTATTGAGCACTTCCAAAGTGCCTGGCACTGCATTTTCTTTTTTATTTTTTAAATAGAGATGGGATCGTGCCATGTTGCCCAGGCTGGTCTCAAACTCCTAGGCTCAAGCAATCCAGCCTGCTTGGCCTCCCAAAGTGCTAGGATTACAGGCGTGAGCCACTGCAACTGGCCTGTACCAAGTATTTTTTGTTTTTTTGAGACTGAGTCTCTCTCTGTGGCCCAGGCTGGAGTGCAATGGC